>NC_133334.1:196833076-197156826 GCF_042186555.1 Aquarana catesbeiana
CATTTACAAAGACTTTTAACAATTTTTTTTTTGACAATTTTTTTTTATATTGAACAAAACTTTCATATTTTAACCACTTGCCTAGTGGGCACTTAAACCCCCCTCCTGACCAGACCAATTTTCAGCTCTCAGTGCTCTCACACTTTGAATGACAATTATTCAGTCATGTAATACTGTACCCAAATGATTTTTTTGTCCTTTTTTTCATACAAATAGAGCTTTCTTTTGGTGGTATTTGATCACCTCCTGTTTTTTTTTTTTTTTTTTTTTTTGTATTTTTTTCCGCTATAAATGAAAAAAGACCGAAAATTTTGAAAAAAAAACGCATTTTTCTTTGTTTCTGTGATAAAATTTTGAAAATTATTAATTTTTCTTCATAAATTTTGGCCATAATTTATACTGCTACGTATCTTTGGTAAAAATAACCCAAATTAGTGGATATTATTTGGTCTTTGTGAAAGTTAGAGAGTCTACAAGCTGTGGTGCAAATCATAAAAAATTCACCACACCGGATGTACTGGTGGCCTATCTCATTTCTTGTGACCCTAACAAGTCAGAAAAGTACAAATACCCCCCATATGACCCCTTTTTTGAAAGTAGACATTTCAAGGTATTTAGTAAGATGCATGGTGAGGTTTTTGATGTTGTCATTTTTTCCCACAATTCTTTGCAAAATTAAGATTTATTTTTTTCCACAAAATTGTCATTGTAATAGGCTATTTCTCTCACATGGCATGTGTATACCACAAATGATGCCCCAAAATACATTCTGCTACTTCTCCTGAGAATTACGATACCACATGTGTGGGACTTTTTCACAGCCTAGCCACATAGAGAGGCCAAACATGCAGGGAGTACCTTCAGGTGTTCTAGGAGCATAAATTACACATCTAACTTTTTGACTACCTATTACACTTTTGAAGGCCCTGGAGCACCAGGACAATGACGGTTGACACAGATGACAGATGGCACCAATATGTGGCACTGATGACACGTGAGACTGATGTGGCACTGATGACAGATGACACTAACAAGTGGCACTGATGACACGTGGCACTGATGACACGTGACACTGATGACAGGTGACACTGGGGACAGGTGGCACTGACAGGTGCCACTGGGGACAGATGGCACTGATAGGTGGCACTGGGGACAGATGGCACTGTGGGCATGTGTGTGTTTGTGTTCAAACACTCACGGCTCACGCTGCAGCTGCAGGTCGCCAGCAATGAGATGATCTCATATGTTTACATATGAGATCATCTCTCATTGGTCATTCCGATCGAGTGCTAAATGGCCGCTGTGATTGGCCATTTAGCACGATCTGTGATTGGCTGTGTCCAAGGGACACGGCCAACACAGGTTTCCCCCGATGTGCGCCTGCGGCGGCGCACAGAGGGGATGTAAACATGAGGATGTCCAGGGATGCCCCCCCAGCAATTGAGCGCCGCACTGTAGTCGTCTTTCAGCTAATATTTTCTCTGGGTAGCCTTAAGTAAATTAGAACAATCTACTACTTTTAATTTAATAACCAAATCCAAGTTTGGAATATTTTGTACAAATTGCTCAATCCTTAACTTATTATTTCCTGCAACCAGATCTGTAGGATTTTTGTAAAACGCTAAACACACATTGTTTTCCATTATTTCAATTTCATACAGTTCTTTCCACAATCTTAATCGTTTTTTTTCTCTGAAAACTTTGTTCTGCTCCCTTTTATGTGTTTTAGAATGACCATGTGTAATAACACATTTTCTGTTCAGGGCTTAAATATTCATAAACATTTACATGCAGCATTAAACTTAGTTTCCTTATTAAAGAACTTCTTTACACTATGGCATTAATTACCTTATTACTGCATGTATTCCATATATATGGAATGTATCAATTCCTGATAGTACAGGGACATACAGTGGGGAGGGAAAGTATTCAGACCCCCTTAAATTTTTCACTTTGTTATATTGCAGCCATTTGCTAAAATCATTTAAGTTATTTTTTTTTTTCTCATTAATGCACACACAGCACCCGATATTGACAGAAAAACATAGAATTGTTGACATTTTTGCAGATTTATTAAAAAAGAAAAACTGAAATATCACATGGTCCTAAGTATTCAGACCCTTTGCTCAGTATTTAGTAGAAGCACCTTTTTGATCTAATACAGCCATGAGTCTTTTTGGGAAAGATGCAACAAGTTTTTCACACCTGGATTTGGGGATCCTCTGCCATTCCTCCTTGCAGATCCTCTCCAGTTCTGTCAGGTTGGATGGTAAACGTTGGTGGACAGCCATTTTTAGGTCTCTCCACAGATGCTCAAGTGGTTTTAAGTCAGGGCTCTGGTTGGGCCATTCAAGAACAGTCAGAGTTGTTGTGAAGCCACTCTTACGTTATTTTAGCTATGTGCTTAGGGTCATTGTCTTGTTGGAAGGTAAACCTTCGGCCCAGTCTAAGGAGCACTCTGGAGGAGGTTTTCCTTGTCAAAAGAAGTTTATTGAGTATACAATGTTATAAAGATACATAAAGTAAGTTTACAAGGATCTATAAAGTAAGCTCATTGTTTTACAGTAGGGTTTATATAGGTAAATATCATGAAATTTCAAATATTAAACATTGGGTTCACGTAAACCTAAATTAAAGATATATATCATTTCCTTAGTTACTTTTGTAGGTATTTAAATGATTTATACCTACTATACATATTGTTTACAAGTAGAGTGTATATAGGTCAAATAAATTCTGATAATGAGCTTTAATCGTAAGGTGGAGAAAAGGAAAGAGAAAGAAGAAAAAGGGTTGAAAGGTAGAGGTATGGTCCACAAGGTTGTCCCGCTCGTCAGTTTATTATTCTTTTTAGTTCTCTTTGAAGCCTTAGAATGGGTGTCTCTGTAAGTCATTTAATCTGTTACCATGGCAACAGGACAGAGTCATTGAAGTTTGACAGGAACTGTTGTTTTATCCAAGGATGCCAAAGTTTTTCAAATTTTGGAATTTGATTTTGATCGATGGCTACCATCTTAGCATGGGACATTGTATTATTCATTCTGTGAATTGTTTCTGCTAGTACCAATGTAGGAGATTTCCATGCCTTGGCCACTGTTTGTTTTGCAGCCGTTATTAGTTGGATCGTTGGATCATAAGTTTGAATTGAGAGAGTGTTAACCATTCCGGTTTTAGATTAAGTAAAGTTAAATATGGATCTGGTTGTATTATTTTTTTAAATATTTTAGATGCAATCACGAAGACTTCCTTCCAGAAGGTATGGATTACTGGGCACGTCCACCATATGTGTAAATATGTGCCTATTTCTGGGCATCCTCGAAAACAAAGAGTTGAGGTATTAGGTGAATATTTTGCCACTCTAGCGGGTACAAGGTACCAGCGAGTTAGGACTTTATAATTTGTCTCCAGTGCTAAGATGTTGGGTGAAGATGACTTAGATGTGAGCCATATGTTAGACCAGTCCGTGTCTTCTAAAGTTCGTCCCAGGTCCTCCTCCCACCTCTGAACGTAAGAGGGTCTATTAAGATTTGCTACTCCATATAATTGATTATAAAGTGATGAAATTGTACCTTTAGCAAATGGATCTTTTGTACAGATTGATTCAAAAATGGATAATTGGGATAATGGTGTATCCCCCTTTAGGAATGGTGTATAGAAATTTTTGATTTGGAGATATCTAAATATCTCAGAGTTTGGTAGATCATATTTTTCTCTAAGCGATGGGAATGAAAGGAATGATTTAGATGCTATGAAGTCATTTAGTGTCTGAATGCCTGATGTTGTCCAAGCTTTAAAAGAATTTGGGTAGATCCATGCCGGATAAAAAGCCGGATTTCTGATAAAAGAAAGGAGAGGATTGTGTGGAGATTGTAACTGATATTTGGTTTTTAGTTTATCCCAGAGAGATAAGAAGTGTTTAGTTATGGGATTATGAATTTTAAAGCGGTCTTTAGGATCAAGCCATAATAAATTTGATATTAATAGAGGGTCATTTTCTGAAGCCTCTATAAATACCCATAATGGGATTTCCTGTTTTGCATGGTATTTGGACAGACTGGCCAAATGTGCTGCTCTGTAGTAGTTAGTAAAATTAGGGTATCCCAGGCCTCCTTTATTTTTGGGAAGATGTAGTGTGTGTATAGGTATACGTGGTTTAGAAGAGCCCCATATAAATGAAGTTGCTCTTTTTTGTACTATTCTCAAAAAATAGGAAGGAATTGGAATAGGGAGGACTCTGAATAGATAAAGCAATTTGGGTAGAATAGTCATTTTGATTGCATTAATCTTCCCTATCCAGGATAAAGGAAGTTGCGACCATTGTTTTATTAGATTTGTGATCTGTCTTAATACAGGAGGATAATTGGTTGAGAATAAGTCAGAATGAGATGCTGTTAAATGAATTCCAAGATATGGGATTGATTTTTCTGCCCATGTGAATGGGAGTGCAGCCCTAGCCGGGATCAATTCCATGTTTGTGAGTGAAATATTAAGCACTAGGCATTTCTTAGGATTAATCATAAGGCCGGATAGGGCTGCAAATCCATCAAGAGCTGGTATTAAGTTAGGACCAGAGACCTGTGGTGATGATAGAAAAAGTAATATATCGTCTGCAAATATACATAATTTGTGTGTAATACCTCCTACTTCAATGCCAGTTATAGTTTGGTTTGTTTTGATGTATTGGGCCATGGGTTCGAGTATAAGGGCAAATAATAAGGGAGATAATGGGCAACCCTGTCGGGTACCTCTTTCGATATTAAAGGCTTCAGATTTGTATTCAGCATATTTTATATAGGCTTTGGGTTTATTATATAATGCATTGATCCATGTTAAAAAGTGGGGTCCAAAACCCCATTTTTGTAATGAATATTGCATATATTGCCAGGATACTGTGTCAAATGCCCTCTTAATATCGAGAGATAGAAAACATAAAGGGATTTTCCGTTTTTTAGCAATATGTGCCAATAACACTGCCCTGCGTATATTATCGCCTGCCTGTCTATTTGGCATGAAGCCTACTTGATCTCTATGTATTAATTTTCCTATAATGCTATTGAGGCGTTTTGCTATTATTTTTGCTAATAATTTAATATCGAGGTTTAACAGAGAGATAGGCCGATAATTCACACAGGAAGTATCATCAGAAAGGGGTTTTGGGATCATACAAACAATTGCCATTAGTGTTTCTTGCCGAAAAGAATGTCCATCTAGAAGTTTGTTAAAAGTTTCAGTGAGAATGAGAGAGAGTATTTCTGAGAATGTTTTATAGTATAAAGCCGAGTAGCCGTCTGGGCCTGGTGTTTTGTTAAGTTTTAGGTCTTTTATGGCGTTAGCAACTTCATCTATAGTTATAGGCTCATCCAAACTGCTTTTTTGATTCTGAGATAACTCAGGTAAGGTTATTTTTGAGAAGAAGGATTCAGCTTCTGTAGGATTAAATTCATTGTTTGTCTTGTATAAAGTTGCGAGATGTGAGTGAAATTTATGGACTATTTTAACTGGATTACAAGTGTAAACATTTTTTGATAATTTCAAACGTATTGGTTTGAAAGATTTGTTGGTTGAATTTAATGCCCGAGCCAAATATGTACCTGGTTTGTTTGTATTCATGTAGAAATTGTGTTTGGAGCGTTTGAGGGATTTATCAACTGACTCAGTGAGAAATAGATCGTATTCCAATCTAGATTTTTCCAGATGAGATTTTGTACTCTGAGATGGATTATCTTGAAATGATATGTAGGCTGCATTAAAATTGAGTTCTAGTTTTTTTGCTAGATTTTTGCGTTCCCGTTTAAATAGTGCCATTTGTCTTTGTATTGTACCACGCAAGACAGGCTTATGAGCTTCCCACAGTGTTATTGGGGAGATGTCTGTTGTATTATTAATTGATATGTATTCCTTTAAAGCTTGTTCAATGGCCCTCTGATGTAGTGGGTGTTTGAGCATTATGTCCGGTAAGTACCACGTTGGGTCATGCGCTTTTGGTATGGCTGAGGCTATAGTAGTGTATACTGCATTATGGTCAGACCACGGAATCGGAATTATATCTGATGCAATAATTTCTGGTATCATTCCTATTGTTAGAAAAATATGATCTATTCTGGTGAAGGTTTGATGAGGGTGCGAGAAATAAGTGAATTTCTTTTTCATTGGGTTACTTTCTCTCCATGAATCTACCAGATTGTATTTGGAAAGGAGTTGAGAAAAAGGTAATCTAGAGGTTATTTTGGATGGTGTAAAAGGTGATTTATCTAGAAATGGGAGGAGGACCTGGTTCGAATCCCCACACATTATCACTGTTCCTATTTTGTGTGTATTAATCACTTGTAATATATGTGAGAGGAATGGTGTAGGTTGTTTGTTAGGAGCGTAGTAGGAAATCACCGTGATTGCTGTATCCATTATATAACCCATGAGTATCAGGTATCTATGTTCTGGGTCTTTAATTTCTGATGATAAGGTGAATGGTGTGGATCGGTGAAATGCAATTAGAGTTCCCCTTTGCTTGGTACAGGCAGAAGCCGTGTAAATTTGTTGATAAAAAGGAGAAATATATTTTGGAGTAGAATCTTTGGTGAAGTGTGTTTCTTGGAGGCATACTATGTGAGCCTTCTTGTTATGGAAAGTACGGAAGGCTTTGGTCCTTTTTTGAGGGACATTTATTCCCTGAACATTCAGGGAAAGTATATTCAGTGGTGCCATGGCAATAGATCAAATAGTTTTGACTTACTTTTTGTTATGCAGAGCTGACTGCGCAGATCAACCTGTGTGGACTGAAGAGATGAATAGATAGAAAAGAAACCAGTGAATTCTGGAGTAAAGAGTAAACAAAAAACATATGTGATTAGATGATACATTGTATAAATTATTTTTTGCAAGTAATCACAATTTACCCGTGAAAGAGAATAAATATCTCTCTCAGGGGAATAAGTGCCTTCGTCACACTCCCACATAATACGCTTGGGAGAATGAGGAGGGCTAATGGGGGTACACGGATCTTCCGCTTACAGGAGAGAAGTGCTATGTCAAAAGACATCAAAATGATGTTTCATTAATTGGAGTGCAGAATATAGTTTTTGTTGAAATTATTTATTCCAGGGTGGTTGTATATGGTTAGTCTTGCCCTAGGCTAAATAATTCAGTTAGAAAGGTACTGTTAATAACTTTGGTATTGATGAAGATAGTTTGAATTATTTTGGGACTTTAACCCCTTTAGAGTAAACTATTACATATTTTATTCATATGTAACTGTTTAGATATGTTAACTCATAAAATTGAGGTTGTATTGCTTCAGATTAGAATAAACAAAAACATAATTCTAGGAACTAGTAAGGTAATAATATATTTGTTTTAAGAAAAGAAAGGAAAAGCTTCCATTACTTCTGGATTATTGAACATATTTGTGCTAAAAAGTAATAAATCTATTGTTATTACCTGATAATATATAACTGAACAAGAATCTCCTTATTTCACTTATATATTCTAAGGCTATATGAATCAGAAGTAATAAGAAATATAACTGGAATGTAACATGATCCCACACAGTGTGTGACTATCAGAATGCAGTTACATTCAGTTATAAATATAGGTTTTTTATAGAGAACCATCTCTTAGTATAATAAATGAAGAGATATCAGGAATTAGGATGTCAGTCCATTGAATCTTCTTGGTCCATGGATGATGTGGCATAACGGCCTCTTTTGTGAGAATGATGATTCCCATTTTGTTCTGAAATTTTCTGGGTGCTGCCTGAAGGTGAAGATGATGCCATTCTTCTGCGTGTGGGAGTGTTGCTGCTTGTGGGTTCTGTCAGATTTAATTTTAAAAGGGTTTGTTGTAGTTCATCTGCTGATCTGCTTCTGTAAATTGTACCTTGGTAGTTAAATCTGACTGAAAAGGGGAAGCCCCATTGATACATAATGTTGTGGCGTTGCAGTTCCATTAGTTGGGGTTTCATGGATCGTCTTTTAGTAATAGTAAGTTGGGATAGGTCAGCAAAAATTTGATAATTGTGTCCTTGAAAATTAAGTTCCTTTTTTTCTCTTGCAGCAATTAGTATTTGTTCTTTCGTTCTGTAATAATGAAATTTTGTGATTATATCACGTGGGGGTCCATCTTTCTTTTTGGCTGTGAGGGCTCTGTGTACTCTGTCCAGTTCTAAACGTTCAATAGGGATATCTGGCTTTAGTTCTTGTAATAGAGCAGTAATAGTAGATTGCAGGTCTGTCACAGTTTCAGGTATTCCCCTTATGCGCAAGTTTGAACGTCGGGCTCTATTTTCGTAATCTTCGAGCTTAGTTTGAAGTATTAAATTCTCTTTTTTTAATTGTTCCAATTCTGTTATATTTTCTTGGATTGTAATTTCAATTTCATCCATTTTTATTTCTAAGGCTGCGGTACGGTTTCCCAGCCCTCTTATTTCTTTGGTTAGGCTTTTTGTTATTTGGTCTGAGGTTTGTTTTAAAGCCTTATGAAGCATCTTTTCAAATTGTAATAATATTACTGGGGATACTGAGGAGGCTTGTGGAGAAGTTTGTGAGAGGATTTGTTCTGTATCTGACTCAAATGGAGAGTCTTGCTGTGACATTTTCTGTCTGTGAGAGCGCCCTGATGCTGTATCTTGTGAGGTGACTGGAGCTGCTTCAGCTGCAGTGAGTGCCTGTGAGCTCTTTGTGAGGTGATTTTTATTTCTGCCACGGTTTCCTCCCAGTACCATATTTCCTGCCCAAACTTTCACAGTTTGTTCCCTGGGGCAAAAAGGTTCAAATGGATACCTTTTGAGCCTGCAGGCTCCGCTTTGTCCTTCTCTTCTCTCCTCAGCGGTGCGGAGCTCTAACAATGCATGTCTGCTCCGCTAGGCTCCGCCTCCTGCCCCCCCCTGGAGGAGGTTTTCATCCAGGATATCCCTGTACTTAGCCACATTCATCTTTCCCTTGATTGCAACCAGTCATCCTGTCCCTGCAGCTAAAAAACACCCCCACAGCATGATGCTGCCACCACCATGCTTCACTGTTGGGACTGTATTGGGCAGGTGATGAGCAGTGCCTGGTTTTCTCCACACATACCGCTTAGAATTAAGGCCAAAAAGTTCTATCTTGGTCTCATCAGACCAGAGAATCTTATTTCTCACCATCTTGGAGTCCTTCAGGTGTTTTTTAGCAAACTTTTTTTTAGCAAAGGCTTTCATGTGTCTTGCACTGAGGAGAGGCTTCCGTCGGGCCACTCTGCTATAAGGCCCCGACTGGTGGAGGGCTGCAGTGATGGTTGACTTTCTACAACTTTCTCCCATCTCCCGACTGCATCTCTTGAGCTCAGCCACAGTGATCTTTGGGTTCTTCTTTACCTCTCTCACCAAGGCTCTTCTCCCCCGATAGCTCAGTTTGACCGGATGGCCAGCTCTAGGAAGGGTTCTGGTCGTCCCAAACATCTTCCATTTAAGGATTATGGAGGCCACTGTGCTCTTAGGAACCTTAAGTGCAGCAGAAATTTTTGTTATAACCTTGACTAGATCTGTGCCTTGCCACAATTCTGTCTCTGAGCTCTTCAGCCAGTTTCTTTGACCTCATGATTCTCATTTGCTCTGACATGCACTATGAGCTGTAAGGTCTTATATAGACAGGTGTGTGGCTTTCCTAATCAAGTCCAATCAGTATAATCAAAGACAGCTGGACTCAAATGAAGACAGCACCTGAGTTAAATATATGAGTGTCACAGTAAAGGGTCTGAATACTTACGTCCATGTGATATTTCAGTTTTTCTTTTTTAATAAATCTGCAAAAAATGTCAACAATTCTGTGTTTTTCTGTCAATATGGGGTGCTGTGTGTACATTAATGAGGAAATCCTCACGTATGTAACGTTACATTTTCACAAACAGAGCCCTGGATTTCCAGAATAACTTGAGGCATACCGTCCAATTGGCCTTGACAATCAACTTCGTAGGCTGGGTCTTTTTTTTTTCTTCGTACAGAGTTACAAACTTTGGCTAGAGGTGAGAAAAACAGACAGAGAAAAACACGTCTTTTACTGGACTGTTGTCCACATCTGACGCAACTAAATGCGTCTTTCTAGGTTCCTTGATTGTTTTTTTCCCGAGACTTGATCAATCACGGAATTGTGTTAGTCTCCCCCCTTTGTCAAGGAGTGGGGAAAAGAAAATTGACCACTGTAGCTGGCTTACCAAAATGAAGAATAAAGTAATATCTAATATTCTTGTATCTCAGGGGCGTTTCTGAATGAATAGCAAAGTCTTTGTGTAAATATGTCTGTGTCATCTCTCCTTATGGGTGTGTGAAGAAGTGTGTCCGTCTTTATCCAAGACTGCATCTCTACCAAAATGTTAGGAATTTGTTTCTTAGTAGAAATTGAAGAAACCTTTGTTCGTACAATACTTCCAGAAAAGTTGTTTATTGTTCAGAAAGATAAGTAAAGACAAGACTTACATAGTGACGTCTGGTAACATATGGTATGGTGATGGCTTCAGTTGGAGTAAGAGATATCAGATGTTACATTCTCCATAGTATAGGGTTCCTTCCCTCTCTTTCCACCTCTCTTCCCAACTACCATTCAACCCTCTTCAATTCTTATACTGTTTCATAATGTTATGTCAACATATCCTAGAGTAACACCCATTTTTGTATACAGTATATGCTTATATGGCTTCAGTCTAAAGTTAAGTTGTATAACTCCACCCATTGTCCTGACATAGTAACTCAGAATAGAAGTTCCTACACAGAAAAACTACTTCTCTCTGTCCTTTGTCCTGTAACCTTCATTACAATTACATTATAACATTCATGTGTTTCATATATTTTTCAGAAACTTTTATCACTTAAAATAATAAACTCAAAATCTCTAACACATGGTATGTTGCAGCTGTTTTGAATTAGTGTGTACTTAGCGCAGGTTTCGTCTCTATTGCATATACTTGCCAATATTTTTGGCCTTGACTCTATGTTCATTTAGGAAAGAGTCCAGGCCTTTCTTAAAACAGTCTACTGAACTGGCCAGAACCAGCTCTTGAGGGAGTCTATTCCACATTTTCACAGCTCTTGCTGTGAAGAAGCCTTTCTGTATTTGGAGACATAAAGGCCTTTTGTCCTCTTTGATGACCTTTTAAAGAGGTTGTAAACCTCGGGGGGGAAACAAACCCTGCAAGACAAAGGCATAGTGAGCTAGTATGCATCACATACTAGCTCATTATGTAATGCTTACCTCAGAAAGATGCACTGAATTGGCGTCGGCACTCCGCGTACACGGCTGACATCTTCCACCTGATTTACTTCTGGGTTCGGGGCTCTGGTGCTCTGATTGGCCCGAGCCGTGATGATGTCACTCCTGCGTATGCATGCGGGAGCCGCCAGTCACGGCACGGCTACTGAAGAAAAGGCACCAGCGGCCCTTTTCTTCGCTGTGCATGCACCAATGACAACTGCAGCAGTGCATATATTGAATATCTCCTAAACTGTGCAAGTTTAGGAGATACTCACGGTACCTACAGGTAAGCCTTGTTCTAGGCTTACCTGTAGGTAAAAGTGGTGTAACAGAGTTTACAACCACTCTAAAGTGGAGTTCCGCCACTCTCGGCAGTGGGGACAGGTACCTGTCAAAAAAAAAATGGCACCGAAGGGAGGAGGCAGATAAGCGGGGCTTCCACTTTTGAGTGGAACTCGGCTTTAAAGTGAATAGCTCTACACCAAGTTCACTATATGGACGCCTTATATATTTATACATGTTGATCATATGCCCCCTTAATCTCCTCTTTTCAAGGGAGAATAAATTCAGTTCAGCTAATCTTTCCTCAAGCTGAGCTCATCCATTCCTCTTATCAGTTTGGTTGCCCTTCTCTGCACTTTCTCCAGTTCCCCGATATACTTTTTGTGAACTGGTACCCGAAACAGAATTGCATATTCTAGATGAGGTCTTACTAATGAATTGTACAGGAGTAAAATGATAGCTCTCTGCAGTCCATACCTCTTTTAATCCAAAGGATTTTGCTCGATTTGGAAACTGTAGCATGGTGCTGCATGCTATTATATAGCCTATGATCTACCCTAACACCCAGATCCTTCACCACCATTGATTCCCGAATTGTACTCCCCCTAGTATTTGATGCATGCATATTTTAAACCTTCAAGTGCATAATTTAACATTTATCAGCGATAAACCTCATTTGCCACACAGTTGCCCAATGAAACGGTGCATTGAGATGAGTTTGTAAGTTGGACACATCCTGTAAGGGTGTTATTCCACTGCATAGCTTGGTGTCATCTGCAAATACTTTTAATCCTGGACCCTGTATCTTTTATAAATATATTAAAAGGTAAGGGTCCCAGCACTGATCCTTGGGGTACACAACTAATAACCTTTGACCATTCAGGGTATGAATCATTGACCACTACTCTCTGAATATGGTCTTTTTAGCCAGTTTTCTATCCATTTACAAACTGATTTTGCCAAGATTGTAGACTTTACCTTACACACTAGCCGTGTGTGGGGAACTGTGTCGCACACTTTTACAAAACCCAAGTATGCTGTGCCCACAGTCACACCTTTTGTCTAAGGTTTTGCTTACCTTCTTGTAAAAAGTAATACGATTTGTTTGACAACTTCTGTCTTTCACGAATCCATGCTGGCTATTACCTAAAATGTTTTTCTTCTAGCAAAAACTTATCTATGTGATCTTTTATTAAACTCTCCAGTATCTTCCCAACTATAGAAGTTACACGAACAGATCTATAGTCACTTGGTAAAAACTTTAACCCCTTTTTAAAATATAGTCACAACATTGATCTTATGCCAATCCAGTGGTACTTTGGCAGTCATTAAAGAGTAACTAAATTGGAAACAATGGCTTAAAATGACAGAGCTAAACTTTTTGGACCTGTGGGTATATGCCATCTGGTCCAGGTGCCTTATCCACCTTTATGCTGTCTAAATATTTCTGGACCATATCTATTTAAAGCCATAGTGGTTTATTAGGTGCATGAGCTTCCCCATGGTCCTTTGTATACACAAAGCTGAAAAAGGTATTTAAAGAGGAGGTCTAGCCCTCCACGAAAAACTAAGTCAGCAGCTACAAATACTGCAGTTGCTGACTTATATTAACACTTACTTGTCCAGAGAGCCCGCAATATCAGCACCGCAGCTGCCACCATTCCTGGTAAGGGAACCCGACAGTGAAGCCTTTCGGCTTCACAGCCAGCTCTCTACTGCGCATGTGCGAAGCTCGCTGAGCTTTCTAATTGGTCCAGTGGCAGAGGAAAGAGTAGGGGGCCGAACTTTCGGAAGACGGGGCCACGGTTCTGTCTCCCGGACGTGGGGAACAGTTACCTGTCCCCCTCCCCCCTGAAAGGTGCCAAATGTGGCACCGGGGGGGGGGGGGGGGGGGACACGGATAAGTGGAAGTTCCACTTCTGAGTGGAATTCCGCTTAAATACATTTGCCGTCCCTTTGTCCCCAGTAACCCACTCCAGGTTATATTTTAAAGGGCCTACATGCTCAGACCTGACCTTTTACTATTGTATTTGAAGAATTTTTGGGGGTTTGTCCTATCTTTTTGCAATCTGTCATTTGTTTTGAATTTTTGCGGCCTTTATTTCCTTTTTATATATACTTATAATTATATTCTTTGTAACATTTTAAATGCTGATAGTGTGCCTTCATTTTTATATTTTTTTTTCTCTAAAAGCTCTTCTTATTATTTATAGCTTTCTTACTTTGGCCGTGAGCCACATAAGTTTTATTTTTAACCTTTTAAACTTATTGCCCATGGGAATATACTTTGCAGTGTGTTCGCATATAGTCGTTTTGAAGAATTCCCATTTCTATTCTGTGTTCATCTATGCAAATATTCTCTCCTAGGTTAGGTCTTAGAGAGCAGTCCTCAGCCTTGGAAAATTTGCTTTTAAAGTTTAATGTGGTTGTAAAGCCTTAAGGTTTTTCACTTAAATGCCTTTCACACTGAGCCGCGGGCAGCGTTAGCACTATTCGGCCGCTAGCTGGGAGCTTCTAACCCCCCGCCAGCGGCCGAAGAAAGGGTTCCAGCTTAGGTAAGGGCTATTTTTAGCCCTTTAGCACCTGAAAAATGCCTCCAGTGTGAAAGGGGTCTTAAGGTGAAAAACCTTCTGTGCTGCAGCACCCCCCCCCCCCTTTTCTTACCTGCACCGGATCCAATTAAATGATGACCTCACAAACTAGTAAGCGGGGTCGGCCGGAATCCCGTCCTTAACTCGGCCTGACAGTCTCCCCAATTCCGTCAGCTCCTCCAGGCAGACACTGCATGCAGCCTCAATGCAGCAGAAGACCAGATAGCTAGCAGCTCATCTCCCATCTCGCACTTCTGCACTTTTGGGGCGATTCTCCCCACAGCCTCAGAGTCCTCTGTGGCCTCAATCCTTGTCAACTGGGCTGATGGGGAGCTCTAAGACTGAGAACCAAGCGATTAAACATCACTAATCTGTTCTTAGAGCTCCGTGAGCAGAGAACTGGTGACTGGTTTGCGCCCCCCCATGCGTTTGCTGGAGCGCTGGGCTGGAGCAGCTGGCTCAAGCTCTCGGCGCTTGCTAAGAGGCTGGGCCAGGTGCCGGACCAGGGTTTTGGGCAGATTCCGACCATATTTTTGCGATCTTGCTTCAGCCTCGACCGACTCTGTGACATCAGCCAACAGTGGTTACCCAGTGTGGGTGCATGACAACTCTAGAATTTGCAGCCTTTCTGCAATACTGAAAAGCGCTGTTTGGTAGAATACAGAACAGGCAAATTTTTCTTAATGATGTTCAAAATCTTCATATTCTTTAGAGAAGGTAGTCACAAAAGTGACAGCCTGATCCTCGAGTCTATCGACATGTTTTTTGGGACCCATGCTTATGCATCCCCTTAAGACTCCATTCACATCTATGCAGGTTGCTTTTGAGCGTTTCTGAAGTGCTTTTTGTGGTGCTTGCCGCGTTTTTGGACACGCATTTTTGTGTTTTTTTTTTTTTGCAGATCTCGCTTTTTTTCACAAAGTTTTGTAAAAAGAAAAAAAAAATTTATTTTCTTCACTTTCAAAAATAAATGAGATCTGCAAAATACTCACCATGCCTCTTAGCAAATACCTTGAGGTGTCTGCTTTCCAAAATGAGGTCATTTGGAGGGGTTTTGTGCTATCTGGACATTTCAGGGCCTCCGTAACTGTGATAGGTAGTGAGGAGTAAAATCACAATTTTACGCCTTTAGAAAGCCTGAAGGCGGTGCTTGGTTTTTGGGGTCCTGTACGCGACTAGGCTTCCAAAAGGTCTCACACATGTGGTATCCCCGTACTCAGGAGAAGGAGCAGAATGTATTTTGGGGTGTAATTCCACATATAACCATGCCATGTTTGAACAATATATCATTATGTGACAACTTTGTGTAAAGGAAAAAAAAAAAAAAAAAAGTGTAATTTTCCCAAAGCTTGTAGCAAAATATCAAATATTCCATGGACACAAAATGCCTCTCAACAAAAAGCTTGAAGTGTCTTCTTTCCAAAATGGGCTAATTTGGGGGGGTTGTGCTATCTGGACATTCTATGGCCTCCGAAACTGTGATGGGTAGTGAGGAAGTGAAATCACCATTTTACGCCCTTAGCCTGAAGGCGGTGATTGGTTTTTGGGGTCCTGTACAGGGCTAGGCTCCAAAAAAGTCTCTCACGTGGTAACCCTGTACTCAGGAGAAGAAGCAGAATGTATTTTGGGGTGTCATTCCACATATGCCCATGGCATGTTTGAGCAATATATAATTTAGTGACAACTTTGTGCAAAAAAAAATTAATTTTCCCGCAACTTGTGGCAAAAGTTGGACTCAACATGCCCATCAGCAAATAGCCGTGGGTGTCTACTTTCCAAAAAGGGGTCATGGGGGGGGGGTTGAACTGTCCTGGCATTTTATGCACAACATTTAGAAGCTTATGTCACACATCATCCACTCTTCTAACCACTTGAAGACAAAGCCCTTTCTGACACTTTTTGTTTAGATGATTTTTTTTTTTTTTTTTAAAGAAAATTACTTTAAACCCCCAAACATTGTATATTTTTTTTTAAAGCAAAGGCCCTACAGATTAAAATGGTGGCTGTTACAATTTTTTTTTTCACACAGTATTTGCGCAGCAATTTTTCAAACGCAATTTTTTGGGAAAAAACACACTGTTTTAAAATTTTTAATACACTAAAACACACTATATTGCCCAAATGTTTGATGAAAAAAAAAAAAGATGATCTTTTGCCGAGAACATGGATACCAAACACGACATGCTTTAAAATTGAATACAAACACGCAGCGGTGACAAACTGCATACATTTTTCTGCTTTCGATCTGACCTTCGCAGTGATACCTCACATGCATAATGCAAGTTCTGTTTACATATGACACCAGACAGACACTTGCGTTCGCCTTTGCGAGTGAGCACCGGGGAACGGATGCCTCTTTTTTTTTTTAAATAATTTTTATTGTTATCGCAGGGAATGTAAATATCCCCTATGATAGCAATAGGTAGTGACAGGTACTCTTTTTTGAAAAAATTGGGGTCTGTTAGACCCTATATCTCTCCTCTGCCCTCAAAGCATCTGACCACACCAAGATCGGTGTGATAAAATGCTTTGCCAATTTTTCAATTGCACTGTTTATATCCGGCGAAACCTATGTCACGAAATGATCGTAGCTTCCGGTTTCTTAGGCCATAGAGATAATTGGAGCCATTCTGGTCTCTGATCAGCTCTATGGTCAGCTGGTGGAAACACCGGCTGCATTCCCAGGTTTCCTTTTGGGACAGGAGAGCCCGAGAAAACCATGGAAGACAGGGGGAGGGGGACGTCCCCTCCGACTGCTTATAAAAGCAGTCTAGAGGCTAATTAGCTGCTAGGATTGCTTTTACATGAAAGCCGATCGCTGGCTGAAAAGAATGATACCCAGATGATATATAAACCTGCAGGCATCATTTTGGTATAACCACTCAAAGTCCAGTATGTACCAGTACATTGCTGGTCCTTGTTGGGCATACATTGTAATGTTCTTTTTTTCATGCAGCCTGTGGCCTGAACAAAAAAAAGAGAATGATCGGTGGGTATGCCCACCATTAGAATACCGCCCTTCATCCACCCACTTCTAATGATGGGCATACATGCACCATTTTCTTTTAATTGTGGTGGTGAAATCACCTCCTACAGCGCTCTGAGTTGCTGATTTATGTATCATGGGAGCAAAAGCTGTTGCTGTCAACATAAATAAATCAGTGCTGCAGCTGAATGGCGTACCTGCTAAGCAAATGATGGTTAACAATAAAACAAAGTAACATTACAGTTTAACAGCAAGGCTTGCAACACCTGCAAAGCAAATACAATAAAACATAGTAAAAATAAAACATTTTTTAACGCAATCTGTGCCTAAAAATGTATGCCAAAGCATGGGGGCATCCGCCCCTAATGTTAGGAGCAAATAGCTCCTCCACCCCTGCCCCCATGCTTCGGCATATATACTCTTTTTTTTTAAACTGGTGGTAAAATAACCTCCGACAGTGCTGGAGTCACAGCTTTACATATCGTGGGAGCAAACGCTGTTGCTGTCAAGTTAAATAAACCCGTGCTGCAGCTGAATGGCAAAAAAATGGTTAACAATAAAACACAGTAAACAGTAAAATTTAAAAGAATTACATACCTGAAAAGCAAACATGATAAAACATAGTAACAATAAAACATTGCATTGTAGAATACAGTAAAAAAGAGCAGAACAATAGAGAGAGCGAGAACAATAAAACAACAACTATTTTTGTTATATATATATATATATATATATATATATATATATATAATTTTTTACTTTTTTTTTTATTTTTTACACTTTTTTTTTTGTAACGGTTGTAGTGGTTGTAACTGTAATGGTTCCAGGTTCAGGTCTCCCAAAATGCGTTGGCATCTTTGGAGACCCTGTGTAAGTGTGTCCTAGTCTGTGCAGTGCTGTACCCTATGCTAAAACTCCACTAGTGAGTGGTAGCGTTCAAAACATTCACCAATGCAAAGACCAGGATGGTCAGGACAGGAGGGATAAAAATACCAGATACCAAGGAGGACATACGGAAAATGCCTCTCACGCAGCCGGCTTACTGCATTTGCGGTGGGAAGTTGGGCCAAAGCACCATCTGGAAACAGAAGGGCTCTGATGATCTCTTCCTGGAATTTAAGGAAGGATCCAGTTCGTCCTAAAGCTTTGTATAGCACAAAAGCATTCAGCAAAGCCAATTGAAATAGACATTTTTTTTTTGTACCAGCGTCTGGCCTTACGGGCAATTAGGTACGGCGCCAACAACTGGTCGTTGAGGTCCACCCCTCCCATATTAAGGTTATATTCCTGGACACAGAGGGGTTTCTCCACAACACCAGTCGCCGTAGGAATTTGGACTGTCGTGTCTGCGTGAAGGGAGGAAAGAACGAAAACATTCTTCTTATCCCTCCACTTCCCCGCGAGCAAGTTATGATACTTCAAGCAGGCTCTCTCCCCTTCAGCCTAAGACGGGATTCTACAAGGCACTGGGGAAAGCCCTGGCGATTAGATCGCACTGTGCCACATGCTCCAATTTGTTTTTTTTTTTTAAATCATAAAAGGTTTTATTGCTCATAAGAAAAAACACACATTACAGTTATATATGCACCATAATCAGCATTTCTTTTTCCCCCCCATAATAATATAGCTATCAATAAGGTGTTATAGTTTACATCTTAGAACTGTCAGCATTCGGACTATATGTCCCATCAGATTAAACCGGCAATATATTCTCCATTATCCACACATCTTCCTCCTCCATTCTCCAATACACACTCTCGGCATCTACTTGTCATATCTTTAAACACTTCTTAGCAGCCTCATCTGTACCAATTCCATGGGGCTTATTCCAGGCACATCCAACCACGGGCCCCACAATCTGTCAAATTTTCCAGGGCTGCCCCTGTACTGGTATATATATTTTTCCATTATAAGCGTTTTTCCCATATTTAGTATCCATGTTTTGCTATTAGGTGGCGTGGCAGACTTCCATCCCATCAGTATTACCTTCCTAGCCTGGAACAGCGCACGTGCAAAAGCAACTCTCGTCACCTCCTCCGTGATCACCCCCTCCAGAACTCCCAGTAAGCAACACAATGGATCTAGGGGGACATTGGCCTGGAACACCTGATTTAGTGTAGCCAGGACCTCTGTCCAATACCTATGGAGTTTGGGGCAACGCCAGAGGAGGTGAATCAGGTCCCCAGACGCCGCCCTGCATCTGCCACATAATGAGTCTGGAGCTTTGCCCATTCTATGTAACCTTACAGGGGTATAATGTACTCTCAATAAAATATACAGTTGGGAGACCCTCTGTGCCACGTTTAGTGAGCAGGTGTTAACTGCTTGCAGAGCTTCTTCCCACACCTCCCCCGACAAGGGGCCCACATCCGCCTCCCATTGAGCAGCCGCCTTTGTGGGGTACCCCTCTAACAATGACGCTAATAACATATTATAGCATTGTGAAATTATACCTTTAGTCTCTGACGCCTCCTGCATTATATGAAAAACCGGTGTGGGGGATTGGGACCAATCTGTCGCAACCCCCTGCGCTTTAATTGCATGCTGTAATTGTAGATAGTAAAACAACATACTGGTAGGCAAAGAATATTTATCCTGTAAATCCTTAAACGATAACAATGTTCCATTACTGAAAATCTGGTACATATGTGTGATACCTCTGCAGCGCCATCTGTGCCCTTGTTGGAGCTTAGCAAGCTCAACATATGTTTTATTTTCCCATATCGGGCTATACTTAGTAAAGCCTGAAATGTTTTGTAGTTGTTTAGCTTTGTTCCATACCTTTTGCAAGAGTGTATATGTGGGCATTTGTTTGTTGGGTCTTTGGAAAAGGTGAGCCTCCAATCCCTCGGGTATTGACTCCGCCCCTGTGCCCACTAGCATAAGCTTAGCAGACAAGCCCAGCGGCAGAGGAGCCATGGCACCTATCAGATGCTGCAGTTGCGCCGCTAGGTAGTATATCCAAGGGTTGGGTAGGGCAAGGCCCCCCCCCCGTTTTGAGCGCTGCAGCTGTTCTAACTTAATTCTGGGGGGTTTGGTATGCCACAACAGCCGAAGTAAGGAGTTAACCACTCTGAATATCTTCAGCGTAATAACTACCGGCGTGTTATGTAGCATGTATAGAAATTGTGGCATCAGAATCATTTTTATGAGATTCACTTTTCCTGCCAGGGACATCTTGAGTTTATTCCAAACATTTATTTTATCTCTAAACCGCGACATCAGAGGATAGACATTTAGGCTGCAAAAATCCGTAAGTTTAGATGAGATGTTTATACCTAAATATTTAAAGGTAGACACTACAGGTATCTGAGTCGGGGGTCTCACATTAGTCATCGGGGAACCATCTATAAACATTAAGGCAGATTTAGTCCAGTTGATAGTGAGGCCTGAAAAACGGCCGAATTCAGTTATAAGTGACATTGCCTGTTCCAGGGATCCCTCTGCGTCTTCCAAAAACAAAAGCATGTCATCGGTGTAGAGCATGATTTTTTCATGCAATTCACCATATCGGAAACCTCTAATCTGTGGGCAATCTCTCACCTGCGCCGCCAGGGGCTCTATAGCCAGTGCAAAGAGCAGGGGGGACAGAGGGCACCCCTGTCTGGTCCCCCTGCTCAACCCAAAGGCATGAGACATTCGATCCGCCATACGCACTGCTGCCCGTGGTGTATCATATAGCAGCCTTACCCACCTGATGAACCTGGGCCCAAACTTGGCCAGAACCGCCCACAGATATCTCCAGCACACGCTGTCAAATGCCTTATTGGCATCAAGAGACAGCAAGGCTCTACGACCCAAAGATTCCGAGGGGGTCTGCATGTTTAGGTATAGACGTCTAAGATTGGTCGCCGTAGACGTTCGAGGCATAAATCCTGCTTGATCTGAGTGAACTATTGTTCTAACAATCCTATTAACCCATATGGCCAGTACTTTAGCTAGTAATTTTAATGTCGCTCTGTAAGAGCGATATAGGCCTATAGAAACCCGGGTCTAAGGGGTCCTTACCCATTTTCAACAGTAATATAATGTTAGCTTTAGTCATAGTGATTGGTAGCCTTCCCAATTTAAAGGATGCATTTAATACCTCAAGCAGTTTAGGTAGGATTATTTCGCCATATTGGGTGTAAACCTCCATGGGAAGCCCGTCGTCCCCGGGGGCCTTGCATGTAGGGAAAGAGGCAGCTGCCTCCCTCAGTTCGTCTAGCGAAATTGGTGCTTCCAACTCCCCCCTCTCCTGGTGGGTCAGAGTTGGAAGCGTTATAGTGCCCATGTATGTCTGCAGCTCCTCGTCCGTATAGCTGTCACACGGCTTGTATAACTCTGCATAGAAAGAGGCTAGCTCCTCTATAATTTTCTCCGGATCATTCACCAGGCGTCCCGAGGAGCTACGTATCGCTCCTATAGCAGGGGACGACTGTTGAGATCTAGCTATTCTAGCCAACAATCTACCAGTTTTTTCACCCTCTTCGTAAAATGCTTGTTTAGTAAAGAACCGTTTACGTTCCGCGGCGGAGGACCTCAACCGGTCCAGGGACTCCTGAGCCGATATCCATGCCTCCCTCGCGGACTCTGATGAGTCTAAAATGAAAGCAAGCTCCAATTGCTTCACCCGGTCTTCCACCTGTACCAGTACGGCTGCGGAATTGTGTTTTACGTCAGCAATTTCAGCTATAAATGTACCTCTTAGGCATGCCTTAAAGGCATCCCATCTTAATAATAAATCAGTTTGTCTCCGGTTGTCAGAAAAGTATTGTTCTATCTGTTTCGCTACTCTATCGTGAGAAGTGAAAAGTTTTAGCCAAAAAGCATTCAATTTCCACGGTGCTCTCGGCAGTGTGGTCGCCGGTCTGGTGATAAGGTAAGCGACCAGAGGGGAGTGATCAGATACCCCCCGGGGTAAATTATCTACCTTGTGCATAACACTTAAGAGTTGCGGGGACCCCACACACAGGTCAATACGGGAAAGTGACCCATGGGTTTTGGAGAAGCAGGAAAACTGTTTGGTAGTAGGGTATTTAGCTCTCCACAAGTCTATCCAACCCACCTCTATCAGTAGTCTGCTCAGAATAGTACCCCTGTTTCCCGAGGGTGGCTGTGCCGGGGGATGCTTGTCCAGTCTGGGATCTAAGTAACCATTAAAGTCACCCATGATCATTATAGGGACATCAGGTTTGTCAACCAGGTAAGTCAATAGGAGCTGCAGGATTTCCCTAGAGAATGGAGGAGGTATGTACACAAACACCAAAATCAACGTCAATGTATATAACCTGCAATGTAAAAACACATATCTACCCAAGGAATCAATAACAGTGTCTAATTCCTGGTAAGCCAAGGATTTATGTACCAGGACACTCACTCCACGAGAATATGCAGTGTGAGTGGAATGGTAGGCCTTGACCACCCAGGAATACTGCAGATAACTGACTGTATCCTTTGTTAGATGAGTCTCCTGGAGGCTCACTATTGCTGGGTGAAATTTTTTCAGACATGTGCTTATCATGGTACGTTTCAAGGGATCATGGACACCTCGGACGTTCCATGTCACAACTGGGGTGTTCGCCATGACTGGTACTGTAAAGTGACATGTCCTGGGTGAACTTGTTTCTTCACCTCCTCCTCTGGCAGTAAAGAATCAGTACATGTCCCGATGACCCAGACTGTCCCGGCATAGCATTCAGCGTTTCCTTGCAATGACGACCTGAGGCATCCGTGGAAGAATGTGCGTGGTATCTCCATATTCAAAAGTGTCCTTCCTAACTGAAACAGTGTGTTCCGTAATTTAGAACCTGTTCTTTGGATGTGAGCAACTGTCCCACAGCGGTCAGAGGGGGATTCCCCCGTTCTGTCTGTGCACCTTAAGTTGTGCCTTAAACTTGTGCCAACCGGGCACATTTTAACCAGCCCCTTCAACTGGGCCAAAACTTGAGTGTTCAAAAAAGTTCCTGTGGGTACAACTATCCCACCTTGGTGTTTGGCGTTTCTTGGTATATCTCTTGTGAACAAAGCTCTTGTCACGCGCTAACTTTGTAAAATAGTAACATTGTCCCGCAAAATGTGTTTTAGACTATAAAACGTCTAGTAATGACTGACCGATTTCCCAGCTCCGTGTAGTGTCGTTCACTCTCCCATATCAGCCTCTCTCCTCCTCCTTAGATCCTGTTCATTGCGATCCAACCAGGCGGACGCTTCGGCTGCAGACTCAAAGAATGTTGACTGACCTCTTGCCGTAATGCGTAATTTAGCCGGGTATAACATGGCATGTGTGACTTGAATCTTCTGCAATCTTTTCTTTACCTCTGCAAACTTGGCCCTTTTGCGCTGTACCTCGGCCGAGAAGTCAGGATAGAAGGAAATTTTTGTTCCGTTATAGTGCACTGCACCCTTTTCCCTGGCCAATCGAAGTATTATTTCTCTGTCCTTGTAGTTCAGGAGTCTGGCCAGCATTGATCTAGGTGGATTGCCTGGGGGGAGGGGTCTCAATGGTGTACGGTGTGCTCGCTCCACTGCAAAAAGCACGGTAAAAGCATCTTTGCCGAATATGTCCTGTAACCACATTTCTGTAAATGCTGTGGGGTCCCTTCCCTCCACCTTCTCCGGGAGCCCCACTATGCGCACATTATTCCTCCTGAGACGGTTCTCGATGTCGTCATTTTTGGCGTTGGCCTGAGCTGCTTGCTGTAATGCACTCCTAGTATCCCTAGTGAGGGGGGTAATATATCCTCCACCTCACTGATCCTTCCCTCCACCGCTGTGGTTCTCTCCCTGATCTTTTGAATGTCATGACGCAGGAGAGAAACAGTCTCAGTGAGGCTCCCAAATTGCACTTTCAGTCCATTTACAGACGCTGTGCAGCACTGCACCGCCCATAGAATATCACTTAGTGTAGGCTGCTGTACCTCTTCCTGCATGGATTCAGAGCCATCTGCATTAAGGATCAGGGAGCCCTCTAATGGCAGCGTGTCATCTAGTGCCATGGCGCCTTCTTGTCCCTCAGTCTCCATTGCCAGTGACTGCTGATTCAGGAGGGAGGCACCGCTCTGTCCCTGCATCTTTTGGGCATAGTATACCATGTCCCTGGGCTGCTCTTTCCCCCACTGTTTGCCAGACTTTGCTGCCTTGCCGCTCGGTTCCTGTGTCTTGTCTGTGCTGCAGGCCGCACGCTGTGGTAAAGGAGAGCCGGCGCCATCTTGGCCATCCATGGCCGCCGCTGCTGCTGCTTCTTTCTCCCCCTTTCTGGTCATTCTAGGCCTCCGGAGCCGTTCGCCGGTGGTGTGGGGCGTCCTGCGAGGTTGCGGTGTGCTGGTGGGTCGGTTCTGGGTTCGGATCGGTGGCAGGTTCAGGATGTAAGAAGGATCAGTGGCGGGAGCTCCGTGTAATGCGTCCGCTCACATGCCCGTCCAGGCCACGCCCCCCATGCTCCAATTTGTTGATCAAACAATTGACTAAAGTGGCACGCTCGTGTAATAATTGTCCACATACAAGTGGTACCCCTTTCCGAATAAGGGTGACACCAAGTCCCACACAATCTTACCAGCGTGCTCCCTATGTAATCTGGGCAGTTAGACGGCTCTACGTGACTATCTCTTCCCTCGTAAACCATAAAACTATATATATAGCCTGTGGCCCTGTCACAGAGCTTATACATCTTGATCCCGTATCTGGCACGCTTGCTGGGAAGATACTGTTTGAAAGACAAGTGGCCAGAAAACTTAATCAGGGTCTCATCAACGCAGACAACTTGATGGGGAGTAAAGGCTGCAAAACATTGGTTGAAGTGGTTTACGAGGGGCCGAATTTTGTAGAGTCGATTGTATCCAGGGTCATCCCGAGGGTGACAGAGTTCATTGTCGTTGAAGTGCATGAACCGCAAGATCTGCTCGTAATGTGCCCTGGCCATGGAAGCGGAGAACATGGGCATATGGTGAATTGGGTCCGTGGACCAATATGACTGCAACGCCCATGAGGAGGGATAGGCCCAGAAAGATCTTAAATTTGGAAACCGTAATTGGTTTCCATTCTCTGGCAAGGGTCAGCTGGGGATTAGCGGCGATGAATTGACCAGCATACAAATTGCTTTGGTCCACAATAGATCTATAGAGATCTTCGGTGAAAAACAGCGAATAAAAATCAAGTGACTTAAAATCAACTGTTTCCACTTGAATTCTGGGTTGGCCAGTGAATGGGGAAGTATAGGCGCTGCAGAAGTGGTGGATTCCCAATTAGGATTGGCGAATGCAGCAGGAAGGGCACTATGGGCTTGACTGGCCTTTGTCTTCTTGGTGGCAGCGGGAAACTACTCGTGCTTGCCAGTTTGAACTGCACTTATGGGATGCGCCACATCACCACGTGATACTGCAGTGCTGGATCTACGACCAGGGTGTACTAGGCTACTGGTGCTTGCCAGTTCACCAGAAGGAATAGTAGCTCTAGTACTGGCTCTCTGCTCCATACGAGGGACCTGCGGTTCTTGCACCTTAACGTCAGCAGAAGATCGGGGTCTGGTACGCCTGACCTTGGCAGGGACCACAACTCCATCGTCAGAGCTATCTGTCAGGGTGCCGCTGCTGTGTACAGGTTCGTATTCTGAGCCTGAATCTGACAGATGAGTGACTTTCTCTTCACTATCATGCAGAAACGTGTATGCTTTGTCTCGATTTTGTTTGTTCTCTAAATTTACTGGTACAGTAGTGAGACTCACAGGTAAAAAAAGCTCTTGACTGTTAGCGACTGATTCAAATGCTACCAAAAAAACTGTTAGCGTTCGCAGGGATCAGGCCTGACTCTGTGATCGCTGCAGTTATGTGTGTTGTGTTTTGTAAGTGACAGTGATCGATTGATACTGCACTTGGGTGGGCTGGGCGGAGGAGCTAAACGCAGGTGCTAGCAGGTATCTGGGCTGATTCCGCTAACACTGCGTTTTTGGGAACCCTAAACTGCTGGGGACGCTAGTATAGATCTGATCAGATATCGATTCGTTCAGACACTATACTACTAAGGGAGGTGTATGGTGCGTGTGTAGGTGTTAGCGCTACTGGCACTAATTTGACGCTGCTTGGGGTGACGCAGACCCTATTGGTGACACACTGACAGGGAGTGAGAGGGTTAACTGGGGGGTGATCTGGGGGTGATCAGGGGGGTGGAAAGTGTACTTATGTGTGCTGGTGTTAGTGTGCTATTGGTGTAACTCACGTTTAGATGTCTCCTCTCACTGGAATCCAAAAGACTCTATGAGGAGAGGTGACATCACTTCCTCCTGCCTGTGTTTACACTTACACAGGCAGGGGAAGGTTTTCATTCGTTGGGAGCGATCGCCAGGGCCAGACCATAACTCATTAGTTTCGCCCTGGAGACTGATTGCTCCTCTAATGAAGCCAAACTCCGCTGGCACGGGGGGGGGGGGGGGATGTACACTTATACCCCTTTGCCCACCCATGCCATTCTGCCGACGTACATCGGCGTGCGACGGTTGGGAAGGGGTAAGTATATAAACAGTAAAAAAGGGAGGACAGACCATTTTGGCACCATAAAGAATGAGAAAGGACATCTGGTTACAAAGGATGGGGAGATGGCAAAGGTATTGAATTTATTCTTCTCCTCAGTCTTCATGAGGGAATCGGGGGGCTTCAGTAACCAAAACTTCACTGTTTATCCTCATGACACATCACAGGAAGCATCTCTATGGTTAACAGAGGACAGAATTAAAATCAGACTTGGGAAACTTAACATTAATAAATCACCGGGACCAAATGGCTTGCATCCGAGAGTACTTGGGGAACTCAGTCAAGTAATTGCCAGACCTTTGTTCCTAATTTTTACTGACAGTCTACTGACTGGAATGGTACCAGGTGATTGGAGAAAAGCCAATGTAGCACCAATATTTAAAAAGTGCCCAAAATACATCCCTGGGAATTAGACCAGTTAGTCTAACATCAATAGTATGCTTGGAGAGGATGATAAGGGACTATATACAAGATTTTAATAACGAGAACAGTATCATTAACAGTAATCGGCATGGATTCATGAAGAATCGATGTTGCCAAACCAATCTATTAACCTTCTATGAGGAGGTGAGTTGCCATCTAGATAAATGAAGGCCCGTAGATGTGGTGTATCTGGATTTTGCAAAAGCATTTGACACCGTTCCCCATAAACGTTTACTGTATAAAATAAGGTCCGTTGGCATGGACCATAGGGTGAGTACACTGGAACAGGTTGGGACTTTAAACGAGACATGGGTCTCCATCCCTATGCATACTGGAAACGGGAGAAGTGGGACTTTGAGTGAGGTGTGCAAAAGAGGCCAAAGGATCAGTCACTATATATAACAAACCATTTATTGATTGACAATAGTCAGGTGGCACAGTGTAGTTCCAAATTGTACATAAAACCATCATAGGTACTTGCATATATACATGGTAACAGTGAATAATAAAAACCCCAATGGTGCAGGGCAAGAAATGGTTAGAGGGTTAACAACATCCATAAAATGCACAGGGTCACAATATTGCTATATAACACTCAATGAGAGATATGGTGCATGTAGTAGGCCCGACGCGTTTCGTGTATCAAACACTCTTCAGGGGCAATAAAGCACCAACATCTAAAAGCAAGAAAAAACAAAAAATCCAAATAGTAAAAAATATAGTGCATGAGGAAAAAATGGGGTATGCATATAGGAGAGGCTGCAAAGCCAAAATCCCAGATGTATACTCACTTGACCAAAGAGTGTGACCACCATGGGTTCCATAGTCACGGGCCACCGACTGAGTCAGATCCGGGAGCTGAGGAGGGAGCCCCCAGGACAAGGGGAGAGAGAGACTAAGCCAGGCGCACACAAGAGGAATCCCCATATGGTAATATATCCACACTGGTGTTGAGGTGAGAGGAGAAAATCTGTGGTGGTGATAGAGAGTAATGCATATATGAGGTATGCTCTAGGGCTAGCACAGGCCCCCAATCCCAAAATGGTTGTCCAAAATGTTAACATATACTACCCTCTTACCTAGGTAGTAGATAATGGCCGTATATAATCTGCCCAGTGATGGATATGCTGCCTGGTGGTGAGCTGGCAGAGAAATGGGGGCCCCTTATGTACAACCAGCCGCCCCTCCCCCCAGCAGGGAAACTCCCCCCAGCGTCAAACAGTGCGGGCACCAGGCGAACCGAGGCCTCTCCCAGCGCAGCGGCACTCGCCGCCCACAGCTGCTGGGGACGCCGCCGTCCACGTTTCCGCACAGGATGTAAACACAACGCCGGCAGCGCGACCAAGGTCACGTGTACGGCGTGGAGGAATGACGCCGACGCAGGAAGGGGAACCCGCCCCGATCCCCCGTCATCCGCGAAGGATGAGGAGGGGAGGGACCCCAACCTGCGTCGCAGCTCCCGGAAACTGAGACAAGGGGGTGACCAAGTGACATGGACTTCCAGTGGGGGGCACACTACAAAACTGCATCAAAGGGAAAAAGCTGGAACAGAATACAAAAAATATATTGCTGTAAAAATGGAAAAAAACACCCATAGAACAAGGCATGCACCTCAAAGAAAGGCAACCATTTTGGGATTGGGGGCCTGTGCTAGCCCTAGAGCATACCTCATATATGCATTACTCTCTATCACCACCACAGATTTTCTCCTCTCACCTCAACACCAGTGTGGATATATTACCATATGGGGATTCCTCTTGTGTGCGCCTGGCTTAGTCTCTCTCTCCCCTTGTCCTGGGGGCTCCCTCCTCAGCTCCCGGATCTGACTCAGTCGGTGGCCCGTGACTATGGAACCCATGGTGGTCACACTCTTTGGTCAAGTGAGTATACATCTGGGATTTTGGCTTTGCAGCCTCTCCTATATGCATACCCCATTTTTTCCTCATGCACTATATTTTTTACTATTTGGATTTTTTGTTTTTTCTTGCTTTTAGATGTTGGTGCTTTATTGCCCCTGAAGAGTGTTTGATACACGAAACGCGTCGGGCCTACTACATGCACCATATCTCTCATTGAGTGTTATATAGCAATATTGTGACCCTGTGCATTTTATGGATGTTGTTAACCCTCTAACCATTTCTTGCCCTGCACCATTGGGGTTTTTATTATTCACTGTTACCATGTATATATGCAAGTACCTATGATGGTTTTATGTACAATTTGGAACTACACTGTGCCACCTGACTATTGTCAATCAATAAATGGTTTGTTATATATAGTGACTGATCCTTTGGCCTCTTTTGCACACCTCACTCAAAGTCCCACTTCTCCCGTTTCCAATAGGGTGAGTACATGGATTGAAACCTGGCTACAAGGGTGAGTTCAGAGGGTGGTGATAAATGGGGAGTACTCGGAATGGTCAGAGGTGGGTAGTGGGGTCCCCCAGGGTTCTGTGCTGGGACCAATCCTATTTATTTTGTTAATTAACGACCTGGAGGATGGGGTAAACAGTTCAATCTCTGTATTTGAGGATGATACTAAGCTAAGCAGGGCAATAACTTCTCAGCAGGATGGAAACCTTGCAAAAAGATCTGAACAAATTAATGGGGTGGGCAACTACATGGCAAAGGTTTAACCACTTGAGCCCCGGACCATTATGCTGCCTAAGGACCAGAGGTCTTTTTCCAATTTGGCACTGCGTCGCTTTAACTGCTAATTGCGCGGTCATGCAATGCTGTACCCAAACGAAATTTGCGTCCTTTTCTTCCCACAAATAGAGCTTTCTTTTGATGGTATTTGATCACCTCTGCGGTTTTTATTTTTTGCGCTATAAACGGAAAAAGACCGAAAATTTTGAAAAAAAATGATATTTTCTACTTTTTGTTATAAAAAAAATCCAATAAACTAAATTTTAGTCATACATTTAGGCCAAAATGTATTCGGCCACATGTCTTTGGTAAAAAAAAATGTCAATAAGCGTATATTTATTGGTTTACGCAAAAGTTATAGCGTCTACAAACTAGGGTACATTTTCTGTAATTTACACAGCTTTTAGTTTATGACTGCCTATGTCATTTCTTGAGGTGCTAAAATGGCAGGGCAGTACAAAACCCCCCCAAGTGACCCCATTTTGGAAAGTAGACACCCCAAGGAAATTGCTGAGAGGCATGTTGAACCCATTGAATATTTATTTTTTTTGTCCCAAGTGATTGAATAATGACAAAAAAAAAAAAAAATTTACAAAAAGTTGTCACTAAATGATATATTGCTCACACAGGCCATGGGCCTATGTGGAATTGCACCCCAAAATACATTCAGCTGCTTCTCCTGAGTATGGGGATACCACATGTGTGGGACTTTTTGGGAGCCTAGCCGCGTACGGGGCCCCGAAAACCAATCACCACCTTCAGGATTTCTAAGGGTGTAAATTTTTGATTTTACTCCTCACTACCTATCACAGTTTCGGAGGCCATGGAATGCCCAGGTGGCACAAAACCCCCCAAAATGACCCCATTTTGGAAAGTAGACACCCCAAGCTATTTGCTGAGAGGCATATTGAGTCCATGGAATATTTTATATTTTGACACAAGTTGTGGGAAAGTGACACTTTTTTTTTTTTTTTTTTTTTTTGCATAAAGTTGTCACTAAATGATATATTGCTCACACAGGCCATGGGCATATGTGGAATTGCACCCCAAAATACATTTAGCTGCTTCTCCTGAGTATGGGGATACCACATGTGTGGGACTTTTTGGGAGCCTAGCCGCGTACGGGACCCCGAAAACCAATCACCGCCTTCAGGATTTCTAAGGGTGAAAATTTTTGATTTCACTCTTCACTGCCTATCACAGTTTCGGAGGCCATGGAATGCCCAGGTGGCACAAACCCCCCCCAAATGACCCCATTTTGGAAAGTAGACACCCCAAGCTATTTGCTGAGAGGCATGGTGAGTATTTTGCAGCTCTCATTTGTTTTTGAAAATGAAGAAAGACAAGAAAAAACATTTTTTTTTTCTTTTTTCAATTTTCAAAACTTTGTGACAAAAAGTGAGGTCTGCAAAATACTCACTATACCTCTCAGCAAATAGCTTGGGGTGTCTACTTTCCAAAATGGGGTCATTTGGGGGGGGTTTGTGCCACCTGGGCTTTCCATGGCCTCCGAAACTGTGATAGGCAGTGAAGAGTGAAATCAAAAATTCACGCCCTTAGAAAGCCTGAAGGCGGTGCTTGGTTTTTGGGGTCCCGTACGCGGCTAGGCTCCCAAAAAGTCTCACACATGTGGTATCCCCGTACTCAGGAGAAGCAGCAGAATGTATTTTGGGGTGTAATTTCACATATTCCCATGGCATGTTTGAGCAATATAACATTTAGTGACAACTTTGTGCAAAAAAAAAAAAAAAAATGTGTCTCTTTCCCGCAACTTGTGTCGCAATATAAAATATTCCATGGACTCGACATGCCTCTCAGCAAATAGCTTGGGGTGTCTACTTTCCAAAATGGGGTCATTTGGGGGGGTTTTGAACTGTCCTGGCATTTTATGCACAACATTTAGAAGCTTATGTCACACATCACCCACTCTTCTAACCACTTGAAGACAAAGCCCTTTCTGACACTTATTGTTTACATGAAAAAGTTATTTTTTTTTTGCAAAAAAATTACTTTGAACCCCCAAACATTATATATTTTTTTAAAGCAAATGCCCTACAGATTAAAATGGTGGGTGTTTCATTTTTTTTTTTTCACACAGTATTTGCGCAGCGATTTTTCAAACGCATTTTTTGGGGAAAAAACACACTTTTTTAAATTTTAATGCACTAAAACACACTATATTGCCCAAATGTTTGATGAAATAAAAAAGATGATCTTAGGCCGAGTACATGGATACCAAACATGACATGCTTTAAAATTGCGCACAAACGTGCAGTGGCAACAAAATAAATACATTTTTAAAAGCCTTTAAAAGCCTTTACAGGTTACCACTTTAGATCTACAGAGGAGGTCTACTGCAAAAATTACTGCCCTCGATCTGACCTTCGCGGTGATACCTCACATGCATGGTGCAATTGCTGTTTACGTTTGACGACAGACCGCCGATTGCGTTCGCCTTAGCGCGAGAGCAGGGGGCGACAGGGGTGCTTTTTTTTTTTTTCTTTATTATTTTTCTGCTTTTTTTATCTTATTTTTAAACTGTTCCTTTCATATTTTTTTTTTTTAATCATTTTTATTGTTATCTCGGGTAATGTAAATATCCCCTATGATAGCAATAGGTAGTGACAGGTACTCTTTTTTGAAAAAATTGGGGTCTATTAGACCCTAGATCTCTCCTCTGTCCTCAAAGCATCTGACCACACCAAGATCGGTGTGATAAAATGCTTCCCCAATTTCCCAATGGCGCTATTTACATCCGGCGAAATCTAAGTCATAAAATGCTCGTAGCTTCCGGTTTCTTAGGCCATAGAGATGTTTGGAGCCACTCTGGTCTCTGATCAGCTCTATGGTCAGCTGGCTGAATCACCGGCTGCATTCTCAGGTTCCCTGTTGAGGCAGGAGAGCCAGAGAAAAACACGGAAGACGGTGGGGGGGGGGGGGGCATTCCCTCCCACGGCTTGTAAAAGCAGTCTAGAGGCTAATTAGCCGCTAGGATTGCTTTTACATGAAAGCCGACCGCTGGCTGAAAAGAATGATACCAAGATGATACCTAAACCTGCAGGCATCATTCTGGTATAACCACTCAAAGTCGTGAATGGCGTACCTGAAGACAAAAAAATGGTTAACAATAAAGCACAGTAAACGGTAAAGTATAAAAAATTGCATACCTGAAAAAGCAAACATGATAAAACATAATAACAATAAAACATTGCAGAATAGAATACAGTAAAAAAGAGCAGAACAATAGAGAGAATAGAGAGAGAGAGAACAATAAAACGACAACAATTTTTTTTATTTTATATATATATTTTTTTTTTTACACTTTTTTTGTAACTAACTTTTGTAACTGTAACCGGTTCTAACCGGTTCCAGGTTCGGGTCTCTCAAAATGCGATGGCATCTTGGGAGACCCTGTGAAAGTGTGTCCTAGTCTGTGCAATGCTGTACCCTACGCTAATACTCAACTAGTGAATGGTAGCGTTCAAAACATTCACCAATGCAAAGACCAGGATTGTCAGGACAGGAGGGACAATAATAGCGGGTGTCACGCCTATATCCGCGCTTCCTGCAGACACAACATCTTTTTTGGGGGGGTTCGTTGGGTAGGGGTACTCGGGAGGACATAAAGAAAATGCCTCTCATGCAGCCGACTACATTTGGTTGGGGATGTGAATGGGGGAAGTACGGGCGCTGCAGAAGTGGTGGGTTCCCAATTAGGATTGGCGAATGCAGCAGGAAGGGCACTATGGGCACGACGGGCCTGTGTTTGTCTTCTTGGTGGCAGCGGGACACTACTTGTGCTTGCCACCTCACCAGCTTGAACTGCACTTATGGGACTCGCCACGTCACCAAGTGTTACTGCAGTGCTGGTTTGACTACGACCGGGGTGTACTAGGCCGCTGGTGCTTGCCAGTTCACCAAAACGCTACCAAAAAAACTGTTAGCGATCGCAGGGATCAGGCCTGACTCTGCGAACGCTGCAGTTATGTGTTTAGTGTTTTGTAAGTGTCAGTGATCGATCGATACTGCACTTGGGTGGGCTGGGCTGGGCCGGACGGAGGGGCAAAACACAGGTGCTAGCAGGTATCTGGGCTGATCCCGCTAACACTGCGTTTTTGGGAACCCTAAACTGCTGGGGACGCTAGTATAGATCTGATCGGATCAGATATTGATCCGTTCAGATACTATACCACTAAGGGAGATGTATGCTGCGTGCGTGGGTGTTAGCGGTACTGGCGCTAACCTGACGCTGCCTGGGGCTGATGCTTGCCAGTTCACCAAAACGCTACCAAAAAAACTGTTAGCGATCGCAGGGATCAGGCCTGACTCTGCGAACGCTGCAGTTATGCGTTTAGTGTTTTGTAAGGGACAGTGATCGATCGATACTGCACTTGGGTGGGCCGGGCCGGGCGGAGGGGCAAAACGCAGGTGCTAGCAGGTATCTGGGCTGATCCCGCTAACACTGCGTTTGTGGGAACCCTAAACTGCTGGGGACGCTAGTATAGATCTGATCGGATCAGATATTGATCCGATCAGATACTATACCACTAAGGGAGGTGTACGGTGCGTGCGTGGGTGTTAGCGCTACTGGCGCTAACCTGACGCTGCCTGGTGCTTGCTTGCCAGTTCACCAAAATGCTACCAAAAAAACTGTTAGCGATCGCAGGGATCAGGCCTGACTCTGCGAACGCTGCAGTTATGCGTTTAGTGTTTTGTAAGTGACAGCGATCGATCGATACTGCACTTGGGTGGGCCGGGCGGAGGGGCAAAACGCAGGTGCTAGCGGGTATCTGGGCTGATCCCGCTAACACTGTGTTTTTGGGAACCCTAAACTGCTGGGGACGCTAGTATAGATCTGATCGGATCAGATATTGATCCGATCAGATACTATACCACTAAGGGAGGCGTATGCTGCGTGCGTGGGTGTTAGCGGTACTGGCGCTAATCTGACGCTGCCTGGGGCGACGCATATCACCGCCGGGCGATCAGGGGGCTAAACCTTTATTCGGTAATAAACGGCGGGTGCCCTGACACTATAAAAAATAAACGAACTAACCAGCGTCAACCGTAACGTTTATACGGTGATCAGTGGTGAAAGGGTTAACTAGGGGGCAATCAAGGGGTTAAAACATTTATTAGATAGTATATGGGGGTCCCTGACACTATAAAACGCTGACGGCGAACCTAAATATTTACGTCCCTAACTAGCGTCACCAGTGACACTAATACAGCGATCAGAAAAATGATCGCTTAGCAACACTGGTGACAGGGGGTGATCAAGGGGTTAAAACTTTATTAGGGGGGTACCCTAGACCTAAAGGGGGGTAATACTAACTGTCCCAACACTGTAACTGTCACAAACTGACACTATGCAGTAATCAGAAAAAAAAAAAAAAAAAAACCTGCTGGTGTCAGTTTGTGACGGGGGGGGGTGATTGGGGGGGGGATCGGGGGGCGATCGGGGGGGGGATCGGGGTGTTTTGTATGCCTGGCATGTTCTACTGTGTGTGTAGTGTGTTGTGCACTTACATTGATGTCTTCTCCCCTCGGCGCTGGAACGGAATACCGAGCTGAGGGGAGATGACATCATTTCCTTTGCTGCTGTTTAGCATACAGCAGCAAAGGAATGTTCCCATTGGCCGGCGGCGATCGCGAGGGGGGGGCCACGAACGGATGGCCTCCCCCTCATCTCGGATCGCCGGGGAACAGAACGGGACCGCCTCGGGCGGCGAGGGGGGGTCCGATCGGACCCCCCACCCGCGGAAGGCAAATCACGTACATGTACGTGATTTTGCCTGCCCGTGCCGCTTTGCCGACGTAAATCGGCGTTAGGCGGTCCTTAAGTGGTCAATGTAGAAAAATGTAGAAAAATGTAAAAATAATGCATTTGGGTGGCAAAAATATGAATGCAATCTTTACACTGGGGGGGAGAACCTCTGGGGGAATCTAGGATGGAAAAGGACCTGGGGGTCCTTGCAATGCCAAGCTGCTGCAAACAAAGCAGACTATTGGCATGCATTAACCGGTTCAATACAGGGCATTTTCACCCCCTTCCTTCCCAGACCAATTTTTAGTTTTCAGCGCTGTCGCACTTTAAACGACAATTGGGCGGTCATGCGACGCTGTACCCAAACAAAATTGACGTCCTTTTTTCCCCACAAATAGAGCTTTCTTTTGGTGGTATTTGATCACCTCTGTGGTTTTTATTTTTTGCGCTATAAACAAAAGAAGAGTGACAATTTTGAAAAAAACACAATATTTTATGCTTTTTGCTATAATAAATATCCCAATTTAAAAAAAAAAAAAATGTTTCCTCAGTTTCGGCCGATACGTATTCTTCTACATATGTTTGGTAAAAAAAAAATCGCAATAAGCGTATATTGATTGGTTTGCGCAAAAGTTATAGCGTCTAAAAAATGCGGGATAGATTTATGGCATTTTTAAAAAATGTTTATTTATTTTTTTTTTACTAGTAATGGCTATCTGCGATTTTTTTTTTTTTTTTTTTCGTGACTGCGACATTATGGCAGACACATCGGACACTTTTGACACATTTTTGGGACCATTCACATTTATACAGCGATCAATGCTATAAAATTGCATTGATTACTGTGTAAATGTGAGAGGCAGGGAAGGGGTTAACCACTAGGGGGAGACAAGGGGTTAATTATGTTTCCTAGGGAATGATTCTAACTGTAGGGGGAGGGGACATACAAGGGGAGGAGACCGATCAGTGTTCCTCTGTACTGGGAACACAGATCGGTCTCCTCTCAACTGACAGGACGTGGATCTGTGCGTTTACACACACAGATCCACGGTCCTGCCCGGTTAACGGGCAATCGCGGGTGCCCGGCGGACATCGCGGCCGCCGGGCACACGCACCGGGTCCCGAGCAACGCGGCGCGCGCGCCCCCGAGATGGCCGGGAAGCCCAGGACGTCATATGACGGCCACCCAGGATGGGAGATCCCATCTCAGGCCGTCATATGACTATGGCTGGGTAATGAAGTGGTTAAAAAGGGGATCAACTCCAGAGATAAAGCGATAATTCTCCCACTCTACAAGACTCTGGTCCGGCCGCACCTAGAGTATGCTGTCTAGTTCTGGGCACCAGTCCTCAGGAAGGATTTACTGGAAATGGAGCGAGTACAAAGAAGGGCAACTAAGCTAATAAAGGGACTGGAGGATCTTAGTTTTGAGGAAAGGTTGTGAGAACTGAACTTCTCTCTGGAGAAGAGACGCTTGAGAGGGGATATGATTTCAAATGATAAATACCGTACTGGTGAACCCACAATAGAAATAAAACTTTTTCACCGAAGGGAGTTTGACAAGAGACGTGGCCACTCACTAAAATGAGAAGAAAAGGGGTTTAACCTTTAAATTATGTAGAGGGTTCTTTACTGTAAGAGCAGCAAGGATGTGGAACAGGCGGTGGTCTCAGCGGGGAGCATCGATAGTTTAAAAAAACTATTAGATAAGCACCTGAATGACCGCAACATACAGCAATATGCAATGTAATACTGACATATAATCACACACATAGGTTGGACTTGATGGACTTGTGTCTTTTTTTCAACCTCATCTATTATATAACTATGTAACTCCTACCCATTCACCAAAGAAAGGAGTGTAGTGTGAAAAAAAATACAGTAGAAAGTTTTTGACAAGTCTTAAAAGTATTAAATATATCTTCTTCTCCCCCCCCGCTTCTTCTTCCGGTCTTCTTCCATCTTCTCCCGCATCTTCATCTCATGGGCTTCTCCTGCTTCTTCTTCCGCTCTTCTTTCTTCTGTCTTTTTTGTCCGGTGTTCTTCCTCTGCCGCCGCCGACCCTCCTCCGATGCTGTGTCCCGCTGATCTGTCTGCTTCGATGTCAAGCATTTCTTAGATAACGATGGGGGCGTGGCCATCGGATTAAGTCATCCAGAGGCCCGCCCCCATGGATGGACCCATCATGCCCCGGGTGTTGACGTCACAACGGGCCTGGGCCTTCGGATGACGTAATCCGAGGGGGATGCGTAAGCATGTTTTTTTTTGGGGTGGGAGCGCAGAGACCCCCCTGTCCCAAAGCACCCACCCCCCCCATGTTGAGGGCATGAGGGCTGGTATGGTTTGGGGGGGTCGCTCGCTTGGCCCCCCTCGTTCCTGATCTGCCGGGGGGCCTGCTCGGATAAGGGTATGGTGTGGGGGGGGGGGACCTCTCCGAATCCAAACTAGACCCCTGGACCTTGAAGGGGGGGGGGGCACGCTGTTTTGTTTTTTGTTTTTCACAGTTTTTATTTTTTTTTTAGCCGGCAATTCTTTTTTTTTTTTTTTTTACATTCTGACAGCTGATGACTCATCCGTGGTTAAGGACGTGGCGGCCGGCTTCCCAGGCCCCCTCCTTAGCAACCAGCTATATACAGTGTAAAAAAAAAAAAAAACACGAGAAACAAACGAGATACTTGCGTCTTGAATGCAGGTCCATTGAAGTCTATTACATGCAAAACGCTGCATTTTGGGGTAACAAAAAAGTCCCCAACCCTTTCCAAAAACGCAGAGGCACAAAAATGCATTAATGTGAACATGTTCCATAGGAACCCATGTTAAAAAATGTCCCTGCATTTCTGCAGAATGCATCAAAAATACATTAGTGTGAATAGAGCCTAAAAGATGATCCCTGTTCTTATTGCTAGCTATCCTTCTCCCCATCCGTGTGCTCCATTCCCGAAAACCTTTATGTTAAATGGGAACTTAAAGAAGAGGTCCAGCCTGGGTGGAAAAAAATTAAATACTGTAGCTGCTGACTTTTAATATTAGGGCACTTACATTTCCAGGGAGCTCAAGGTGTCGGCACCCCAGCCGATCTTTGGATCGATTCCTGCGGGCAGCCGCCGCCCTTTCTGCCAAGGGAACCAGGCAGTAAAGCCTTTCAACTTTACTCCTCTTTCCTTACTGCGCATGCGCGAAGCAGGCTGCGCTTTCTAATTAGCCCGGCAGCAGGGGAAGAAGGAGGAGGGCCAAACATCCAGGAGATCCCGTTTCCCAGAAGTGGTGAAGGGGACCTGTCAAAAATAAGTCCCAGTTACCTCCCCCCCCCCCCCCCGAAAGGTGCCAAATGTGACCAGGATAACTGCTGGTGCGCGCCCGTGGGGGCGCACATAACGGCGATCGGTGGTGCGGCGTGTCACTCTGACACACAGCTACATCGATCTCTGTAAAGAGCGTCTGATAGAGGCTCTTTACCACGTGATCAGCAGTGCCGCCTATCAGTGTCTCCCCTAAGTACCCTTCAGTGCCCATCATTGGTGCCGCCTTATCAGTGTCCGCCAGCGAAGGAGAAAACTTGCTTATTTACAAAATTTTATAAAAGAAACAAAAGAAAAACTTTTTTTTCTTTCAAAATTTTCGGTCTTTTTATTTAGCAAAAAAAAAAAAAAAATGCAGAAGTGATCAAATACCACCAAAAGAAAGCCCTGTTTGTGGGAACAAAATGATAAAAATTTTGTTTGGGTACAGTGTAGCATGACCGCGCAATTGTCATTTAAACAGCGCTGAAAATTGGCTTGGGGAGGAAGGGGGGTAAGTGCCTGGTATTGAAGTGGTTAAAGTAGAACTATGGGCAAAACTTTTTTTTTTTTCATTTTGGATAGAGTGAGTGTTATAACCCTGCTCAGATTTTTTTGCGCCATCTGTCGCCCTTTGCAGAGATTTTCCTTCACTTCCGGTCCCATAGCCAAACAGGAAGTGAGAGGAAAACTCTCCAAATAAAGGGAATTCCTTTGGGACCCCCAGGTCATTAGAACTAGTGTCCCCATTGGAAGACTCCACACATAACAATATAATATTCTTTGTAGTTCCTGAGAATAAAATGAGATAACTTAGAAAATTTTTCCTTGTACAAGTTATTCTCAATAGTGATTTTTTCCAGACTTCGTTGCTCATATTGAATAATAGGTTGCATGAGATCAAAGGAACAATTAGACAATATTGTATTTTATTCTTTGACAAAGTCCTCTGAATAAACCGTAGTAGGATTTTTTTTTCCCCCTCAACCTCTGAGGAATCTTTTTTTGTGGCACTAACTATGTTGTGTAATTGATTATCTGTGTTGCTTTACAATATGTGGGATGTACAACCTGGCCTTTAAGGATAGGGGAGCATATCTTTTTCATGCATCATGGGACACAGAATTGGGCTAATCTTCATTACCTGCTGGGTTATACGTCATCTCCAGGTGAATGGACACTGATAGACCAAAGGTCTTTAGAGAGGAAGTGATCCCCTATATAACCCCTCCCATACAGGAAGTACTTCAGTTTTTTACCAGTGTCTGCAAGGTGGATGGCACGGTTTAACCACTTAAGCCCCGGGCCATTTTGCTGGCCAAAGACCAGAGCACTTTTTGTGATTCGGCACTGCGTTGCTTTAACTGGCAATTGCGCGGTCGTGCGACGTGGCTCCCAAACAAAATTGACGTCTTTTTTTCCCACAAATAGAGCTTTCTTTTGGTGGTATTTGATCACCTCTGCGGTTTTTATTTTTTGCGCTATAAACAAAAAAATATCAACAAGTTTGAAAAAAACGCATTATTTTTTGCTATAATAAATATCCCCAAAAAATATATAAAAAAACATTTTTTTTTTACTCAGATTAGGCCGATACGTATTCTTCTACATATTTTTGGTAAAAAAAAATCGCAATAAGCGTTTGATTGGTTTGCGCAAAAGTTATAGCGTCTACAAAATAGGGGATAGTTTTTATGGCATTTTTATTAATTTTTTTTTTTTTTTGCTAGTAATGGCGGCGATCAGCGATTTTTATCGTCACTGCGACATTATGGTGGACACGTCAGACAATTTTGGCGCGATTTTGGGACCATTCACATTTATACAGCGATCAGTGTGATTAAAATTGCATTGATTACCGTGTAAATGTGACTGGCAGTGAATGGGTTAATACTAGGTGGCGCTGTAGGGGTTAAATGTGTCCTAGCTGTGACACATCACTGATCATAGCTCCCGATCACAGGGAGCTATGATCTGTGACACTGTCACTAGGCAGAATGGGGAGATGCTTGTTTACAATAGCATCTCCCCGTTCTTCCTCTCCGTGAGGCGATCGCGGGTATCCCCGTGGACATCGAGTCCGCGGGACCCGCGACCCGACTCATGGAGCCCCCGGCCGGCGCGCGCCGCTGCGCACGCAATGGCACGGCGGCAAATTCAAAGGGACGTACGGGTACGCCCATTTGCCCAGCCGTGCCATTCTGCTGACGTACATTGGTGTGCGCCGGTCGGGAACCGGTTAAAGGCAACTTTAGGTGCGGGACTAGGGATTGTCCTTGCTGTCCACACATTTCTGGAGGTCAGGAAGTGTCATCCAGCAGTAATGGCAGGATCATTCCTTTAAAACCCTTTTTTAATACCACATATGTCGTCTGTCATTACTTGCAAATCATGCAATATCCAATATGTGGGATGCACCACTCACAGGCTACGCAATCGCTTTTGTGAACATTTAAGCGATATTAGAACAGAAAAATCTACTAATGTAGCGAGACATTTCAACAACCATCACAGTGGGAATGCCAGTTTGGTGCAAGTACAAGTAGTAGAAAGGGTTAAACTTTCAGCCAGAGGTTGGGATTTATTTAGACTTTTATGTAGGAGGGAAGTTTACTGATTTTTTTATTTGAGTACCCATATTCCCTCTGGTTTAAACTATGAATGGGATGTTTCCCATTACTTTGAGTGATTTTAGTATAATGTGTCATATTTTCCTCGTGTGTATATTTCCTTATGATTAACTTGACTTTATATTTTTGTCCTATTAATTAATCTCCGTTTTTTGGTCTCCTTTGATGAAATGTTTGATCGTTTGCTCGGTCTTTCTGATTTTTCTCAGCTAGTGTCTATTTTTATGGGTTCAGTTATATATACATATATTTAACATAACAAACTATAGACACATTATTTGTTTGAGGACTACTCCGTTCTCGTTTTTTGTAAACGTCTGGGTGTTTGGTTTTAATGGTGTCAGTATAGTGGTGTTTTCTTGTGACCTTTTATGGGCATCTTTATTGGCATTTTAGACGTCGTCTATATACATTTTTTCATACTTTAGCCAATATGGTGTATTTGGGGGCAATTTAATGCTCAACCATCCCAATACTCATACATTTGTATCCTATATGTATTTATACTGAGATGTGTATTGATTGACATGCCTTTACATGTGTGTGGGCATTTGTGCACCACACAAATGAATACATTGGTCTATGGAATGAGCTATACCTCACCAATATTGGTGCTCTTTACCTTTATGCTCATAATTACAAATATAATCATATATATAGGCTTATATGCATCTGTGCATGTGTGTATGTGTATGTCTGTGTGTATATATATTATATATATATATATATATATATATATATATATATATATATATATATATACTGCATTAAGCTATTGGTAAACTTTGGTCTATGTGAGGAGATTTCCCGTAATACATATATAATATATCTTTTTACATGGGATTTCTCCTGCCATGATTTAATCACTATATTTGCTGGTTTGTGTATCTTTGAAAGTATATTTATAGATGTTTGTTCTTTTATGTATACTTTTTTTTGTTATTCCTTTATATGTTTTTTCAATGTTTATATTTTCTGTGTGTGCGCGATATAGTAACTTTTGCGATATTTTGAATTATATATGCATGTATGTGTCTTTTCTTCAGATGTACATGCCTCCTTTGATACATTTAATTTGCATACGGTGTGTTGAGTATTCCTCTCATGACAGGTGATCGAGCAGTGTGAATCCCTCGTGTGTCATGTTTTAATCCTTTGATTCTACAACAACATTTTTTCATCACTGGATGTGCCGCTTCTTCTTTTTGTTGCATGGATTTCCCAGGTTGCGGACCTTGGCAGGCACCCAGTCCCACCCAGTCTTGTTTCTACAATAGTATTGAGATCCTTAATTGCAGACAGCCTTTGAGCGGTGTACACTCTACCTCTCTTTTCCCTTGGATGGCACGGTTGTTTGAGCTCTCTGAGCTCCAGGTCTCTAGTCCCACAAACTGTTCTTCAATGAATCAGGGGATTGACCAATCGGATCCATTTAACACAGACTTTATATGCTTAGATAAATGGTACCCGAGCCTCGCAAAGAAGACTCAGATCCTTTCACACCACCATTTTAATTTGACATCTGTTACTCCACACCTTGGAAGACCTATTAACGCTGGAAGTGACTGTGTTTTTTGGATTCAATACAGCAGGTTTCTCGTTTGGCTCTCTTGTCTGTACATATGCACAGACTTTTGTGGCTTAAGAACTGGTCAGCCGAGCTTCCTTGTGAAATGTTGGCAGGTTTCCCCTTTCATGGGGAACGTTTATTTGGTGATCATTTGGACACATATATCCAAAAGATTTCCAGAGGGAAGAGTTCTCCAGTTCCTGTGAAGAAAAGCCCTAGGAATCCTTCATTTAAAACTTCGGGGACTGCTTCCTCAAATGTCTCAGTGCCAAGGCAGTTCCACCGCCAACAGGGCGCTAGGGCCAGGGCCAGAAAAAGCCCTGGGTCCAAAATTCTTCTGAACCCAGCACAAAGCCCTTGTTTTGAGGGGATGCCCCCACTCCATCGGGTGGGCGGAAGGCTGCTGCACTTTGCGGACATTTGGAGAACAATAATTCAGGATGAGTGGGTCACCTGAATTATATCCTGCTGGAGTTGCGGGGAGTTCCCCCTCAGAGGTTTTTAAGATCCAGCGTTCCCTCGGATCCTCCAAAAAGACTTATTGCTTCAGGCACTAGATCATTTAGTGCATCAAGTAATGATTGTACAGGTTAACAGGTTTTGCCGCCTTCTATGGCTACGGCCAATATAGTCCTCATATTAAAACCCGGAAAAGATCCGATAGACCCAGGTTCATACAGGTCCATCTCTCTGCTGCAGAGTGATATTAAGCTCTTGGCTAAAATCCTATTGATTAGGCTGAACGGTGCCATTATGGGCATTGTGCACCCTGATCAGACTGGATTAATGCCCAACAAGTCAACGGCAGTGAATCTAAGGAGGCTTTACCTAAACATGCAATCCCCGGCGGATAATGTGTGGAAGAGGGCCTTGCTCTCATTGGACGATATGAAGGCCTTCAATAACGTTGAGTGGGAGATCCTTAGACGCTTTGGATTGGGAACGCATACATCTCATGGGTGCGTCTGCTATATCACAACCCGCAAGTAGCCATTAGGGCCTCTGGGGCTATGTCACACACCTTCACTCTAGGGAGGGGCACACGACAGGGGTGCCCTTTGTCACCCCTACTCTTTGCATTAGCCATAGAACCCCTAGCGATTAAAGTAAGAGCCATCCCGGATATTGCAGGATTTAGATATGGGACAAACAGGAGAAACTGATGTTGTACGCAGATGACACTATGATCCTACTCGGGGATGTAGATAACTCCCTTACGGAAGCCATGTTCACAATAGTGGAATTCGGCAGGTACTCGGGGGTCCAGATTAACTGGACCAAATCCTGATGCTTATCGACAAAGGGGGGACGCCCCCACCACTAATACCGTGCCCCTTACTACCTCATTCAGATACTTGGGAATCCAGGTGATGCCTAAGATCCGGGACTATGGTAGACTACATATATCCCCATTGCTACAAAGGTTTAGAGATCGGATTAAAACATGGAATTCACACTCTGTCAGTTGCAGGTAGGGTGCACCTGATTAAAATGATCCTAATGCCTCTAATACTATATGTACTTCACAATGCACCAATGGTAGTGACTTTAACCCTTTCATGACTAAGCCTATTTTTGAAATTTGGTGTTTACAAGTTAAAATCCGTATTTTTTGCTAGAAAATTAGAGTACCCAAACATTATATATATTTTTTTAGCAGAGAATCTAGAGAATAAAATGGTGATTGTTGCAATATTTTTTATCACACGGTATTTGTACAGCAGTGTTTTAAACGCAAATTTTTGGAAAAGGGACACTTTCATGAATTTTAAAAAATCCAAACAGTAAAGTTACCCCAATTTTTTTGTACAATGTGAAAGATGATGTTACGCTGAGTAAATAGATACCAAACATGTCACCCTTTATAATTGCACGCACTCGTGGAATGGCGACAAACTACGGTACCTATGAATTTCCATAGGAGACGCTTTAAAAAAATTTTACGGTTAAAAGGTTTGAGTTACAGAGGAGGTCTAGGGCTAGAATTATTGCTCTTGCTCTGACGATCGCGGCGATACCTCACATGTGTGATTTGAACACCGTTTACATATGCGTGCGCGACTTCCGTATGCGTTTTCTTTGCTGCGCGAGCTCGCAGGGACAGGGGCACTTTAAAAAATTTTTTTTTTTTTTTTTATTTTACTTTTTTTTTACTTTATAAATTGTGTTTTAAAAAAAAATTTTTTTTTTTTACTTTTATTACTGTCACAAGGAATGTAAACATCCCTTGTGACAGTAATAGGTGGTGACAGGTACTCTTTATGGAGGGATGGGGGGTCTAAAAGCCCCCCCATCCCTCCTTTACACTTCAAAGTATTCAGATCGCTGAAAACGGCGATTCTGAATACTGTGTACTTTTTTAAATTCGGCGCCATTGGCAGCCGAGTAAACGGGAAGTGACGTCATGACGTCGCTTCCGCGTTTACAATGAGAAGGCTGGAACGAAGCCGCCCACAGCTTCGTTCCAGCCCGCCCCCAGCTGCCGAAGGTACCCGATCAGACACCGGGCCTCCCGATCGCACGGGAGGCCCGGTAACAGCGGCGGGAGGGGGGATGTCCCCTCCCGCTCCTCCAGTATAACAACCGAGCGGCTTTTAGCCGCATCGGTTGTTATACTTGGGTAGCCGATCGCCCGCTGGAAACAACGGTACCGGGATGATGCCTGCAGCTGCGGGCATCATCCCGGTATAACCCCGGAAAGCCGAGTACGCATATCTGCGTACGGTCGGTGGGAAGGGGTTAATGATGTTTAGAATCGTCAATTCCCTATTTTGAACGTTTATATGGAATAAACGTTTACCCAGAATTAAACTTGAACACCTTCAACGCCCTAAGGTCGAAGGAGAGCTTGCCCTCCCGAATCCCTGGCTTTACTACGTAGCTGCACAGCTGCAGCAATTGATAGGTACAATGCACACTGACGCAGAGAGAGAAGGGAGCGCCTGTGACTCTTCAGAATTAGTAATGCTGCATACAGTAAAGAGAGACTCGGTACCGACAGCCCTGGAAGTGTTAGACTTTGGCAAATCAAATAAACTATACCCGACTTACAACCTAGTCCAAAAAATTTGGAACAAGACTAAATACCTACAGGGAATGACAGGTTACACTGACTATAGCCCAATTTTGTCCAACGGCCCATACCTAGAACTAGCCAAACTACAGCATGGTACACTATGGAAGAGGTATGGGGTGGTATATCTCAGACAGATTTTTCACAATGGGAAACTGCACACATTTGAAACCCTACAGAGACTATTTGGGTTACCACAGTTCATGCGGTTTCACTACATGCAATTAAAGCACGCTGTAAGGGCCCAGAGTAGATCCTCGGAATGGTCCCCTTCACCAACCCCATTGTTTAATCCAATAGCAAGGGCTGCCAATACTAAGGGATTTATATCGCAATGCTATATGCTATTGCAGAACTTTTTGGGTAAGCACCCCCTGAGAATGCTGGCCAAGCGGGAGGGAGATGTGGGCTCGATTGATGGAGATCAGTGGGAGGAGGTCCTGCAAGCTGTGCCCACATGCTCTTTGAATGTATCGCAAAGATTGACACAATTATATATATTTTTAAGAGTATATTATACCCCCCACAGAATGTATGTTATGGGCCTCCGGCCCACTCCACCAGATGCACGAGAGACCATGGAGACCTGATCCACCTACTGTGGAGGTGCCAGAAACTCCACCTCTACTAGAAGGGGGTGGTGGACACCATAAACAGGATGTTTCAGGTCTCGATGCCCACAAATCCAAAACACCGTCTATTCAATGTACTAGATGAGTTAGAATGGGAGGAGAACGCTAGAGTGGCAGTTACTAGAGCTCTATTCCTGGCACGTAAGTTAATAATGACACACTGGATATCGGAAGACCTTCCTGCTCTCAAAGAGTGGATTAATGCTGTGGGAGAAATGCTCCGGAAAGAGAAAATAATCTACCAACATAGAGGTTGCTCCCAGAAGTTTGAGAAACTTTGGGGACCGTGCCTGAATGTACCGGGACTTGCCCCGGTGGATGTGGTCATGGGCAGATTGCTGGGCATGGGCATCTGAGGTGGTTCATCTCTAAAGACCAGCTGTCTCTCACCTGACTGGTCTTATAACTTCTCCTGTAAGCATGGCCCCACCCTAGGCCCTATCAGGGAACCCTATATTAACCTGTGCACTGCAAGCCAGCAGTGCTGATCAACCATTGTGTGTTAGCCTCCGTGTGTACTTGCTGTGTTTCCTACGTCTGATTCCAGTTACCGACTTTGGCCTGTTCTTAACTATTCCTATCTGCTTGTGACCCTGACCTTTTTGCCTGTGACCCTGAACCTTGACGTGAACTCTGTTGTCCTTGTCTGCTTGTGGCCCCGACCTTCGCTTGTCCCTTACTTTCGTTGTTCCAGCCTGCTGCCTCCTTCCCTATTCTCCTTTAGTCTACCGTGAGCGTGAGCTGTGAGACCCTGGGGGCCGTGACCTGGAGCCAGACTGCAGCACAGTCCATCCTCACCACTAGAGGCTCTGGTGAACACCTGCTGGCTCTTGGACTCCGCGCCCTGGGGAATCTATGCTCTAGCTCCCAGTGGGATCTGTGTCAGTAATCCAGTAGACCTGCTTCCTGAACCTCCCAGGGTTCAATCCGCAGCAGTCAGTCCTAAGGTCCACTACCTTAGCGGTGCACTTCTGACTCCTACAGAGTGCATCTGTCACCTAGCCTCAAGGTGACCTGACACCAATAGACCAATTTTTCAAACACTAGTGCCTTAAATCAGATTAGGACATGAGTTATGACCAGGTAGTCAAGAAGTGTAAAGACAAGTAAGAGGCACATGATTTTAAGAAAAAGTGCAGTTTGCAGATTAAGCATGTATGTTGTATCTAACATTTGACTGCATACTTGAATGTATTTGAAACGTCAGTATGTATTTATATGTATACTTCAATAAACTTTTTTCTGGATAAAAAAAAAAAATGATTGTACAGGTTCCTGCATTTGAAAGAGCGAACCTGTTTTTCGGTTTAAAAACCAAACAGGGTCACAAGGCCCATTTTTGGACCTAAGATCCCTGAACCAGTATCTACTAATCCAGTTCTTTCGGATGGAATCTGTCCACTCAGTTGTAGTCTCGCTCCAGATGGAAGACTTTTTAGCCTCCATCGATATAAAGGATGTGTATTTACACGTACCTATCTTTCAGCCTCATCAGAGGTTCCTGCGATTTGCAGTAGAGGAATGTCATTTTCTGTTTGTGATTCTACCCTTCGGACTTGCTACAGCTCCCCAGGTGTTCACAAAGGTCTTAGCACCAGTACTGGGTCTTTTAAGGGCCCAAGAGATCCTGGTGCTTGGGAATCTGGATGACCGCCTGCTCAGAGATCACTCATTACAGGCTCTAGGATCATAACATGCACAGTGCGGTATTTGAAAAGCTTAGGCTGGATCATAAATACCGAAAAGTCAGCCTTGAAACCAGCTCAAGGTCTAAAGTATTTAGGTCTGATCCTATATACGGTCCAAGCAAGAGTATTCTTGCCCCCCCGCAGGTGCATCAGATAAGGGGCATCAGACAACCCTCCATTTGGCTATGTATGAGTCTTCTAGGAGGATGGTATCCTCCTTCGAGACGGTTCCCTATGCCCAGTTCCATTCCAGGCCTCTACAACAAGACCTCTTGTTGGCTTGGAACAGAGGACAAGCCCTGGATTATCCAATATTCTTATCTCCTCGGGCATGCTTAAGCCTAAATTGGTGGTTCCAGGATCAGAACCTGCGAAAGGGAAGATCCTTCCTCCCGGTGACTTGGAGAGTACTGACTACAGATGCCAGTCTCTCAGGCTGGGGAGCGACCCTAGAAGGGCTCACAGCTCAGAGGAAATGGTCAAGGACAGAATAGATCCTGCCCATCAATGTCCTGGAATTACGGGCAGGAAGACTGCCCTATGGTCCTGGATGGTGGAGCTTCAGTACTATCCTATCAAGGTTCAGTCTGACAATGCCACTGCAGTGGCCTATATATACCACCAAGGAGGTACCAGGAGTTTTTCAGCTCTGAAGGAGGGAAACCACATACTAGCCTTGGCAGAGGGACATGTGCCGATTCTATCGGCAGTCCATATCCCAGGAGTAGAGAACTGGAAGGCAGATTATCTCAGCCGCCAGCAGATCTGCCGGGTGAAGGGTCCCTACACCAAGGGGTGTTCCAGGAAATTTGCCAATGTTGGGGATGGCCAGAGGTTGACCTACTTAGATCCAGGTTTCAGCAACAAGCTTACAGCAGTTTGTGTCCCGAACAAGAGATCCTCTGGCAGTTGGAGCAGATGCTCTGGTAGTTCCATGGAGCCAGTACTCCCTGGTTTATGCTTTTCCTTCGATCCCTCTCCTTCCAAATTTGTTGCACAGGATTCGGAGAGAGGGAGTTCGTCATTCTGGTGACACCAGCCTGGCCCAGAAGGCCCTGGTTCCCACAGATTGTGAGGCTGACAATAGACTGGCCATGGACGATTCCACGGCGCCCCAATCTACTGTCTCAAGGTCCTATATTCCACACCAATTTACAGTCTCTAAGTTTGATGGCATGGCTATTGAAGCCAAGGTGTTAAATCAGCGTGGCATCTCGGGACCAGTGGTGTCTATCCTAGTGAATGCTAGAAAAGCTGTCACTAGGAAGATCTATTATAAGGTCTGGAAGACTTATATTGCTTGGTGTGAAGCCAAAAAATGGCATCCTCGGAAATGCGTGATTTGGGAGAATTCTCTTTTCTACAGTCAGCTGTGGAAATCAAATTGGCTTTGAGTACAATCAGAGGTCAAGTTTCAGCCCTATCAGTATTCTTCCAAAGGCTTTTAGCCTCCCATTCACTGGCCCAAACCTTTATGCAGGGGGCAACTCACTTGCTTCCCCCCATTAGTTCACCTATGTGTCCTTGGAACGTGAACTTGGTGCTGTCTGTGTTACAGAAACAACCATTTGAACCTATCAGGGAAGTTCATTAGTCTTGCTGTCACGCAAGCTAGCCTTCCTGATGACTATCACCTCGTCTAGAAGGGTGTCGGAGTTGGCGGCCCTTTCATGCAGGGAACCATACTTGATCCTTCACCACGACAGGTCGTGTTACGACTTATTCCTTTTTGCCAAAAGTGGTGTCGGCCTTTCATTTAAATCAGGACATTATTTTGCCTTCTTTTTTTTTCTCTCGGCCTCGTTCAGCGGAAGAGAGACGACTGCATTCCTTGGACGTTGTCCGGGCAGTTAAGGTTTATTTGTCTAGATCTGCGGAGATCCGAGGATCAGACACCTTTTTTGTTTTATCAAAAGGACCCAAGAAGGGGCAGGCAGCTTCCAAAGCTTCCATTGCCAATTGGGTCCGTCAATTGGTCACTCAGGCCTATGGTCTGAAACGTAAAGCTCCGCCCTTTAGGGTGAGAGCTCATTCTACCAGGGGTGTAGGAACCTCCTGGGCTTTTCGCCATCAGGTATCTGTGGCTCAGATTTCTAAGGCTGCCACCTGGTCTTCAGTGCATACGTTCACAAAATTTTATCAAGTGGATGTTCGAACAGCCGAGGATTCGGCTTTCTGCCGCAGTGTGCTGCGGGCTGCCGTTTAAGGTCTGATGGCTATTGTTTGGCTTTGTGTCTCCATCCCCTCTAGGCTATTGCTCTGGGACGTGCCAGCAGGTAATGAATATTAGCCTAACTCTGTGTCCCATGATGTATGAAAAAGAAAATAGGATTTTTTCATCATACTTACCTGTAAAATCCTTTTCTTTGAGTACATCATGGGACACAGAGGTCCCTCCCCTCTTTTTAAGGATTCAGTGCTTGCTACAAAACTGAAGTACTTCCTGTATGGGGTTATATAGGGTATCACTTCCTGTTTAAAGACCTTTTGGTCTACCAGTGTCCATTCACCTGGAGATGAAGTATAAACCAGCAGGTAATGAATATTAGCCTAACTCTGTGTCCCATGATGTACGCAAAAGGATTTTACAGGCAAGTATGACAAAAATCCTATTTTTCTTTATCGTACGTCACGGGACACACAGCCACAGTAATAACCGTATGGGTTATATGGCACCTTCAGGTGATGGACACTGGCACACCCTAAACAGGAAGTTCAATTCCCCATATAACCCCCTCCCCTTACCGGGAGTACCTCAGTTTTTTCGCCAGTGTCTTAGGTGTTGGTCTCAAGTAAAGATGTGCTGTGCTGAGCTCTGCTGGAATATTCCTTGGTGGGGCAAGCTATGCAACCGGATCCATTCAAAGTATCTTTTCCAGGCCGAATAGAATGGTACCCGGGCCTCGTGTCCGAAGAAACAAAGTTTTGCCTGTAACGCTTCTCTGTTTAGAGAGCTGGAACCTGGTATCCAGTATTTCTTTTTTTCAGCCATATTCCTGGCAGGGTGCTTTACAGGCCCAGGGCTGTGGATCCCCCGATAAAAAGGGGGCCCCGGTCCCTGAAGTTTTTTTAACGGAGCCCATCATGAATGGTGAAGATTGGGTCTGATTACCACAGAACCCTGCAGATGGATGAGTTAAGGGAGATTCCTAAGGAATTTTTCTAATTCTTGTATGTTTTCTCTAAGTAAATGTTGTCATGCCTATAGTCACCACTGGGGGTTGTCAAGAGCATGTACCTGTTCCATGCTTGCCAGTCTCGCTCTGTGTCACAAGCTGCACGCTTCCTCCAAGCCCAAGCTCCAGGTAAAGACATGGGAAGGGGGGTTTTTCTCCTAGGAATGTCCCCCCACCTGGATAGCTTCACTCCAGGAGGCAGAGGGAGTATGGCGTCAGTCGGCGGTGTGCCGCCATTACAGAAGGTCCCATCGGCAGCTCTCCTCCACCCCAGTCCTCCTCCATGCGATCCGTTCGCGCGGGAAAACGGTCTATTTTAAAATAGATGGGGGGCGCGGTGGGTGGAAGGGGGCAGGGCTTATCGGCTTTGGCGTGCTTCAGCGTCCACAACACGGGCTGTATAGCTATAAAATGCCCTTTTTTTCAGGTGCATACAGCTGAAGGAGGGACACAGAGCGGACAGGTGGGTGACACAGGCATTCTCAGGCACATTTACTTAAGCATCAGGCTGAGCCTAATAGCAGCGGCAGTTGCTGGCCTATTGCTCAGCAGTGGGTGCATTTTTTTGGCAGTACCTCTGCGTTTGTGCTTGGCACTATGACAAGAGGGGGTGGCACAAAAACCAAGGGCACAAAGGACCCTCCCTCTGCAACACCATCCCCCCCTGAAAGACCTAGGGAGGCTGGTCAGAGTGAGCCATCGGGGTCATCAGGGGCTGCAATTGCTTTCGACACTTCAGCCCCTGTCTATATAACAGAGCAGGTTTTCTCCTTCAGCTATGAGTGGATTGGAGGAAAGATTAGTGGCTTTAATCGCATCTTCACAGAGTGGAAGAAAACACATTAGGTCCCCTTCTACCGCCTCAAACAGAGGAACAGTGGGAGGGGGGAAGATGAATCCCCCTGGCTGGTTTTCCTTTCTGCGGTGAAAAGCTGTTTGGGGAGGATTTGGACAAATATATCCAAAAAATATCAAGTGGGAAAAGTACCCTTTTTCCAGTTAATAAAAAGAGTAAACGTCCCTCATTTAAACGGGCTCTTTCTCCAGTGCCAGGGGCATCAGCCTCCAGGCAGTCGCGACGGCCTCCACCATCAGGTTCAAGAGGTAAACCTCAGGGTCAACCCCAGGGACAGAAGAAATCCTGGGGGAGGAAACCCACAAGACAGAATGCTAAAGCCTCTTTATAAAGGGGCGCCCCCGCTTGCCCAAGTGGGGGAAGACTTCTGCAGTTCTCCCGGGTCTGGCAGGAAGAATTTCGAGACAGATGGGTGGTCTCCACAATAGCTCTGGGGTACAAACTAGAGTTCCGATAATTCCCATCTCCTCGTTTCCTCAGGTCAAATGTCCCCAAAGATCCAGAGAAAAAGAAGTCTCTCTATCATTAGAGCCCTTTTTATTGCAAAAAGTGATCATGGTGGCCCCCGTGGAAGAGCAGGGGTTGGGGTTTTATTCAAACCTTTTCACGGTACCAAAACCAAATGGGGATGTCAGACCCATTCTAGATCTCAAAGCTCTAAACCGGTTCCTGAAAATTCGCTCTTTTCGCATAGACTCAATCCGATCAGTAGTCTCCATCCTCCAAGGAGGAGAACTTCTGGCATCAATCGACATCAAAGATGCATACCTACATGTCCCTATTTTCTCCGCTCACCAGAAGTATCTGCGTTTCAAAGTAGAAAAACTTCATTTTCAGTTTGTAGCCTTGCCTTTCGATCTAGCTACTGCACCTCGGGTGTTTACAAAACAGATTTACAAAGGCCAGATTAAGGACTCAAGGTATAACAATAATAGCATACCTGGACGACCAGATCTTAATAGACAGGTCGTTAGCCCGCTTGGACCAAAGCATGGTCACCACAGTCAACTACCTGGAATACCTAGGTTGGGTCCTCAATCTAGAGAAATCTTCTTTAAAGCCAGTAAAAAGATTAGAGTACTTCGGTCTGGTCATAGATACAGCCCAGAAGAAGGTGTTTTTACCCCAGGCAAAGATCAGCGCCATAAAGGAGGTGGTCAGGGCAAAGAAGAGTCCTTCCATTTGCCTTTGTATGAAGTTGTTGAGGAAGAGGGTGGCTTCATTTGAAGCAGTTCCCTATGCCCAGTTTAATTTGAGACTGCTGCAAAACAGTATCCTATCGGCCTGGAACAAGAAGATTCAAGCATTAGATTTTCCGATGCATTTGTTGCCAAAAGTGCGCCAGAGCCTCAGTTGGTGGAGGATATCCGAGAATCTGCAGTAGGGGAAATTCTTACCGGTTACCTGGAAGGTGGTAACAACAGATGCCAGCCTTTCAGGTTGGGGAGAAGTCCTGGAAGAAGCGTATGTCCAGGGGAAATGGTCCAGAACCAAAAGGACCTTGTCCATCAACATTCTAGAGTTTCGGGCAGCGCGCCTAGCCCTAAGGCTGGACATTCAGGTTGCAGAATTCTCCTGTCAGGATTCAATCCAACAATGCCACAGCAGTGGCTTATATCAGTCACCAAGGGGGCACTAGAAGTCAGGCAGCCCAGGGAGAGGTAAACCATATCCTAACCTAGGAAGAAAAACATGTGCCGTGCATATCGGCAATCTTCATTCCAGGGGTAGAGAACTGGCAGGCAGACTACTTAAGTCGCCAGCAGTTGTTCCCGGGGGAATGGTCCCTTCACCCCGACATCTTCCTGGCTATATGCCAAAGATGGGGGATCCCGGATGTAGATCTGTTTGCGTCCAGGTTCAACAACAAAGTCGACAACTTTGTGTTAAGAACAAGGGATCCATTCGCATGCGGAACAGATGCGTTGGTGACACCGTGGGATCAATTCTCACTGATTTATGCATTCCCTCCTATTCTGCCTCTACCTCGACTTCTTCGCAGGAAAGGAAGACAGTCGGTAGTTCTTGTGGCCCGGAAGATCTTGGTAAGCAGAAATAGTAAAGATGGTGGTAAGGGCCCCATGGCCCCTACCACCACATCCAGACCTGCTATCGCAGGGACCAGTGGGCCATCCTACTTTACAAACGCTAAATTTAACAGTTTGGCTATTGAAACCCACATTCTGAAGAATCGTGGGCTTTCAGGCTCAGTGATACCTACCTTGATTAATGCAAGGAAGCCAGCTTCCAGGGTCATTTATTATAGAGTCTGGAAGGCATATGTTTCCTGTTGTGAATCCAGGGGTTGGCATCCTAGGAAGTATGTCATAGGTAGAATTCTTGCCTTTCTGCAAATGGGGCTAGAGATGAAACTGGCCTTGAGTACTATCAAGGGCCAGGTCTCGGCCTTATCAGTATTGTTTCAACGTTCACTTGCTTCGCATTCTTTGGTCCGAAGCTTTATACAGGGGGGTAACGCGACTTAATCCACCGGTTAGAGCACCCCTAAACCCTTGGCACTTGAGTTTAGTTCTGTCAGCATTACAGAAACAGCCTTTTGAGCCAATACAACATATTCCTTTGGTCCTTTTGACAAAGAAAGCTAGTTTCTCTGGTAGCCATTTCTTCTGCCAGAAGGGTATCCAAGTTGGCAGCTCTTTCTTGTAAAGAGCCATATTTAATTGTTCACAAGGATAGAGTAGTATTGCGTCATCATCCTAGCTTTCTGCCAAAGGTGGTTTCGGGTTTTCACCTAAACCAGGATATTGTTTTACCTTAATTTTTTTCCAGAACCCTGTTCTAAGGAAGGAAAGTCACTACATTCTTTGGATGTAGGGAGAGCAGTTAAAATCTATTTGAAGGCAACTGCTCAGATTCGGAAAACAGATGTTTTGTTCGTGTTGCCTGAAGGTCCTAGGAAAGGACAGGCAGCATCCAAATCCACTATTGCCAAATGGATTTGGCAAGAAATTATTCAAGCTTATGGCTTGAAGAGGAAGGTTCCACCTTTTCAAATCAAAACGCACTCTACCAGGGCTGTTAGTGCTTCGTGGGCAGTGCATCACCAAGCCTCCGTGGCTCAAATCTGCAAGGCCGCAACCTGTTTTTCTTTCCATACATTCACCAGATTTTATCAGGTGGATGTAAGAAGGCATGAGGATATTGCCTTTGGGTGCAATGTGCTGCAGGCAGCAGTATAGGTTCTCAGGTCTAATTGCACCCTACTTTTGTTTGTGTCCCCTCCCCTCAGGTGGCATTGCTCTGGGACATCCCATACAGTTATTACTGTGGCTCTGTGTCCCGTGATGTATGATAAAAAAAACTGGATTTTTATAACCGCTTACCTGTAAAATCCTTTTCTTGGATTACATCACAGGACACAGAGGTACCTCCTTTCTTTTTGGTTACACGTGTATTGCTTTGCTACAAAACTGAGGTACTCCTGGTAAGGGGAGGGGTTATATAGGGAATTGAACTGGCTGTTTAGGGTGTGCCATTGTCCATCACCTGAAGGTGCCATATAACCCATACAGTTATTACTGTGGCTCTGTGTCCCGTGATGTACTCCAAGAAAAGGATTTTACAGGTAAGCTGTTATAAAAATCCTATTTTTATGACTCCACTAATCCACACACTAAATTAATTTCCAATGCTTCGAGACATTTTAAAGAATACCATGGAGGTGATGTCTGTTCTTTGAGATTTTGTGGTATTGATCATGTGGCTCCAGCTCCCAAGGGAGGAGATCATCGTGATTCAGATTATTAGTGGATATTTAGGTTGCGGACCGGGTCCCACAGGGGTCAAACCTCAGGTAGGATCTGGATCTGCACCTCCGCTAACTCTGCCCCATTTTTACTGAGAATTATGTCTATTCCCCTTACCTGGGTTTGCCAGTCATCTCAATCTGACATTTGAATGGTATAATTTTCTCTTTGGTTGATTCTTTTTGTTTTTAGTATGTATAGTGTTGTTTGTTTGTGCTTCATAGTTGGTAAGGTTGAATAAAGACATCCAGTTCAACCTCTGTGTTCTATTTTTCTTTGTTTCACCTTCTGGTTTGTGATCAGGTTTATTCTGTAGAAGGGTTAAATGTTCTACCTTCGCCCTGAACCAGGTGGTAATTTTTAATTGCACTGTACTGAGACCCCTTTCACAGCGCTCCCAAACTGCCCCAAAGATGCTGCTTGCAGGACTTTTCCTAACGTCCTGCAAGCGCACCGCCCCAGTGTGAAGTCACACTGAAATGAATGAGAGGCCGTTTTCAGGCGCTTTACAGGTGCTATTTCTAGAGCTAAAATGCTTGAAAACCACCTCAGTGTGAAAGGGGTCTAAGTGATTTGTTATGACTAAAGCCCAACTGGGCTAAAACACGTTAACACTTCTCCTGCATAAGATACTGTATCTTTAACACCTGATGGATTTGCAATATAGACAATTTTTATGAGCATAACATGCAGTGTTAGTGTCTTGAGATACCTCATCTACATTATTTGAATATTTTCTTACATTTGTTCTGAATTTGCTTTTGATTTATAGATGTAATTGGGATTTTGTTTTGCAGTTGTCACATGGCACCTGGTCCGCCAAAACCTGTAAAGGTGGTGTGTGTTGGAGGTCACACTTTCCTAAGTTTCCTGCTTGGAGCATACGTCACAAACCTGGCATCAAGAGCTTCTGATTGGTTAGGTTATTTGCGCTTCCTGTTAGTGCCACTAGGTAAGTCAGCTCACCTATGTTCTATAGCTAATAATAAAAGTTCTAACACTAAAGATACCATATATAATGTCTGAATTCAGTGTCCATAATGGATAATGCTTTTGGTACCTATGATTATACTTAGATCAAGACTTATTAGGTTAGATTTGAGGTTTAGGTTAGGAGGGACAGGCTTAAGTGTTAAAAAAAAGGTTAAGGGATAAATAAAGCGTTAGGCTAAAGGAGCAAAAACAAAACTGAAAAATTGGGGGGGGGCATATTTTCCACCCCAGTTTTGTTTTTTTAAGTTTTCCAGGAAAAAAAACAGCTGGGTGGAATATGTTCTTTTACAATGATAAATAAAATATCTATGACATGGTATTTTAACTTTATAAAATGAGGAGCTTAATGAAAGATTTCTGAGAGTTTATGCAAAGTCTGAAATTATTGCAAGATCTCAGAGCTGAAGACAAGCAAATCCTGGAATACAATTCAAGTAACACTGTACTTCTCAATGCAGTTTTTAAACAAGAGACATATGCATGTCTGCCACTAGGGGGCACTGCAGGGAAAGGCTCAAGTTAGGTTTGGTTGCGGGCTCCATCTTATACAGCAAGTCCCCTACTTACAAATAAGTTCTGTTTCGGGAGCTCGTTAGTAGGTTCAGCTTGTTCGTAAGTCCAACAAAGATCAGCACTTGTAGACAAAGGCTGTGAGAAAATTAGTTTTAGTTTTCCTCCTCAATAAAATCGTGAGATCAACATATAGATTGTGGAAACCTTTCCACAGTGCAATCTCTGCTGAGAGCAAAGGTGCAATTATTGTGAGAAGAAATATTTTTTCCAGTTGATACAAGGATGACAAAACACATCCTTGCATGCCAGAGGTGCCCTAAAGATAAAAAATACTTCATGGAATTAAATAATGAGGACCATAATGAAAGTGTAAGTAGCTCTCCCCCCCAGAGTTCTCATTCCAGAGAAACAATTTCTGCTGTTTCTTGATCATCACAAAGGGGGAGAGTTACTATTGCGGTGAACGGGCTGGTGACCAAATAGGATCAGTCCTCTGATATATGCCTTTCCTGCTCTAAAGATCCTCCCTCTTTTGCTTCGCCGGATAGAGTCCAAAAAAATTTTAGTAATATTTGTGGCTCCAAGCTGTCAAAGAAACATGCTGTATACACATGTAGTTCATCTTCAGGGGGAAATTCCGTGGCCAGTACCAGACCTTCTGAATCTTCTTTCTTAGGATCTGCTGTCTTTGATGGCCTGGCTGTTGAAACCTAAGTTAGAGAGAGAGAAGTCTGTCTGAATTAGTCATCTCTACACTTCTAAGTGCCAGAAAATCGACTTCTCAGAAGACTATCACCGCACCTGAAGGCTTTTTTTGCCTGATGTGAACGGCGCAAGGTTAACCCTTGTCAACACTCTGTGGGACGTGTCTTGTCCTTTTTTCAGTCAGGGATGAGTCAGCGATTGGCCCTGAGTACAATCAAGGGTCAACTATTGGCCTTGGCTATTTTTTTTTTCAGTGGTTAGTGAAGGCTTTCAAGCAGAGTGTGGCTCACCTTACCACAGAAGAAAATGCTAAAAGCCCCCCAGGCAAACCTGTTTGGCTCCTGAGACAAGGAAGGGTTCCTTATGTTTCTTTCAGGCTTGCATGTCCAAGTCTTGCCTACATTTTTGCTGTAAGTCCACCATATCCAGGAGCAAGCCCTCCTCACAATGAAGGGACACTTGTCATAGTGGGGAGACACTTGTTGGACACGGTCATTTGGGACAAAATGTTTCAGACATCTAGACTCAGAAAGATTTATCCAGCGGCTACAAGATTGAGTGTGGGCCTTGATTAAGTACACAGTTGTGCAGGGTCGATATGATTGAAGTCTGAGAAAAGCTCAGGGCAGTTTCTGCCATTCACACCATGGAATAGGAAGAGACAGATTAGGAAGGCTGCCTAGCACTTTCATGCACTTTTTTTTTTTTTTTTTTAGGGTGGCCCTCCACTTTAATGTACACACAGCACCCCATATTGACAGAAAAACACAGAATTGTTGACATTTTTGCAGATTTATTAAAAAAGAAAAACTAAAATATCACATGGTTCTAAGTATTCAGACCCTTTGCTGTGACACTCATATATTTAACTCAGGTGCTGTCCATTTCTTCTGATCATCCTTGAGATGGTTCTATACCTTCATTTGAGTCCAGCTGTGTTTGATTATACTGATTGGACTTGATTAGGAAAGCCAGACACCTGTCTATATAAGACCTTACAGCTCACAGTGCATGTCAGAGCAAATGAGAATCATGAGGTCAAAGGAACTGCCTGAAGAGCTCAGAGACAGAATTGTGGCAAGGCACAGATCTGGCCAAGGTTACAAAAAATTTCTGCTGCACTTAAGGTTCCTAAGAGCACAGTGGCCTCCATAATCCTTAAATGGAAGACGTTTGGGATGACCAGAACCCTTCCTAGAGCTGGCCGTCTGGCCAAACTGAGCTGTCGGGGGAGAAGAGCCTTGGTGAGAGAGGTAAAGAAGAACCCAAAGATCACTGTGGCTGAGCTCCAGAGATGCAGTCGGGAGATGGGAGAAAGTTGTAGAAAGTCAACCATCACTGCAGCCCTCCACCAGTCGGGGCTTTATGGCAGAGTGGCCCGACGGAAGCCTCTCCTCAGTGCGAGACACATGAAAGCCCACATGGAGTTTGCTAAAAAAACACCTGAAGGACTCCAAGATGGTGAGAAATAAGATTCTTTGGTCTGATGAGACCAAGATAGAACTTTTTGGCCTTAATTCTAAGCGGTATGTGTGGAGAAAGCCAGGCACTGCTCATCCCCTGTCCAATACAGTCCCAACAGTGAAGCGTGGTGGTGGCAGCATCATGCTGTGTAGGTGTTTTTCAGCTGCAGGGACAGGATGACTGGTTGCAATCAAGGGAAAGATTAATGCGGCCAAGTACAGGGATATCCTGGATGAAAACCTTCTCCAGAGTGCTCAGGACCTCAGACTGGGCTGAAGGTTTACCTTCCAACAAGACAATGACCCTAAGCACACAGCTAAAATAACAAAGGAGTGGCTTCACAACAACTCCGTGACTGTTCTTGAAAGGCCCAGCCAGAGCCTTGACTTAAACCCAATTAAGCATCTCTGGAGAGACCTAAAAATGGCTGTTTACCATCCAACCTGACAGAACTGGAGCGGATCTGCAAGGAGGAATGGCAGAGGATCCCCAAATCCAGGTGTTTAAAACTTGTTGCATCTTTCCCAAAAAGACTCATGGCTGTATTAGATCAAAAGGGTGCTTCTACTAAATACTGAGCAAAGGGTCTGAATACTTAGGACCATGTGATATTTCAGTTTTTCTTTTTTAGGAAATCTGCAAAAATGTCAACAATTCTGTGTTTTTCTGCCAATATGGGGTGCTGTGTGTACATTAATAAGGAAAAAAAAATGAACTTAAATGATTTTAGCAAATGGCTGCAATATAACAGAGTGAACAATTTAAGGGGGTCTGAATACTTTCCGTCCCCACTGTATGTATATGTATGTATGTGTGTGTATATATATATATATATATATATATATATATATATATATATATATATATATACATACACAGTCAGGTCCATAAATATTGGGACATCAACACAATTCTAATCTTTTTGGCTCTATACACCACCACAATGGATTTGAAATAAAAACGAACAAGATGTGCTTTAACTGCAGACTTTCAGCTTTAATTTGAGGGTATTTACATCCAAATCAGGTGAACGGTGTAGGAATTACAACAGTTTGTATATGTGCCTCCCACTTTTTAAGGGACCAAAAGTAATGGGACAGATTAACAATCATCCATCAAACTTTCACTTTTTAATAGTTGGTTGCAAATCCTTTGCAGTCAATTACAGCCTGAAGTCTGGAACGCATAGACATCACCAGACGCTGGGTTTCATCCCTGGTGAGGCTCTGCCAGGCCTCTATTGCAACTGTCTTCAGTTCCTGCTTGTTCTTGGGGCATTTTCCCTTCAGTTTTGTCTTCAGCAAGTAAAATGCATGCTCAATCGGATTCAGGTCAGGTGATTGACTTGGCCATTGCATTACATTCCACTTCTTTCCCGTAAACTCTTTGGTTGCTTTTGCAGTATGCTTCGGGTCATTGTGCATCTGCACTGTGAAGCGCCGTCCAATGAGTTCTGAAGCATTTTGCTGAATATGAGCAGATAATATTGCCCGAAACACTTCAGAATTCATCCTGCTGCTTTTGTCAGCAGTCACTTCATCAATAAATACAAGAGAACCAGTTCCATTGGCAGCCATACATGCCCACGCCATGACACTACCACCACCATGCTTCACTGTTGAGGTGGTATGCTTTGGATCATAAACAGTTCCTTTCCTTCTCCATACTCTTCTCTTCCCATCACTCTGGTACAAGTTGATCTTGGTCTCATCTGTCCATAGGATGCTGTTCCAGAACTGTGAAGGCTTTTTTAGATGTTGTTTGGCAAACTCTAATCTGGCCTTCCTGTTTTTAAGGCTCACCAATGTTTTACATCTTGTGGTGAACCCTCTGTATTCACTCTGGTGAAGTCTTCTCTTGATTGTTGACTTTGACACACATACACCTACCTCCTGGAGAGTGTTCTTGATCTGGCCAACTGTTGTGAAGGGTGTTTTCTTCACCAGCGAAAGAATTCTTCAGTCATCCACCACAGTTGTTTTCCGTGGTCTTCTGGTCTTTTGGTGTTGCTGAGCTCATCGGTGCATTCTTTATTTTTAAGGATGTTCCAAGCAGTTGATTTGGCCACACCTAATGTTTTTGCTATCTCTCTGATGGGTTTGTTTTGTTTTTTCAGCCTAATGATGGCTTGCTTCACTGATAGTGACAGCTCTTTGGATCTCATATTGAGAGTTGACAGCAACAGATTCCAAATGCAAATAGCAAACTTGAAATGAACTCTGGACCTTTTATCTGCTCCTTGTAAATGGGATAATGAGGGAATAACACACACCTGGCCATGGAACAGCTGAGCAGCCAATTGTCCCATTACTTTTGGTCCCTTTAAAAAGTGGGAGGCATATATACAAACTGTTGTAATTCCTACACCATTCACCTGATTTTGATGTAAATACCCTCAAATTAAAGCTGAAAGTCCGCAGTTAAAGCACATCTTGTTCATTTCAAATCCATTGTGGTGGTGTACAGAGCCAAAAAGATTAGAATTGTGTCAGTGTACCAATATTTATGGACCTGACTGTGTGTATGTGTATGTGTGTGTGTGTGTGTGTGTGTGTGTGTGTGTGTATATATATATAATATATATATATATAAACACAGTATCTCATAAAATGAGTACACCCCTCACATTTTTGTAAATATTTTATTATATCTTTTCACTTTACTACAATGTAAAGTATTGCGTGTACAGCTTGCATAACAGTGTAAATTTACTGTCCCTTCAAAATAACTCAACACACAGCCATTAATGTCTAAACCGCTTTCAACAAAAGCGAGTACACCCTTAAGTGAAAATGTCAAATTGGGCCCAATTAGCCATTTTCCCTCCCGGTGTCATGTGACTCATTTGTTACAAGGTCTCAGGTGTGAATGGGGAGTAGGTGTGTTAAATTTGGTGCAATCACTCTTACTCTCTCATTCTGGTCACTGGAAGTTTAACATGGCACCTTGTGGCAAAGAACTCTCTGTGGATCTGAAAAAAAAGAATTGTTGATCTACATAAAGATGGCCTAGGCTATAAGAAGATTGCCAAGACCCTGAAACTGAGCTGCAGCATGGTGGCCAAGACCATACAATAGTTTACCAGGACAGGTTCCACTCACAACAGGCCTTGCCATGGCCGATCAAAGAAGTTGAGTGCATGTGCTCAGCATCTTTGGGAAATAGACGTATGAGCGCTGCCAGCATTGCTGCAGAGGTTGAAGGGGTGAGGGGTCAGTTTGTCAGTGCTCAGACCATACGCCGCACACTGCATCAAATTGGTCTGCATGGCTGTCGTCCCAGAAGGAAGCCTCTTCTAAAGATGATGCACAAGAAAGCCCACAGTTTTCTGAAGACAAGCAGACTAAGGACACGGATTACTGGAACCATGTCCTGTGGTCTGATGAGACCAAGATAAACTTATTTGGTTCAGATGGTGTCGAGCGTGTGTGGCAGCAACAAGGTGAGGAGTACAAAGATAAGTGTGTCTTGCCTACAGTCAAGCATGGTGGTGGGAGTGTCATGGTCTGGGGCTACATGAGTGCTGCCAGCACTGGGAAGCTACAGTTCATTAAGGGAACCATGAATGCCAACATATACTGTGACAAACTGAAGCAGAGCATGGTCCTCTCCCTTCAAAGACTGGGCCGCAGGGCAGTATTCCAACATAACGACCCCAAACACACCTTCAAGACGACCACTGCCTTTCTAAAGAAGCTGAGGGTAAACGTGATGGACTGGCCAAGCATGTCTCCAGACCTAAACCCTATTGAGCATCTCTGGGGCATCCTTAAACGGAAGGTGGAGGAGCGCGAGGTCTCGGACATCCACAAGCTCCGTGTTGTCGTCATGGATGAGTGGAAGAGGACTCCAGTAGCAACCTGTGAAGCTCTGGTGAACTCCATGCTGAAGAGGGTTAAGGCAGTGCTGGAAAATAATGGTGGCCACACAAAATATTGACACTTTAGGCCTAATTTGGACATTTTCACTTGGACCCTTTTCACACTGGGGCATTTTTCAGGCAATTTTGGGCTAAAAATAGTGCCTGTAAAGCACCTCCCTGCAGCCAAAGTGTGAGAGCCAGAGTGCTTTCACACTGGAGTGGTGCTCTTGCAGGATGTTAGAAAAAGTCCTGCAAGCAGCATCCTTCGGGCGGTGTGGGAGCAGTGAATACATAGCTCCTCCACAGCCCCTGCCATTGCGGGCGCTATTAGCCCTTTATTGGGCCGCTAGCGGGGGTTAAAAGCACCCCGCTAGCGGCCGATAAGCGCCACTAAAATTAGCGGCAATTTAACACTAACTGCCCCTGTGTGAAAGTACTCTTAGGGGTGTACTCACTCTTGTTGCCAGCGGTTTAGACATTAATGACTGTGTGTTGAGTTATACAAGCTGTACACTCACTACTTTACATTGTAGCAGTGTGTCATTTCTTCAGTGTTGCCACATGAAAAGATATAATAAAATATTTACAAAAATGTGAGGGGTGTACTCACTTTTGTGAGATTGTGTGTGTGTGTGTATGTGTGTGTGTATGTATATATATATATATATATATATGTGTGTGTGTGTATATTATATAATGTTAGGTCCATATATTTGGACACAGGCACCATTTACCAAAACATATTCAAGCTATAGTTCTTTAATGGATATGGACTGAAAGTGCACACACTCAGGTTTAATTTGAGGGTACGTACATCCAAATCGAAGGAAGAGTTTAGGAAATATAGCTTTTAATAGCCACCCCCCCCCCCTTTTTTCAAGGGACCAAAAGTAATTGGACAATTGAATCAAAAGCTGTTTTATGGCCAGGTGTTGGCTACTCCATCTCCAGATGTTCTTTCTCTTTACTCATTCCTATGTGATTGCACCCATTGATTGTGGATGAGGAGGAGGAAACACAGGATAAAAAGTTGATTCCTGCGTGTTGCTTTTCAGCCCTGTAGGGGTACACCTCTTTGAGTGCTCTGAGGGGGGAGCGCGTGTGAAGATTCACTCATTCTTACTTATCACAGTATTCAGCACCAGCCACTTTTGAAGATGATCACTTATGTGAATCTATGAACTGTGACTTTTTGCTGAAATTTTATATTTGCCTGTTTATATATTGAACATTTTTCAGGAAACTGACATTATTTTGTTGTTTTGATTACTTTATTTGTTTATCTCCTGTCAGTAATTGATGGTATTGGACAGCACTTATTCATTAGTGTGTCTTCTTGATTTAAAGAGACAGTACACAAGTTATTTTATTCAAATTATTTCATTTTCTTTTCTCTTGCACAACACGTACAAAGCAGCACCTCTTCACCCCCTTATTTTCTTGTTAATCTATTGCTGTGAACCTATATTGTGCGTTCAAAGGAGCTGTCCATGCAAATGAAAAAGGCCATTGTAATGCTTCAAAAACGAAAACAAAACAAATCCATCAGAGAGATAGCAGCAACATTAGGAGTGGCCAAATCAACAGGAAAAAAGAGAGCACTGGTGAGCTCAGCAACATAAAAGGCCTGGACGTCCGCAGAAGACAACAGTGGTAGATGATTGCAGGATCCTAGCTGTGGTAAAGAAAAACCCATTCACAACATGCAGACAAGTGAAGGACACTCTCTCTAGGAGGTGGGTCTATCCTTTAGACGGAAAAAACTAAGATTCATTTGTACCAGAATGATGGGAAGTTAAAAGGTGTGGAGAATACTTGGAACAGCTCATGATTCAAAGCACACAACATCATCTGTAAAATGGAGGCAGTGTGATGGCATGGGCATGCATAGCTTCCAGTGGCACTGGGTCATTGGTGTTTATGGATGATACAGAAGCAGCCGCTGCAGTGTTTAGAGATATACTGTCAGCCCAGATTCACCTAAATGCAGCAAAGATGATTTAGACGGCACTTCACAGTACAGATGGACAATGTTCCAAAACACACTGCAGAAGCAACTCAGGAGCTTTTGAAGGAAAAGAAGTGGAATAATCTGCAATGGCCGAGTCAATCACCTGATCTTAACCCAATTGAGCATGCATTTCACTTGCTGAAGGCAAAACGAAGAGCCATAAGACTCACAAACAAAGAACAACTGAAGACAGCTCAAGTTAGAGCCTGGCAAAGCATCAGAAACAAGGAAACCCAGTCTTTGGTAGTGTCCATGGGTTCCAGACTGCAGGCAGTCATTGCCAATAAAGGATTCTCAAAATATTAACCGCTTCAGCCCTGGAAGATTTTACCCCCTTCCTGACCAGAGCACTTTTTGCGATTCGGCACTGCGTCGCTTTAACTGACAATTGCGCGGTCATGCGACGTGGCTCTCAAACAAATTTGACTTCCTTTTTTTTCCCACAAATAGAGCTTTCTTTTGGTGGTATTTGATCACCTCTGCGATTTTTATTTTTTGCGCTATAAACAAAATAAGAGCGACAATTTTGAAAAAAACGCATTATTTTTTACATTTTGCTATAATAAATATCCCCAAAAATATATAAAAAACATTTTTTTTCCTCAGTTTAGGCCGATCGAATTCTTCTACATTTTTTTGGTACAAAAAATTGCAATAAGTGTTTATTGATTGGTTTGCGCAAAAGTTATAGCGTTTACAAAATAGGGGATATTTTTATTAATAATTTTTTTTTTTACTAGTAGTGGCGGCGATCAGCGATTTTTATTGTGACTGCAACGTTATGGCGGACATGTTGGACATTTTTGACACATTTTTGGGACCATTGTCATTTATACAGCGATCAGTGCGATTAAAAATGCACGGATTACTGTGTATATGACACTGGCAGCCGGTCGGGAAGTGTTTAAAAAAGAACATTTGATTTATGATTCTAGTCATTTGTCTAATTACATTTGAGCCCCTGAAAATGGGGGGACTGTGTATAAAAATGGTTGCAGTTCCTAAAATTTATACTTGATATTTATGTTCAACCCCTTGAATTAAAGCTGAAAGTCTGAACTTCAAATTCATTTGGATTGTTTTGTTTTAATTTTATACTGGTGGCATACAGATATAAAAATGTGTCTGTGTCCAAATATATATGGACCCAACTGTGTGTGTGTGTGTGTGTATATATTTATATTGTACAGGACGCCAAGGTTGGGTCCTGGACGGGTGCTATATAGCACCAGTCGTGATGAGCTGTGTACCTGTTTGGAGCTGCTAAAAATTCAACAAAGGCTCTTTAAACTCTGGGGTGAAGACCCGGCTACAAACTGTATGTGTCTTTTCTTTGATTTTCTTTGTGCTGAAGATAAGCGGACTTTATTTTGTGCTGCAGATAAGCAGACTTTATTTTATATTTTGTGCTGTGTGCTGAATGAAGCTTTATTTTTTATTTACTTACAAATAAAAGCCTTGTTTAAAGTTTAAACGCTTTATGCACTTGGTTCCGTGGAGCTATTATCCCCAAACTTTATATATATATATATATATATAACGAGCCCCTTGCTTGCTCTGTTCCACTCTCCCGACACTCCTCTGCTGCTATAGAATCAGATTGCAGATCGCAACATCTGATTGCTCGGTCATCCAATGCTCCGGGATTAGAACTACAGCTATGTGCCGTTTTAACCCAGTTGTGATAGCTCAGAACAAACACCAGGCAGGCTGTATGTAAGTTCAACCAGGAATCTCCTTTATTGCAATATACAGGCTCTTTTCTACACTAAAAGAGGAGGTGCAGTCCTCCTGCTCATATTACTCTAACAATACAGATGTAACCTAATTGACCTAATTAACATGAGCTAATTAACTAATCCCTTTAGACAGCCTAGATGACACAGACATGACCTTTAGGCCAGACTGGCCGTCTTTTAGTTCAGAAAATCCAATCAACGTTATCACAATAGCAGAGTTAATTAAACACAACCAACAATGGGGATCTACTAGAGACTTATTTACAATACACATTTTAGCAGACAACAGACTGGTAGCTGGAATTGATGACATTAGCATTTAACAGTAGGAGTCCCAACGGTATGAATCAGTCACTATTCTAATATGGCAAATCCAGGGTCCCCAGAGTCTGTGTGTCCTGGGGGACCAGGACCCAAATCCACAGTAATACCGCATCAAGGGTCCCCAGGCATACAGCTCACAAAGAGCACCGTTCCCCCAAATGCCAGGGCTCACGATCGATCGGCAAGAGGCTAGCATACAGTCCCCTCCAAAAGGTCTCTCTCCCGGCTAGGTCTGTCACAAAATATATATATATATATATATATATATATATATATATATATATATATTATTGTAATAGTGAGAGTCCTTAAGGAGTCCCTATGGACATGAAGCAAAAATGGACACAGTTTGCATGTCGGCGTGCTACAGAGCGTAGATTTGAAAAGGAGAGAACTGCTCTGGCAGCTTTCTCTGGATCTTGCTAGTACCGGATGGGGCTCTGTAGTTTGGAGATCCCTCAGAGTCTTGGGTGGGACGGGATCTCCAACCCTCTGTCCGGGTCTTGTGGATAGCCAGCAGGTTGTGTGCCCAGGTGCACACAGCCCATATAATGAGGGACTGGTGAGAGCAGTAGGGGGGAGGAAGGTGGAGTGTGAGCAGCTTGTTACTGCTGGTGCTGTATGAAGACAGACCTGTGTCTGAAAAGCTGTCTGTCCTGTGGGAGACTGCAGTCCATGTAAGGGGGATTCTTTGCCCAGGGACTGGGAAAGGCTGGCCAGCCTTGAGAGTCGGGAAAACTACGGAAGCCAGTGAGTCCTGGAGGCTGGAAAGAATCAACTCTGTTGAGAGCAAGCAGAGGAACTGCTGACAAGAGAGCCAGGTGTCTCGGTATGTTTTCCTTATTTTGAGCCCTAAATGAGGTTTGAACCCCTGCGTGGGAACCCTGAATGGACCTTTTTGCTTTTGTTTTTCTGTTTAATGGCCTGGTAGCCCACGTTTATTAACTATAATGCCTGTCTGACGTGGTCTCACTGCACAAAAAATGCATCTACACTTGAGCTAAACATCCCAATATCATATATTCATTCACCAGCCACCTTGCTAGTACCAGGTTGGCCCCCTTTTGTCTTCAGAACGGCCTTAATTCCTTGTGGCATGGATTTAACAAGGTGTTGGAAAGATTCCTCAGATTTTGGTCCATATTGACATGATCACATCACGCGCGGATTTTTCGGTTGCTCGTCCATGATACGAATCTCCCGTTCCACCCCATCCCAAAGGTGCTCTATTGCATTGAGATCTGGTTACTGTGGAGGCCATTGGAGTACAATGGCATTAGAGTACATACGCATTTTTATGTTCAAGAAACCAGTTTGAGATGATTTAAGCTTTGTTACATGGTGCATTATCCTGCTGGAAGTAGCCATCAGAAGATGGGTACACTGTAGTCATAAAGGGATGGACATGTCAGCAACAATACTCAGGTAGGCCCTGCCATTTAAACGATGTACTAAGGGGACCCAAGTGTGCTAAGAAAATATCCCCCACACATTATTACACTACCACCACCAGCGTGAACCATTGATGCAAGGCAGAATGGATCCATGCTTTCATGTTATTTATGCCAAATTCTGACCCTACAATCTGAATATCGCAGCTGAAATCGAGACTCGTAAGACCAGACAATGTTTTTCCGATCTTCTATTGTCCAATTTTGGCGAGCCTGTGCGAATTGTATCCTCCGTTTCCTGTTCTTAGCTAACAAGAGTGGCACCTGGAGTGGTCTTCTGCATTCTTCTTCTGCATACCATGGTTGTAACGAGTAGTTATTTGAGTTATTGCCTTTCTATCATCTCAAACCAGTCTGCCCATTCTCCTCTGACTTTACTGAGGAGTGGCTTCCTGATTGGTGGAGTGCTGCAGAGATGGTTGTTCTTCTGGAAACTTCTCCTCTCTCCACAGATAAACATTGGAGCTCTGTCAGAGTGACCATCAGGTTCTTGGTCACCTCCCTGACTAAGGCCCTTCTCTGCCGATAGCTCAGTTTGGCTGGGCGACCCACTCTAAGAAGAGTCCTGGTGGTTCCAAACTATTTCCATTTACGGATAATGGAGGCCACTGTGCTCATTGGGACCTTCAATGCTGCAGAAATGTTTCTGTGCCCTTCCCCAGATCTGTGCCTCGATACATTGTAAAAACAAGACACCAGCGCTCAAAGGGTTAAGAAAGCAGTCCGCAATTAATAAAAAAATTATATAAACAATTAATAAGTTTATTCAAAAAAGCAGCTGATAAAAGCAGCTTTATACTGCAGTGTATAAAGATCTCCTATTACTCTGTGACACACCTAATACATTCTAATCTGAGTAAAGCAGTCTTTAAAAAAAATCTGTCTTTAAAAAATTTAATGGCTTACACGGACATTTCCATCAGGCAGGCAGATGAGGGAGGCAGCCTGGTAGTAAAAAATCGGGTAGACTATATTAAAGAAGCCAGCAGGCTGCTGGCGGATACAGATACTTACTTGAAATTACGGTCTGACCCTCTACCAGAGTTCCAGTTGGAACTCAATACCTTGGTGCAAGAGGCATGGGAAAACGGGGTGCTCACTAAGAAAGAAAGACAATTTATGTTGCCATCAGAGTGTAGCACCCTGTAATTTCTACCAACTCCCCAAGGTTCACAAATCGTTAATCCCCTGGGAAGACCAATTGTGGCCAGCACTAATAGTTTTATTAATGGTCTATCGAAGTATATCGATTTCTGTTTACAACCTCTGGTGAGTCAATTACCTTCTTACATTAAGGACTCAAAGGGATTGAAGCCCTTCAACACTTCACGTGGGAGGAGGGATATTGGTGGGCATCTCTTGATGTCACCTCCCTCTATACATCTATACCTCACGAAGTAGGCCTGAAGGCCATACAACACTTTTTGTCTAAAAGTGGAGATTTTAACTCATTACAGTCACAATTTCTGATCCAGGCTACTGAATTTTGTTTAAAACAGAATTATTTTGCTTTTGGTAAGCAGTTTTATTTATAATGTAGGGGTACAGCTATGGGGGCGAACGTTGCCCCGGTATATGCCAACCTGACCATGGACCATTGGGAGGAGGACAGCATCTGGGCCAACAATCCATTTGCTGAACACATCGTGTATTTTGGTCGATATTTTGATGATGTGATTCTCATATGAAGCGGGGCCCGTAGCTGTTTTCCTCCTTTTTGGCCCATTGCAATGCTAACCCCCTTGGCCTGTCTTTCACACATGTATTGGATCCCCACGAACTTGTATTTTTGGATTTAGTATTGTCCCATGATCAAAATAAGATGATTACTAAAAATCACGTGAAGCCCACTAGTGGCAATTCTTGCCTTCATTTTAGAAGTTGTCATCACCCCACATGGAAAAGTAATATTCCTAGTGGTCAATTTAATAGACTGAGACGAAACTGTTCGAGGATGGAGGGTTATATAGAACAAGGTGCCTTGATGACGAAAAAGTTTAAAGATAAAGAATATCCATGTGAGTTAATTAGTGAAGCTTTTCTGTCTAATATGAATCCTCTCCCCAGAAAGAAAGTCTCTAGAGAGGTATCAAACAAAAACCAATATGGTGAGGTTCGTTTCAACCTTTAATGATAAATTTAAATCTGTTTCCAAGATACTAAAAAAAAATTACAATATTTTGTTGTTAGATCAACGCCTAGCTCCGAAATTACCAGAGGTTCCTCAAGTTACCTTTCGGAGAGCTCAAACCTTAAAAAATTTATTGGCACCCAGTAAAATATTAAATAAGCCAACCAGATCTTCTTTGGATATTAGGTCGTATTTTAATGACAGGAAAGGTATTTTCCAGTGCAAAAAAAGAGGATGCCTGACCTGCCAATTCTTTACCCACGGGACGAAGATAATTACCACCAATCTAGGGAAAAACTATGAAATCAGGCAGTTCATAACATGTTCTACTGATTTTGTGATTTATGTCCTACGGTGCCCGTGTGGCCTTTTCTATGTGGGTCGTACCATTTGTGCATTACGTGCAAGAATAGGCGACCACTGTAGATTTATTGTCAAGGGTTGCGATGAGCACAGCATTCCCTGGCATTTTAAACGCTTCCACAATAAAGATATCAAATGCCTGGAGATCTTTGTGATAGAAACTATCCCTAAAGGAACACTTACTACAAATGAGAGATTTTCCCTTTTATGTAAAAGGGAAGTGTTCTGGATATACATGTTTGACTCACTTGCCCCTAAAGGGTTAAACAAAGAAATAGAAATGTGCAGTTTTGTATAGCATTTTTGATTTTAACTATAGATTCATATTTCTTTGAGTATATAAGTATATGACTGATGATATATATTTTTATATTTATCCGTGATTTTTACGATTAATTATATTATTGTATATAGATTAATTATATATTTTTGTATTTTCATATAATTATATATTTTTATATATTTTTTTCCAGTAAATCAGAGATATATATACTTTTTAGCAGGCATGGGATGAGTATATGAGATTTGCATTGTTTATTTGTATATCCTCTGAGCAATGAGGAGTTAATGTTAGTGGCTAGTTTTATCCCACCCTCTAGCCCGGCTAAATTTTCCCCGCCCATTTAGATTATTTAAACCCCCTTAGTTGCCTTTTTTCTTTGACTATGACAAAGCGCTTGTGCGCGAAACGCGTCGTCAAAGCAACTTTAATTACTGGAGTATTTATTTAGTCACAATTACCATCAATTTCGGGACTTCTACCTTCTACCTCCTGGTAATCTCTGACAGCTTTGTACAGCCTCTCCAGCCTGTCAGCCCAGACCCTCCAACAGGCTAGACATTCCCACAGTATATGTCACCATATCAGAATGTATTGCATCTGAAGGAGTGATCATCAGCTGTTCCACCAGCATGGATGCAGCATCGGAATGCACTGCGTGAAGGAGCGTTCCCACAGCTGATCCATCCTAGCAACATTGGGCTTTTTCTCTCCCTTGAGTCATTGTCTCAACTGGTCTGACGTCACTGACACTCGTGAGACGGAGCTCCTCTTTAGCGTTCCGCCGTGTGCGGCTGCTGGATCATTGTCTGTATGGTGGTGAGCAGGCTCCCCTGGGATTACATCTGAACCCAGCAGGAACACAGATGGCTGTTTTCTTTCTGTTCTTTTGTTTTATTCTACTACAAGTGAACAGGACTGTGGTTTTTATTATCAGCTGCTTTTTTGAATAAACTTATTCATTGTTTATATCATTTTTCTATTCATTGCGAACTGCTTTCTTAACCCTTTGAGCGCTGGTGTCTTTTGTTTTTACTGTTTCATCCATTTCTATCAGTGATTTTTTTTTTTTCAGCTGCACGGGTTACAGACCCTCATCCATTGATTTTTATTCCCTTACATTTGACTGTTCCACAGGTCTCCACGATTTAGCGCTGGTATTCTGTTGTTTTTTTCTTTTACATGGGGTATTTTTTGTAGAATTTTGAGGAAAATTATTAATTTAATCCATTTTGGAATAAGGCTGTAACATAACAAAATGTGGAAAAAGTGATGCACTGTGAATACTTTCCTGATGCACTGTATATAGAATATCTTACACACACTACCGGTCAGTAGTTTTAACACACCCCCATTTTTCCAGTTTTAATTGAAATTTACAGTGTAATGTCTTGGTGTACTCTGAAAATAAAGCATGGAACAAGTAAACAATTGGACATCAATAATAAATAATAAATCATGGAATTGTTTAACAAATAACAAATTGTAATCACATTTTTTGAGTAAGTGTTCACATATACTTTAGTACTGTTTTCCAAAAAAATTAAGAAGCATCATAGGAGTGGAAGGGGTTGTAACTTGCCATCCGATGGGGCTTTTGGTTGCTAGTGTTCAAACCCTCCCACAGGTAGCAGTATAATCCAGTTATTCTTTAGGCCCGTACACACGATCGGACTTTTTGACAACAAACATGCAAATTAGCTGTTTTGGAGCAACATCCGACCGTGTGTACGCTCCATCGGACAAACTTTTTCTGTTTCCATCGGACTTTTGTTGGCTGTGCAAATGGACAAACTTTCTGGCAACAACAACAAGTCTGATGGAGCAAAGTCCGATCGTGTGTACACAAAAGCATCGGACTTTTGTACAAACTACAGTACACGGCCGCGAGAATGTTTCCAGCGCGAACCCATCACGCTGGTTCTCGGCGACAGGGTACTGTACATCTCGCGCTGGCTGCAATAGGAAAAACACATTTTCCTACTGCAGCGAGCGCAAGAGGGAATTCCCCTCTGGGGGCATACCAGGCCCTTAGGTCTGGTATGGATATTAAGGGGGACCCCCTACGCCGAAAAAACGGCGTAGGGGTCCCCCCCAAAATCCATACCAGACCCTTATCCGAGCACGCAGCCCTGCCGGTCAGGAAAGGGGGTGGGGACGAGCAAGCGCCCCCCCCCTCCTGAGCCGTACCAGGCCGCATGCCCTCGACATGGGGATGGGTGCTTTGGGGGAGAGGGCGCCCTGCTGCCCCCCCAAACCAAAGCACCTTGTCCCCATGGTGATGAGGACAAGGGCCTCTTCCCGACAACCCTGGCCGTTGGTTGTCGGGGTCTGCGGGCGGGGGGCTTATCGGAATCCGGGAGCCCCCTTTAATAAGGTGGCCCCCAGATCCCGGCCCCCGCCCTATGTGAATAAGTATGGGGTACAGCGTACCCCTACCCATTCACCTAGAGAAAAAAGTGTCAAATAAAACACACACTACACAGGTTTTAAAATTAATTTATTAGGCAGCCCCGGGGTCTTCTTCCGACTTCGGGGGTCTCTCTGGCGTCTTCTCCCTCTCTCCGGTGTCGTCTCCGCGATCTGTGGTTCTTCTCCGGTGCCTTCTTCTTTCTGCCGGGATCCTCTGCTATCTTCTGCTCTTTTGCTAGCAGAGGAGCCCTGACATCTGGATTGCCTTCTTCCCTCTTCTCTTCCAGAGATGTTGACACGACGCTCTCTCCGGCTGTAATGCTGTCTGTGCGCTCTGCTATGACTTATATAGGCGGTGACTCCGCCCCCCTATGACATCACAGTCCCGGGGCATGCTGGGACTGTGAGGTCATAAGGGGGCGTGGTCATAGGATGACATGACCACGCCCCCTTATGACCTCACAGTCATTCAACATCAACATTCAATGATGATGATGGAGTACATCACAAGACATACATCTGAGGTAATGCCTGAAGTTAGAGGGGCTGTGCTGGGCAGTCTCGAGCTTTATTTGCTAGTGTTTAAGCCCCAGTAGATGGCGCATACCCAAAAGAATCAACTCCCCTATGACCTATGATGTACTCCAAGAAAGGGATTTTAAAAGGTAAGTAGAAAATCACATTATTTTTGTTATCACCACATTTCCACACAATATTCTGCATCTTACTTCAGTGCCAACATTGAATGTACAAGTCTTATAATCATTAACATAGTTCTGAATAGGCCAATGTGTGCACACATAAGAATACTCCAGAATCACAACTTTGCATATTTGAGCAAATTGTTGTAAGATGCAGTTTTTTATTATGGAAAATGTTATGCATGAGTTAATTTCTTATTTGCTCTTTTTTATTATAGGATCACATCCTGTTTGTAAATATCTTTCTTCCCTGGATTCTCGTTATGCTTCTCTGTTTTTTGATGCTGCTTGGAGGGAGCTATTCAACAAATCTGAACCTCCAGCTATAGGTAAGGTGTCTTTTTTTTTGTTTTTTTTTTGTTCTTTTTTTTTGTTCTTGTGGTTAATCAGAGTTGTAAGATACTAATAATGGGACAAGAAACTGATATAGACTATTATTTTTACAGATTCTTTCTTAGGCACCAGTACATCAAAACCTTACATTTTATTAGATGTATCACAAAAACAATGCTCAATGATTAGAAGGAATCGCACTTTGTAGCTCTGGGTTCACTTACCTCCTAGGCATTTTTCATGTTCCTTAAACTTGTGTTCCTACTGCCACTAGATTGTTTCTTTGGTTTCCCTTGCCAATTCAAAAAGTGTACAAGTGTGTGTGTGTGTAAATCTGGATCGGTGGCATTAGATTGTAAGCACATTAAGGAGGCAGGACTGTGTCAGTGTTCTCAGTTAACCACTTCAGCCCCGAAAGGTTTCACCCCCTTAATGACCAGGCCATATTGCGATACGGCACTACGTTGCTTTAACTGGCAATTGCGCATTCATGCGACGTTGTACCCAAACAAAATTTATGTACCTTTTTTCTCACAAATAGAGCTTTCTTTTGGTGTTATTTGGTCACCACTGCAGTTTTTATGTTTTGTGCTATCAACAAAAAAAGACCGACCATTTTGAAAAAAAAAACACATCCAATAAAAAAATGTAAAAAATCAAATTTCTTCATCAATTTAGGCCAATATGTATTTTGCTACATATTTTTGGTAAAAAATCCCAATAAGCATATATTGATTGGTTTGCGCAAAAGTTATCACATCTACAAACTATGGGATATTTTTTATGGCATTTTTTCAAATTTTTACTAGTAATGGTGACGATCAGCGATTTTTACCGGGACTGCGACATTTCGGCGGACAAATTGGACACAAAGTAACCCTTTTTGGGGACCAGTCACACCATTACAGTGATCAGTGCTAAAAGAATGCACTGTCACTGTATAAATGACACTGGCAGGGAAGGGGTTAACATCAGGGGCGATCAAAGGGTTAAGTGTGCTCCTAGGGAGTGATTTCTAACTGTGTGGGGAATCATTTAACTGGAGGAAGAGATTTGTGTTCCTGATTAGCAGAAACACAAGATCTCTTCCGTTCTGATGTTCTACTATTCCAGTGAACGATTGGCGGGTCCAATCACAGTGGGAGCGGTCACTGGCAGTGTGCACACGTCCCTCAGATCCAGAGGAGGAAACAACAAAAGGGTGCGTTGTTTCATGCAGCCAGGCCACCCTGCAGCAGTAAATCTGCGGTGGGCAGTCCGGACGTGGTTAAAGTACAACGAAGTGCTCCTTTATGATAATCTAAACAAAGTACCAATTCCTGTTACTATGTGATGTACAAGCTAACACATGTGAATATTCCACTATACTCTTGCACTATTAAGCGCCCTTCCAGCCTCTTGGTATAATGCATCTTAAAACAACCCATGTCTCCCGCATTTCCCCAGTAAACAGACATAATCACCATCTTAGCTCCATTGTTCCTTCATGTGCCCTGCTGGGCAGAGGCTCTCGGCTTTTATTCACACACACAGGAAGTCACAAACAGGAAGCCCTTGCCCCAACAGCCAGTCTCTTCCTCCACAGGATATGACCTCACAGGATATGACCAAACAAGGATATGAGTTTATACAACAACCAATGACTACCGTTCCTGCTGATGGGAGACTATCTGCAGGTGTACGCCATGACACCCCAAATATGTTGATCAGACATACAAGGGTGACACGAGCGCACATTCGCTAAACCGATAGTGTCTTTGCAGAGCGAACACATCTCCCCCAGACGAACGTCTGTACATCACACAGGGGCCCTTTCGCCGGCGGACATATCCCCACTCTGCAAACACCTTTCTCCAACCTCAGGAAGTTTTCCACTAACAAATGGATCTCAACCAGCGTCAGTCTGCCCCAGTCAGCTCTTTAGAGCGGGTTCTGGGAGAATTTTCCAAAACAGTCCCTCTTGTCATATGCTCCCATGTGTCCCCTGATGAATCTTGATCTTCTTACACCTGGAAATGAATCAGTCCTTATGAGTCCATAAAAAGGAAAACACGGCTTGCCTTTTATGCCCTGTACACACGGTCGGATTTTCCGATGGAAAAAGTGCGATCGGATTGTGTTGTCGGAAATTCCGATCGTGTGTGGGCTCCATCTGACTTTTTCTGTCGGAATTTCAGACACACAACGTTTGAGAGCAGGATATAAAATTTTCCAACAACGGGGGGGCGTGGCCGGACGAGATACAGGGAGCACGTGTGTAAGCTGTGCTCCGTTCAGGCAACTCTCATCCATTGCCATCCCTGCCTTATTCCCTTTGGAAAGTAGTCCATTTATAGCTGGGAACAACTCCAATCCTCTCCGCTGCAGATCCGGCTGGATCTTGTATGAAACCCAGTGACGCCGAGCTCCCTTAAGCCTCCAGCCTGTCCTGTACCATCAGCTACCGCCGCCATATTGAGGCCTGCAGCCTGTCCGGAGCCTGGCGCTCGCCTACATCGCGGTCCGGGGGACGAACGGATCCTTTATTGGGAACTTCCCACCCGGGACATCCAAGTTACCACCGAGGGGAGGCGGATGCCCGCAGCATGAGAGAGAGCCGAGCGGGATCTTCTCCCCACATCCCGGACCCCCTCGCGGCCTGCCGCCATTCCTGGGCCTATCCGCCGGCCATCCTGGACTCTGTGAGTACAAGGGCTCTCGCCCGATCCTTCTACCGCTGCTGCTCTGCAGTACCTGACCCCCCGGGGTCCCTGTTCTTAGGCCCTGGGGACCCGGTCCGGGCCTGTGAGAGGATTCCCCCCCCCGACCGGCTTCAGCTTTCAGGACAGACCGCGGGTTCGGCCTAGTCCTGGAAGTTGGCGCCCTTGGTACTCCAAGTACCCCTACAACCTATTCCCTGCAGTTTAACCATCAATCATCTGCAAACACCAAATTTTTTCCATATATCTGCAAACCTCACAGCTGTCCCCTCAGATCTCCCTGATCCTTAATGTGACCACCTCCAGTCTGGCGTGCAGGGAAGCAGTAATGTAAAAGGAGAACTTTGAACCCCGTCTCTTTAAGAGCTGCTCCTACAAAGCTAGCGGTCCCTTATTAATCGCAGGAGCGATATAATAATAACAAGACATCAGACCCTTCCTAACACTGCATGGGGAAGATTGGCTTCCAGAAGGCAATATATAGAGGTTTTAACCCACCGCCAACGTCGCAGACCCCTAATACCATGGAACGCTTTTTATATAAACAGAGATCCCCGATCTCCAATGAACAACTGAGATCCTCGGACACTGCTGACCCACATACTCTGCCGGAGGGCATGACCCAAGATAACAGATCTCAATCCTCTCAGCACTCTCTTCCATCCGACCACCCTGTGGATGTAGTGACAGTAGCTGTTCTAGACACAAAGTTGAACTCATTACTACACGAACTAACCCGCAGCATCGCTAAAAAAGTGAGCAAAATAGCACATGAGTTACGGGGTGAAATCGACCAGCTAGGTGAACGCACCAACACATTGGAGAACAAATTTGATGAACTGACCCAATATGTACATGTTCTCGAAGAGGACAACTCCAACTTGAAACACACAGTCTCCCTACTCCAGCTTCAACAGGAAGACCTGGAAAATCGCGAAAGACGCCAGAATTTGAGGATTAGGGGAATCCCTGAGGCGGTGAGCGACAAGGAACTGCGTCCCTACCTTTTAGGCCTATTTGTTACTTTAGCCCCACATATTCCGGACATAGACTGGCGTATGGACAGGGCGCATAGATCTCTGGCCCCAAAACCTCCTCCTACTGCCAATCCCAGAGATATTATTGTCCGCTTCCACTTCTACAAGAGCAAAGAAGCCCTCACACTTGCAACGTGTAACAAGTCACGTATTGACTATAAACAACACAAAATCCAGATATTCAACGATCTCTCCCCAATCACTTTGGCCAAAAGGCGCAGTTTCCGTCCTGTTACTACCCATCTACAAAACCATCAAGTTCCATACCGCTGGGGATTCCCCTTCCGCCTAACCGTTTCCAAAGATGGTGTTCAACATTCCCTGAGAGACCGTTACGAAAGTGAAGCCTTTATCCGAAACCTAGGTCTTCCCCCCCTGCCTGAGGAAGATTCTATACCCCAAGCTCCGAACCCCAAACCACTTACCACACCAGCCAAAATCTGGACCCCAGTCCAACGAAGATCCCAGAAGAACTTCTCCACCCCACAACGAGCCAATAGTCACAGATATCCAACCTGAAGTGACTTATTATTTTTTATTTTCTTTTTTCACAATTTTTTGCTCTTTTTTTTTCATGGCCGGATATCTACCATGGTTATCCTAATGACCCCACAGTGATCGGGTCACTCTGTTGAGAGGTCACACCTCCTTACTGATGTTGCTGTTAGATGCCTTCTTGGGGGCTTTTTTTCCCCCCTTTAACTTTTTTTTTTTTTTTTATAAACACTTTTCTTTTTCTACCAGTTTATCTACTTGTTCATAATAACATGCCAATCACCTTTGCTCCTCCTGTCTGTTTGTTCTTCTTTTTACAAAAAACAGAGACGAGGATCTACCCACCTCCCCCCTCCATTAATCCCTGCAGGCTAACATGCCCCCCTCATGACCCAAGGCTTTTGCCTGGGCAGCCTGAAATTTTTTCTCAGGCTTTTCAAAAATTATTTTTTTCCTTTTTCTTTTTTTTAACATTTTTTCTCTTTTCATTCAATTTAGTTCCTGTTTTTTTTTACCTCCTTTGGAGTTTTCATATGCAGGTCTTTTTTCTTTTTTTCTCTTTTTGACCTATATATGTGTTTTCAGTGTTATATTTATATTAATATACCAACTGCAAGAAATGTTTGTTTTCAAATGTTCCTTTTTAAGGATGCTCATTTATATGCTCTGTCTTTATACTATATTAGCACTTTTTTGTTTGACCAAATATGGCCCTCAAGGTTTATTCTTGTAATTTTAAAGGATTAAATTCCATAGGCAAAAGGTGGCAGGCCTTAAAAGAATTTAAATCATCCAAAGCAGAGGTGATTATGGTTTAGGAAACCCATTTTAAACCCAGAGGCTCCTTTAAATTTGCTTCTAGACACTTCCCCGTAGCATACACTGCCTTTGACCCCTCTAGAAAAGCGGGAGTGGCAATTCTTATTAAACGCTCAAGCCCAATAAAAATACTCTCCTCCTACCTAGATCCTCATGGTAGGTTCATATTCCTGAAATGTAGTCACTTATCTACCTCCTTTTCCTTGATTAACATTTATGCACCAAACGCAGGACAAATCGGTTTCCTTGAAAAAGTTTTTGAGAAACTACAACCCTTCTCCCAGCCTTTCATGATCATGGGAGGCGACTTCAATGTGTGCATGTCCCCGACCAGGGACAGGAAAACTCTATTCCAAACCACCTCACAATCTTCCTCTAAGAAATGATCAACATCCTTTTGCAAACTAGTTAGATCCCATAATCTATTTGACTCTTGGAGGATAAAACACCCAACCCAAAAGCACTATACATTTTATTCTCATCCTCACAAGTCTTATTCTAGACTAGATTACTTCCTTATTACAGGCCCTCTACTGCCCTATGTAATATCTTCTGAAATAAATCCTATTACCTGGTCGGATCATGCACCTATTTAACTCAATGTATTATTGACGAAGTCTTTTACTAAATCCTGCCACTGGCGCCTCAATGAATCCCTGCTTAAAAACCCTTTATCTCAAACCCAACTACAGCAGAAACTAACTGAGTTTTTCCAGATTAATGATGGCTCTGTTTCGGAGATTTCCACCCTGTGGGAGGCCCATAAAGCCTTTTTTAGGGGTGAATGCATAGCTATGGGCTCGCGCCTGAAGAAGGACTCAGTACAACTCAAAAATGATCTTATTACCCAACTACAGATAGCTGAAAGAACTCTGTTGGCCTCCCCCACGGTGGAAAAATTGAGAAATGTCATCTCAATCCAGGATCGGATTAAGTCTTTTGATATGAATCAAATTTCCAAATCCATGCTATGGGCTAAGCAAAAATTTTACGATTACGCAAAAAAACCACATAGGATGCTAGTGAACAAATTAAAACCATGGCCCTCTCTATCTATACCCGATCACTTGATACAATCTGATGGCACCCCCACATACTGTCCGAAAGCTATGTCAAAAGTCTTTGGTGATTTTTATAATCGGCTTTATAACTGTTTAGGTCCTGATTCACATCCTCAATTCTCACAATCTGAGTTTGACAAATTTACAAATTCCCTCCCGCTACCAAAAATCTCTGCTGATCATCTATCCTCCCTTAATTCTCCGATTACTGGAGAGGAAATAGGAGAGGTGATTAAAAATCTTCCAACTCACAAATCTCCGGGCCCTGACGGTCTCCCTTACATCTATTATAAAACTTTTACACATTTTAACCCCCTATCTACAATCCCTATTCTCATCTTTTTTTAGGGGATCCATCCCGCATTCACAATTCTTACATGCCAATATAACAGTAATCCCTAAGCCAGGTAAAGATCCTGCACTACCCGACAACTACCGCCCAATTGCTCTATTAAACTCAGATTACAAAATTTTCACTAAGATATTAGCCAATAGACTATCCCCACTATTAACATTCCTGATCCACAGAGACCAGGTAGGATTCGTACCCTCGAGACACGCTGGAGATAATACAAGAAGAATCATATATCTGATAGACCTAATAACTAGAACCAAACACCCCACCATAGTCTTGAGCTTAGATGCTCAAAAAGCTTTCGATCGATTAAGTTGGCCCTTCATGTTCGCAGTCTTAACCCGATTTGGATTCTCAGGCCCCTTTATACGAGCCCTACACACCCTATACTCCCTCCCTACGTCTCAAGTCCAGCTGTCCTCCTATATTTCGCAACAATTTACTCTCAGTAATGGTACGAGACAAGGCTGCCCTTTGTCGCCCCTATTATTTATATTAAGTCTAGAACCTTTAGCAGCAGCTATTAGATCCCATCCTAATATCAGAGGAATTCCATTACGACATCAGGACTACAAACTCTCTCTTTTTGCAGACGACATTCTGTTAACCATCACGCATCCCGAGATTTCATTACCCTCCCTACCCGAAACCCTCTCCACATTTGGGTCCTTATCAGGTTTTTGTATTAATCAGACTAAAACAGAAGCTCTCCCCATCAATATACCCTCAGATATACTCAGCTCCTTACAAAACAGATTTAAGTATAGATGGTGCCAGACTTCACTAAAATATTTAGGAATTCATCTTACCCCTTCATATCACTCTCTTTATCAAGCCAATTTCCCTCCTTTGTTCGCTGAAATTGCTAAACTTCTACAACGTTGGTCTCCTATCCCAATTTCCCTTCTTGGTAGGATTAACATTCTTAAAATGTCGGTTTTGCCCAAATTATTGTACCTTTTTGAAACACTCCCGGTTCCAGTCCCTATGTCACAGTTGAAAAATCTCCAGAGAAGGTGCCTTAACTTTGTTTGGAATAATGCATCCCATAGAATTGCTCAATCGGTAGTCCTTTCTCCTAGAGTTAAAGGAGGATTGGCCGCCCCCGACTTTATTAAATATTACTATGCCTCTCATCTTAGAGTACTGACAGCATGGACCTCAAGGAAGGCTGCAAATAGATGGGCCGAAATCGAAATGGGAATTACTGCCCCTGTACATCCGTGCTATCTATTATGGCCTTCCTCTAAGAAATTCATACCCTAACTACGGTCTCTGTGTCTCTCCCCGATGCTTTTTACGCTATCAATCTGGAAAAGGTGTAGGGACAAATTTCATCTCTCCTTACCTTGCTCCCCTCTCCAGAATTTCCTTTTTAACCCAGAAATCCCAGACGGATTATCATACTTGCGAACAATTTCGTGGACACATGCAGGTATATTTCAACTGCGACATTTAGTTCACCCAGTAACATATAAGCTTCCACCTTTCTCAGTCCTCAAAGAAAAACACTCTCTTCCGAAATCTACAGAATACTTCTACCTACAAATTAAACATTTTTTCCAATCCTGCTTCCCCTCCCTATCTTTAGAAAAACCTACTGCTTTTGAATTATTGTGTACAAATGGCCCATACGAACCACACCTAATCTCATCCATATATAAAATACTCCAGACAACACCCCCTTAAAATGACTCTATACATAGATACATGACAAAATGGTCCAAAATGCTAAATAGATCAATTTCATTAATAGATTATGGTAAAATCTGGGAGTCGGCTTTTAAAGTTTCCAGATGTGTGGCACAAAAGGAGACCGCTATTAAGATAATATTCCTGTGGTACAAAACTCCTGAATTGCTACATGCCCAAAATGCATCTCTTTCTGAACTGTGCTGGAGATGTGGACGGTCCGTAGGTACGCACCTTCACATTTTTTGGGACTGTCATGTCTTAGGTACATATTGGACTGGGATACAAAATTTATTGCAATCACTCTTCGCCACATCTATTCCATTAAATCCCATACACTTCCTGTTAGGTCTGCCTTTCCCGGGTATTCCTAAATCACTACAGAGATTAGGGTCTTTTATACTTTTGGCAGCAAAAAGAGCCATCCCTAGACTTTGGCTCTCTACCAACGCTCCCACTTTACATCACGTCCTTTCCATTATTACAGATATGCGTAAAATGGAACATTTAACAGCAAAAATTGAAGGTAAAATTCCCCAATTTGAAAAAATTTGGAAACCTTGGGATGATTCAAAATTTTCTTCTGAACCTCCCATTTATGTTCCTTTTTGATTCCAACTTGCACGTTCTTTTGAGCATCCTTGTGTTTGAACATGTAGTTGATAGAAGCATAGATACTGTATGGAATTCTTTTAATGCATGACCCAAGTCGGGAAGAAGCTGACTTCTATCTGTACAGATATCCTCACCAAGCTTATTTATAATGTTTGCACTAATTTTTTGATGACCTCTATGTAAATTGTCATAACTTTTCTTTATATCTTTTGTTATGCTGATTTATATTTGTTGAAAAATTTATTGAAAAATAAGAAATAAAAAAAAAAAAAAAAAAATTTCCGACAACAAAATCCATTCGTTTAAATTCCTATTGTGTGTACACAAATCTGACGCACAAAGTGCCACGCATAGTCCCAACGTATGTGTTTTATGTCACCGCATTCAGAACGATTGGATTTTCCGACAACTTTGTGCGACCGTGTGTATGCAAGACAAGTTTAGCCCAAAATCCGTCGGAAAAAATCTGATGGATTTTGTTGTCGGAATGTCCGATCAATGTCCGATCATGTGTACAGGGCATTAGACTCTGTTCTTCAGGAGGGATGACTTAGAGGAGGACATGAAGGCCGGTCGTTCTGGGATCCTCTGTGTCTTGTACTTGGGTTGGACTTCAGGGCGTCGTCATCTGCTCGGGCTTTGTTCACTCATTCAATCAGGCAACAGTAGCACCTCATCATGGGATATAGAAGGAATAGAAACAAAAATAACATGAGTATATATACCCCTACTTTATTCAACTATGATCCACTGCAAAATAAAAAATTCCATATGGGCCTGAACTTTGTCACTAGTATCCCCGATCCAGGTATAACAATCTTTTCCTATGATTTCTCAGAAACCCCCTTGGATGCCAACAGATAATCATGGGCCATCTTTTATTAAAGGTCTTGATCTGCCGTTATTCCTGTGGGAACTTCCTTGTAGCTTCAACAGTTATATGAAACATCCCATCCTCAATGAATGAGAAATTGTTAATCGTTTCATAGGCTCAAGCCCCCACCGTGTACAAGCAGGAAACCATGCCCAGACCTGGTCGGGATTGGTGAGCAATTTCCTTCTAGCTTTCCCTGTCATTCTTACCTTCTCTTGCTCCATCAGATCCTCACGATCGGCCACGACATAAGCTGCTGGGACGAGTTTCAGCAGCACACATAAACCTCTTGCATTAGGGGAATTACCTTTTATAAGCTGTAGATCCGCATTAATACTAAACTAAAGTTGAAGCACACTTTTAGCACACTTTAGCACACTAAATTCTATTGACAAGTTTCTGTTTGGATTTTACTAGTTTGTCAAAACTCCTCATACCAATATGAATATCACATATAGCATGTACTGCCGTCATTGCTGGGGCACTAGAGCTCGGTGGAGACTCAGAGTAGACCCAACCATGTGTCCTGTTCACTTTCTTAACTAGTTGGAAAATACACTTTAAAAATATAAATAAACAAAGATACTCCTCATCCTTTAGTGTAGTTGAGCAGCTTCTTGCAGTGGCTGGCGTGAATCCAGTTGTCTCGTCCCTCAAGCTTCTTTACAATGACCCAGTCACCTGGCTGGTAAGAATGTAAACCGGTTATTGTGTCAGGGTCCAGGAGGGACTCGTGAACCCTGTGGTGGACCTTTTGAAGTTCATGTTACAGTTACTGCACCCACCCCATCAGCTGAGAATGTAGGTGACAGCTGCTGAGGAAAGTATAACTCTGGTGTTGATTGACCTCAAAACAAACCTCATATGGCAATAACCCAGACATGAGGGGACTTAATGACTGTGGTCACTGCATCTTACCATCTGGGGTGTAATACCTGGAACCATTGACAAAAAGGTTCTTATTGGAGTGTCCTTCACCAGACTGCTGATTCAAATTCCATCAAAAGAAGAAAGTCGTGGAACCTGTCGTTCCTACTAGGTCACAAACTTGGCTAGATTTAGAGCGGTTAGTATTATTGGATTGAAAATTTGTCAATCTCACCACTATAATCTCCCCCTTTTCCTCCTCATTACAAACTAGAGAAGGACACGCAGGGTTTAGAATGGTGCAGAAAAAAAAACAATGAAAACCGTGAAATAGCCTATGATACTTTTACCTTAGGCGTGTGTATTTATGCATGTGTACAGCTATCTACATACAACTGCTTTCTTTGTACATACACTTTCAGAAACTCCTTGGAACTGAAAAGATACTTCTAAACAAAAGTTATTACTCTATCCTTCATATTTAACATGCACAGAATGGTAAACAATACAACATTTGTGTACACTAGTAAATTGTCACTGACAGTCCTCAAAACCGGCAATAACTAAACCCTCTGTAACCCTTACTTTCACGTTCCTACTAAAATACAACACCCGCGACACTTAAGAGGGCTGTCGCGGTAGGTTCAAACATATTCTTGTTACTATATACAAACAATGAGAAGACTAAAACATGAGATAAACGTTTAGATACAAATGTGGGGGAGATATTTCATAGTTCCCAAAACAAAATGAAAAAAACAAAACAACCAGACGGAATGCTGCCTACACTCTTTTAGCGATAGAAAAAAAAAAACAATGGGAAAGATACGAGAGAATCTCGAAATCTTTGCATGGACCAGCCACACAAAGTTCAAAAACAGGCAGGAGAATTTTTTATTTTTTTGTATAATAAACTTTTTTTATTTATTTTAAACATATTCAATTCTGCGCAAATTTTACATATTCCAACTCTTATTTATAGCTCGTATCTATATACATTCAATATTTAACCACGAATACTTTATACATTAATATGGAAAGAGAGAAAAAAAGAGGGAAAATTTTTTCTTTTTCTTTCCTTCCCCCCTCCTTCCCTATATTTAAATACAGAATAAACCCAATCCCCCCTCGCTTCACCTTTGTGTCTCCCCCCCACTTCATTTATATTTAACCACCCTACATCATAAATTCAAAGGTCCTTCAACCAAATTACCAACACAAAAATACATTTTCCCTTTATATATGTATTCCCCCCTCCCCCCATCCCCATGCTCCTCAAATATTTTCTGTGCTCTTGGTCCCTTTTCCCTACTTCCACCGATAACTTTATATTTAACCACTCTACATCATTATATTCAAATTTCTTCAACAAAATCACCACCACAAAAATACATTTCCCCTTTATATATACATATATTCCCCCCTCCCTCCTCCCCCTCTTGTTTTACCCGGTGCTCCTCAAGTGTCTTATTTGTCCCCTTGTATGGAAGGGATGAAGAAAAGGAAAAAAAAAAATCCCCAACACACCCCCCCCTTACACCCCTTTCCTCTCAAATATTCGTTGAGGATAGGTGGGTAGAGCGGGAACTTATCTCCCCCACCCCTTCCACGCTAGGCACATCCCAATGGGGCAAATGCTCCCCCCCCCCCACTTTGAACGGAGTGGCATGTCAACATAAACTACATCTAGTCTATTCTATAGTAGCTCAGGTGAATAGTATCTCCATCCTTCCCATATATCATTAAATTCTTCATATTTATCTTTAATCACATGTACCCATTTTTCTGCCTCCATTATTGTGTCCACTTCCCTTTTCCAGTCAAGCAATGTGGGGCAACTAGGTTGCTTCCCATACCTTGGTATCAATGCCTTTGCCGTGTTCAACAAATGTGGGGTGATACTTCTTTTATATGCTTTATTCGAAGATGGCATCCCATGGAACAAGAAGTGCATGACCGAGAATTCTATAGATCTTAAAGTCAACCTCTTGATCTAAGGGGCCACTGCTTCCCAAAATTTTTTAATCTTAGGGCATGTCCACCATAGGTGGAGCGAGGTACCTCTTTCATCACATCCCTTCCAGCAGCGGGCATCTGCTTTTAAAAACATTTTTTCTAAACGGGCTGGGGTAAGATACCATCTGGTCAAGAATTTATATGCCATCTCCCAGATATGGGAGCTTATTGAGGAGCCATGGGTTATTTTAATCATCTTTTGTATTTGTAAAGCTGAGAACCTCTGTCCTATTTCTCTTTCCCATTCCCTAATATAATAGGGTGTTGATATATTTTGGGTTTTAAGTATCAATTTATACATCTTAGATAGTAAGTGTTTAGCTTCTGGATTATTTATACACCAGGATTCAAAAGTGGTAGGCGAATTTAGGGGTCTAATCGGGGACTTCCTTTTATTATAAAAATCTGCTATTTGGAAATATCTCCAGGTGGACATTGGAATATCTCCCCAGGTCAATATTAAGTCCCTTAAGGGTACCAATGTACCCAATGGGGCTATCCTAACACACGTTACTCTGTCATCTCTACCCCAGCCGCCTTCTAAATTTCTTCCATCCTCCCCTGGGTGAAACCATGGGTATCCCTCCATTGGTGCTAATGTGCATATTACAGGAGCAAATTTTACCTAGGGCATTTAACTTATCCCATACCGATAAAGTTGTCTTAGTTATTGGCGATGTCCACTCCGATAATCCCCTACACCCAACTGGAATCCAGGGAGCTCCTTCTAAATTCCTACCTGCTATTGTCTTCTCTAAATTTACCCAAAGTTTATTTGAGGAATCATGTCGCCAATTCATTATTCGTACTAAGGACATAGCTTTATAATACAGATTTATATCTGGGAGTCCTAACCCTCCTTCCGATTTATGTCTCCTTAATATATCATATGACAACCTTGGGTGCTTATCTCCCTACACAAAGTTCAACAGGGCCCTTCTCATCTGCCTGAAAAAGGATTGTGGGAGCGTCACAGGAACCGTGCATAGGACATAAATGATTCTTGGTAATACATTCATTTTGAGCGCATTTTGAGTCTAAATTCCAAATAAAAGGGAAATTATGTTGGAGGTCATCGTCCTAGTAGGGACATGGCTTGGCATCAAAATTGATTTCCCCAAAGTTTATTTTAAAGTTGGACAAAACCCCAAATTTATCTATTTCCTGCATTAATTCGTTTAATGATTCTTGAGGATTAGACAGGTAAAATAAAAGGTCGTCCGCATATGCCGATACCTTATGCTCCACTGCCCCAATGCGAATCCCCGTGACCCCCCCATTTCTCCTAATCATATATAGAAAAGGCTCAGGGACCAAGGCGAACAACAATGGGGAGAGTGGGCACCCTTGTCTAGTCCCATTACGAATATTAAAATGCTCTGATAACCCACCATTTACCTTAACCCTTGCTCTAGGGTTGTTGTATAACGCCAGGACCCATTCTATCATACGATCTTAGACCCACCTCCCTCAGAACCTTGAACATAAAGACCCAATTGACCCTATCAAATGCTTTCTCAGCATCCATTGACAGCACCACCCTTGGGATTCGCTCTGATCTGTTTTGAGCCCAGTGTAATATATGTAGAGCTCGGATTGTATTTTCTCTGGCTTCCCAGGCTTTTATAAATCCTGTTTGGTCTAGGTGTACTATCTTTGCTATATGATCTTGCATTCCAAGGGCCAAAATTTTAGATAGGATCTTCGTGTCCGAGTTCAGGAGGGAGATGGGCCTATAATTAGCACAAAACTGAGGGTTCTTCCCCACTTTTGGGAGAACTGTCAATGGGCTAGATGTTGTTATGGAATTAAAGTAGTCGCATAAGGGATGTATTAAAACTGAAAGAAACTTTTTTATAATATGCATGCGTAAACCCTTCTGGGCCTGGACTTTTACCTAATGACAATGCCATTATTACTTTACCCAACTCCTCCACCTTTATTGGCTGTTTCATTTCCTCAAGCGTTGCGGCTACAATAGCGGGTAGTTCCAAGGCCCTTAAGTATTCTCGGATCTTATGTATTCTCGGATCTTATTCAGTGCCCCTCCATCCACAGCTCCTGCTGAAACCGAATCTATATTATCCAAAGATTTATAATAGCGTTGGAACTCAGCTGCTATCTTTTGGGTATCAGTTATTTGTTTATAATTTACTACTAACTTATGAACATGCCTTGCCTCCTGTTGTTTCTTTAATTGTCTTGCCAACAACTTTCCCCCTTTACTGTCCTGTTCATAAAAGCGGTGAGCATAATACCTTTGCTTATTTTTAACCTTCAGGTCTAGACATCGAGTTAGATTAAGTCGCAATTCCTCCAATCTATTGGCATCCCCTGGGTTACGGCTGCTCTTATGCTTAATTTCTAATTTATGTTTTTCTTCTAAAAGATCTGTCATTTCATTTTGTTTTTCGTTTCTAAGACGTGAGCCCTGTGCGATCATTTCTCCCCTAATAACCACTTTGTGCGCCTCCCACACTGCTTGGTTGGACACTTCACCTGGTATATTGGTTTCAAAATACGATGTCAATTTATTGTGTAGGGTTTTTAAAAACCCTTTTATCGTCCATAATGGACTCATTTAATCGCCATGTCCTTTCCTTATTACTTACCGCGCTCACTCATAAACTCAAAGCTATTGGGGCATGATCAGATACCGTGATTGATCCAATTACAGAAGATTGCACAAGATGTAAATAAAATAGATCAACCATAAATAAATCAATCCGTGAATATGTATTATGTATTCTAGAATAATAGCTATAATCTTTTTCTCAGTTATGTAATGCCCTCCAGCTATCCACCAGATGAAGAGATCGTAAGCTTATGTCTTTGGGCTCTAAAAGATAATGTCTTACCTGATGAAGTGTCCATCTCAGGTTCCAGTGTAAGATTGAAATCACCCCCCAGTACTAGAACGCCTTCCCTAATCCTCCCTAGTTTCTTCAGTGTTTTAGATAAAATAAAATCTACCGTACGGTTATTAGGGGCATAAATTGAGGCAAATGTGTAGCATTGTCCGTATATTCTCCCTTTTACAAACAAAAAGCGACCTTCAGGATCAACCTCCACTTCCATAAGTGAAAATGGACATCATCTGTGAAAAGCTATTGTGACTTCCCTAGCTCCCCGAATAGGAGAGGACGTATGGAACCGTTGATTGAACAGAAAACAGGGCATACGGGGGATCGACCCTGCTGCGAAGTGTGTCTCCTGGAGAAATACAATATCTGCTCCCAGAGTACGTAGTTCACACCAGAGACGACCCCTCTTACACGGAGATCCCTGACCCCTTACATTATATGATACTTTCTTCACATCCACCATTTAATATTAAATATATATACTTTCCTATACCCTTTGCCATGCCACTCCATTCCAGCGATTCCCTTTGCCATCTCCAATGAGTATATCCGGCCCAAAGAAAAAAATACCTAGAGCGGAGAGGGGAGAAAAAAAAAGAGAAAAAGACCCCCCACCACCACCTTTCCTTCCATATTGCGAAACCTGAATGTACAAATTTATATATGAAAAAAAAATACCCATTACCTCCACTAAGGGGAAGACCACTCCCCATGGGGGTATACCACCCCTTCCTGGGTTTGTCATCCCTTCTGCCAAAATGCAGAATAAAAAGTCCCCCTTTTTGGGACCCTCCTATTGGGGTAAAGATAGTTAATGGTATGGTTAAGATACCCGGTTCTCCCTCGGGCTCTAAGAGAAAAAGAACACCAGCATAAAAGAAAAAAGAAAGAAAAATTCCCTTCTTCCCCCTTTCCCTCTTTTCTTCTTTTCTCCCTCTCTCTCCTTCCCTTTCCTCTTCTTCCCTTCTTCGTTTTCCTTTTAAAAAGAGAGGAGGTGAAATAAGACCGCAAAAAAAAAAAAAAAGGGAATTTCCACTAACTTCACCACTCTATAACAACCCCCCCCCCCGCCCCCGTTCCAAGGAAAATACATTTCTATCCCTCTTTTCCTTTCCTTTTGCCTTTCCTATCCTTTTCCTATCCTCTTATAGCCATATTTCCCTTTAATTAGACCCAGTTCAACTTTTAAATATGCCCATTTGCAGTTGAGTTTTGTCCTTCTTTATTTGTCTTCCTCCCTCCCTCTGCTTCTAATTGGGATTTGGCTCCACTGCTCTGGGCGATGCAGAGGAGATCTAATACTATTCATTCTCCAGTCAGGAAAGTCAACTAGCGGCAAGCCTACTATTTCTGTAAACTTTTGTAAGTCATCTTTGAATCTGAGGACTGCTGTCTTTCCATCTCGGGTGGCCGTTATACGAAAGGGGAAACTCCACCGGTATTTCACTTCAGCAGCCTGCATAGCTTCTAATAAGGGTCGAACAGTCCAACGTTGCATCATTTTGCGGTATGATAGGTCCGGGAACAGGGATATCTGACAACCTTCATGCTCTATCCTGGGATTATTACATACAATATCTCGGGGTCTATCCGTACTCTGATGGGCATAAGATAGAGATCGATGTACTCTATTTCAATAACATCTGGTGCCCCAATATTTGGCGAAACAGACCAATTTATTTAATTTATTTCAGTTACTTATATAGCGCCATCAATTTACGCAGCGCTTTACATATACATTGTACATTCACATCAGTCCCTAACCCTCAAGGAGCTTACAATCTAAGGTCCCTAACTCTCATACATACTAGGGATAATTTAGAGAGGATCCAATTAACCTACCAGCATGTCTTTGGAGTGTGGGAGGAAACCGGAGTACCCGGAGGAAACCCACACAGGCACAGGGAGAACATGCAAACTCCAGGCAGGTAGTGTCGTGGTTGGGATTCGAACCAGCGACCTTCTTACTGCTAGGCGAAAGTGCTATCCACTATACCACTGTGCCGCCCATCACTGTTTGAAGCAAGTCCGTGGCCCCTTTTACCTCAGCTAGACCACGAATGCGGATATTCTGCCTGCGGTCTCTATTTTCCTGATCATCCATTTGATCTAATAAAAAGTTTAATTTTTCTTCATGATATTTTACTGCTTCTTGAGTATCGGCCACCGCTTGCTTAATATCATCTTGACTTGTCTCCATCTCCTCCACTCTATGTCCCAAGGCTATTGTATCCTCTCTGAGCCCGTTCACCATTTGCTTACATGACAGCTCTACCGCAGAGATAAGTAATTGTATGTCATTTTTAGTAGGGAGGGCTCTCAGATGTTCTCTGAGTTCTTTGTCCAAGTCCATGCTTGTTACTTCTGTTTGGAATGTCGCTTGGTCTGGGGAGGGGATTTGAGTCGGAGATATAGATTGCTGTATCTGTGTTTCTAAATCATCATCTCCTCTCGGGGTTAATCCCTGGCTAGCAGACACCGAGTCCCAGGCAGGGGTTTCACTTTCACATTCAGCCCCCCGGACATTCTCCCCCGGGATATACCACTCTGCTTCCTCCTATGTCCTGTCCCCACAGTCCTCCATCATACTTATTACCTGCCCCCCAATGTTCTTTAGGGCTCAATCCGGCAGTCAAATGGTTACCCCTCTCGGACAAAACATCCCGCTCTGCCATCCCAGATCTACACACCGCCATGTCCTCTGTCATTACTGGACTCCTCTGACCATAACCCGGTGAACCCCGGCCCTTCAGTGGTGTCTCCTTCTCATACCTTTGTCCATCTTGGTCGCTTTTATACTCAAGGAAACCGGGCTTTGTCCCTTCATGCTCAGACACCTTCCGGGCTGTCCTTCCTCGGTCCGCACTCTGGGGATAGATAGGCTCTCAGTCCTCCTGCCTGTGCCTTCCCTTTGCTAGGAGGCTGTGGGGTAGTACACCGACGTGTCGTCATTCCTGGCTAAGATCTCCTGAAAGGGTGTGGGGGAGGGAGAGCTGTCACCGTAGCTCAATACTCCTCGTGTCTCTCAGAGCCCGGGAGCTTCCGCACGCTCACGCAGCGCGTCTTCTCTCCATACCACACCCCCCCAGGTATGAGAATTTTTAATCACACAAATGTGTACTACACATCCATCAATTCACTCATCATTATATATTTTTGAAACCACAGCTGAACTACTTCCAAGGTATTTTTATTCTGGGGTCTTGTACCTCCAGACATCAAAAGTACCTTCCAAAGGAATATACCTTACTGTACCCTCTGACATATATGCCAATCTTTAAGGGGTCTAATGGCCTTACCCCCATACCCAGATTTCATGTATTGTGCAGCTGTCTGACGGGTGCATGGACGACCCATTGTCCATGACGAATCAAATCACTTTTTTGGTGAACTCTGCGTCCAGAGAACCCTGCGCTTTACTTTCGGAGCGGTTATTGTTTGCGCCTTTATCACCATAACCGCCCCCCGCTTCTCGATTATTGTACATGGCCTGAGCGGGGCTGCCAGCGTACTACTCCTCCGTTTATGCTAATACAGTCGCGCACTGGAATTCCGACCATTCTACACAGCCCGACCGTTCTCACGATATACAGCCTTCTAAACGTGTTTGTCCGACAACTACAAAACACCATGAAAATCCTCCACCGTTCAAAACAATCTTATGGCTTCTATCTGTACCTAGATATTACAGCAATAACTTGGATGCCTCCTGTTTGCTCTCTACCCAAAACTGTATTACAGTATAAAACTTCTGAAAAACAACTGGAATTTAAAAATCAAACATACTTCCAAACACGAGTCAAAAGACCCCAAGCTCCTCCCACCAACTTCCTGTTGTACATCACGTCTTGTAAAGGACTTCCTGCATCAATGGACAGGAAGATGGAGGGAGGGGGAGGGGAAGCCTAGTTTCTACTGCAGGCTATACAATACAAACCTCAGCTCTAAAAACCCAACTAACCTAGATTAATCCTCCCTAAACTTCTAAAGCGATAAAACCCAAAACAATGAATTGCCCTCTGAGAAACTCCCAAACATTTAAAAAAAAAATAACACACACCGCTAAAAGTACAAAAACTCAGTTAAAGTTAGTAAATTCAGTGCAGAGATTTTTGCTTAAACCCAAAACTCAATACAAACAACGCAACAGTTTCACTGAAAAGTATGTAAAAAGTACAAAAACAGCCAATTGAATTCACTCAAAAGGAAATGGTGCCCAGAGACAAGATGCCCAGACTGCATGGCTACACACACACAAAGGAATTGGAGCAGCTTCCACTCTGGGATGACCCACAGGCCAAACCGCACAAAATCCTTAAACTGCGCCTCTACAAATCAAAATCACATTTTTAATACTGGACTAAAAGCAGAGCAATTTCACCCATAACACAAAATAAAGCAGACACAAAATGGTGGTTGCAACAAACGAAGATCAGACCACAGCCACGTGGTGAAAATGGCCGCATGGTGACAACAACAAAAGAAAATAAAATGGCCCATGACGAAAGCCAGGCCATGACAAAATGGTGCCATTAACACATGAAATGCAGTTGTTGATCCCGCCAAAACCAAGATTTCTTCACTAGCAACATAAACTTCTCCTCACAAAACTACACATTTGAGACACCACATGGATACTTACAAACATTTTAGGCTATATACTACTAGTGACCTTGGCCAACCAAACACAGGCTCTCCAATCAAACAACGTTACATAAAACACAAAATAACACGGCTCAAACATACACTTTGGTTCCCAAATAAAGTTCATATACTTACTCTGGCATCCGCTTCTATAGAAACAAGACATATCAGCAGTGATGCTTGCATGCATGATCTCAAAACAAAGAGCTCTTCCCCATGCTATTGTCCACAGGGAGTAGCCAACAGTTCCATGCCTGGCTGCCCCTCCTCCGCCAAGCCACATGAAAGCCTCAAAACAAATTCAATCATCAGCTACCTAAACTGCTCAGTCACACACACATTCCAGGCTGCACCAAATGGGTCCCATAGCAGAGGCAAATAATCCCAATTAATACTGACAAATCATACACAACATACGGTTACTTACATATAACAAACATACAAGTAAAATCCCGGTATTATACCAAAAGACGAAAAATGTGTTCTTTTGCAAAGCAGAACCTACCTAAAGCATCTGGCAAAGATTGATCCGATGTGAAGCAGGTTCTGTTCACGTATACCATGGCCGGTCAATGAACTGTTGTGGATATTCCACTATACTCTTGCACAATTATGCGCCCTTTCAGCCTTTTGGTATAATGCATCTTTAAACAACCCATGTCTTCCACATTTCCCCAGTAAACTGACATAATCACCATCTTAACTCCATCGTTCCTTCATCTGCCTTGCTGGGCAGAGGCTCTTGGCTTTTATTCACCCACACAAAGGAAGTCACAAACAGTAAGCCCTGGCCCCAACAGCCAATCGCTTCCTCCACAGGATATGACCAAACAAGAATATGAGTTTATACAACAACCAATGACTACCGTTCCTGCTGATGGGAGACTATCTGCAGGTGTACGCCATGACACCCCAAATATGTTAAGGCATACAAGGGTGACACGAGCGCACATCCGCTAAACCGATAATGTCTTTGCAGAGCGAACACATCCCCCAGACGAACGTCTGTGCATCACACAGGGGCCGTTCGCCGGCAGACATATCCCCACTCTGCAAACACCTTTCTCCAACCTCAGGAAGTTTTCCATTACCAAACGGATCTCAACCAGCGTCAGTCTGCCCCAGTCAGCTCTTTAGAGCGGATTGTGGGAGACACTATGACAATACATATTAAAATACATTTTCATAAAATTTCCACAACACACACAAGCAGTTTTTCTTAGTTTTGCAGTACAGGACACAGGTTCTTTAATCTTCACAACAGAGTTATATGCAGCTACTTCAAGTGATTGGACACTGGCCTATATATCTCCTCACAATTTAAGTTAGCCTCTATTTTTTGCTAGTGTCTTTAGCTGGGTGGACCTCTTCTCTCTAAAGGAAGTTTGCTATGAAGGTTTCTGTGTGTGTGTCTGTCGCTCGCTCTCTCTGAATGATGATATTCCACCAAATGATTCCTATTGCATCATAGCCACTGCAGCTCCTTCAGCAGCTTCTGGATTATTTGGTTGCTGCCATACACTGGTTCCTGCTATATGCTCTCCCCTTGGCATGTAGTTCAATTCATGGCATTATTCACAGGGTGCTTTACAGGTCGTCTGTCTGTGGCAAAGCCATGCTCTAGAAAACCCCATGTGTGGGTATCCCCATCATGAAATAGAAGCCAGGGGTGGGTATACCTTCTGTTACTCCTGCCTACCAGATCTCTTAGGGTGGAAGCTCTTCACACATTAAGCCCTGGATGCCCTTTTATTCTCTGAATCACCTTTTGGGGTTTGTGGGAGCAGCCAACCAATCTGCCCCTTTCTCTTTCCAGTCGGGACTTTGGACCATCAATAGCATCTGGTGGTCTCTGGCAGGCGCAATATAGCAATGTTCCTGCAGCTTGTAGGTGCTTGGCCTTGAGACATTTCTCCTATCTCTATACTTCTGAGGAGGTAGTGAGTGTCCAAACACTGCCAAGCGAAGGCCGGCCATAGATTGAGTGAATTTTCTTTCCTGCAACCACAGGTTGGGAAGCCATCCCTGTCGGGAGAACAGTGATTATTGCTAGCGTTTATAACATCTGCTAGCAATAATCTCATGTAAAATACGGCAGACTGGTTGTACATTTAGCCTGCCCATACATGGATCAAATCTCAGTCTGCTCTCCTGTTCAGGCACTTGGGCCCAGGGGAAGCTATGATTTCATGTCTACAGCCTCCTTTGAGGCTGTGTCGTACGGCCAGTTTCACAAGTCAACACTCTGTCAGCGTGAGATAAACAGATGCAGTGCTTTGACCATGCTATGTGTCTGATCCCCAAAGACAGACACTCCTTAGTGTGGTGGATTGTCAGCCCAGTGCTGGAGTTATGGAAGCCTTATTCTCAGATGTTCTCAGACAACCAGTAGCCTTAATATTGCCATCCATCCCTGTCCAGAGCTCAAAAGCACCCGGCTCCATTGCCACCTTCTCTACCTGACTCAGAAGTGAATCTACCTGCTCTAGCAGCTGTAGGAAATGAGATTATAAAGCACTGAAGTCAGTGTTACAGAAGGCTGCGGACGATTGTTTACCCCTAGAATCTATATACATAATACCAAAGCTTCATGCAAAATGCTTGCAAATAGACATGCTTATTTCTGTTGTGTACAAAGTCCTTGTTATAGTCCATTAGTAGAGTTTGGTATTAAAAGCACCATTTCAGTGTTTTCAGATGACCGCAAGGTGTGCAGAGAAATAATGTCATTCCTGGATGTCTCTGATTTGCAATCTGACCTCAGTCCACTATTTAATTTGGGTAATTGTGTGGCAAATTAATTTTTTAAAGTTGAAAAATGTAAAGTTATGCATTTGGGCTATACACCGCATTCATCAAATATTCTAGGAGGGGAATAATTGGGGAAGTAAGTGGTAGTGAAGGACCTGGGTGTTCTGGTGTATCATAGATTTACCAATAGCATGCAATGCCCAATTGCAGCTTCTACAGTTGGCAGAATACTTTCTTGTATTAATAGAGGTATCAACTTCAGAGAGACACATAATTTTGCCCCTCTGCAAGTCTTTTGCAAGACCTCAACTGGCTTATGTGGTTTAGTTTTAGGCACCCGTTCACAAAAAAGGATATCGAAGAACTGGAGAAAGCTCAGAGAAGGGCAACCAAGCTGATAAGAGCCATGGAGGAGCTTAGTTATTCACTTTCAGGTCATTACAGAGTACAAGGGGACACTCTAGGTTTGATGGAAAAGAGATTTAACTTTCACATACAGAAAGCTTTCTTCAGTTATGTCAATGTGGAAAAGACTCCATCAACTACTTCTTGCCAGCTCAGTAGATGTTTAAGCACTTAAGGTCTGGGCCTATTTTTCAGACTCATTGTTTACAAGTTAAAATCAGCTTTTTTTGCTAGAAAATTACTTGGAACCCCCAAACATTATAGATTTTTTTTTCCAGACACCCTAGAGAATAAAATGGTGGTCGTTTAAAAAATACACTTTTTTGACTTAAAAAAATAAGATTACAGTAAAGTTAGCCCAATTTTTTTTTATATTGTGAAAGCTAATGTTACGCCGAGTAAATTGATATCCAACATGTCATGCGGAATGGCCACAAACTTTTACCCTTAAAAATCTCCATAGGCGACGTTTAAAAATTTCTACAGGTTATCAGTTTTGAGTTAGAGGAGGTCTAGGGCTAGAATTACTGCTCTAACGATCGTGCCGATACCTCACGTGTGGTTTGAACACAGTTTTCATATGCGGGCACGACTTGCGTATGCGTTGGCTTCTGCGCTTGAGCTCGGCGGGACGGATCGCTTTAATTTTTTTTTTTTCTTATTTATTTAACTTTTTACTTTTACACTGTCCTTTAAAAAAAAAAAATCGGGTCACTTTTATTCCTATTACAAGGAATGTAAACATCCCTTGTAATAGAAAAAAAGCATGACAGGACCTTTTAAATCTGAGATCTGGGGTCAAAAAGACCTCAAATCTCATATTTACACTACCGGTAAAATGCAATTAAAAAAAAAAAACTCCCCCTTTAAGAGCATTGGGCGGAAGTGACGTTTGACTTCACTTCCGCCATCCAATGCTATGGAGCCGAGTGGGGGACATATTTCCCTCACTCAGCATCCAGCCTCACAGGGGAGCGGACGCGATCGTAGACGACCGGGGGACGGGCCCACTCCCGCCACTGAAAAAAGTGACCACTTTTAATCCGAAAGCTAACTGCTCACTGTTTTTAAATTTTACCGGGGTTATGGCAGCTAGCTGCTGCCATAACAACGGTATTTAGTGTCAAAGTACCAAGGTAAAACGACGGCAGCTGGTCCTTAAGTGGTTAAAGAGCTGCATGCATTCTTAAATGCACATATGGAGGTTTTCTTTTTGTTTTTTTGTTCTGTTTTCAACCTGGGTAACTATCTAAATATGTATATAGTTAAACTTAAGTCTGCTCCATCTCCCCTTGCACCTTTGGTTACTAAGAGGCCTGCAAAGTTTAAGAAAATATTCCCCATTCATGAACAAATAGAACTGGAAAATTATGATGACTGGCATACTCCTGAAAAGATTTCTACTCTACCGAAAATCATTGCAGAGCTACAGTATATCCAGTGGAAAATTAATTCACCAAAAAGTGACTGTTCCAGTAGTAGACCCTGCTGTCTTCAGTCTTAAATAAACCTCTTACTGTGGAATCTTGCAGGGTGACACAGTTTTGAGGCTTTACATATTTGATATCTACTTAGCACAACCTCAACTTTTATTTTGTATTTTATTATTATTAATTGATTGCGTTTGTGTGCATTAAAATTAATCTTAGGGCATGTTTACTGAGAAAAAAATTTCCTATCAAATACCGTAATTTTCCTTTCCTGATGGACTACAAGGCAGCAGGAGTCCATCCCCCCCCGGTCTTGCGGAGGCTAGATATGGAACACGGCCTCTGGTTCGGAGCAAAGATTTATGGGAGTGGAGGCGGGATTACCCAGACCTATGCTGCCATGGAGTCCATCAGGAAAGGAAAATTACGGTAAGTATTTGATAGGAAATTTTCAGTTTTGTTTTTTTTTTTTTTTTTAGTAAACATGCCCTAAGATTAATTTTAATGCACACAAATGCAATCAATAATAATAAAATACAAAATAAAAGATGAGGTCGTGCTGAGTAAATATCAAATATGTAAAGCCTCAAAACTGCGTCACCCTGCAAGCCCCATAAAAGTGTTTGGGAAGCTGTAGAGCCGCCCAGTTCACCTTTACTACATTGCCGGGAGCCTGTTTAATAAATAATGTTTTAACCATTTCAGGGCTGGGACATCTTGGAAACACCCGTGGTCCTGAATTGGTTATAGGGACCTTTGTCTGACATGTAGGAGAGTAAATTGATTAACCCCTTCACGCCGACTGTGCGCAAATATGCGGCCCCCGGGTTGAAGGGGTTGTTCCGGAGTGATGCCTACAGCTGCACACATCTTCCCGGTACCGTTTTTTAGAGCCAACAGTTGACTTTCTTGGGATAACAACCGATGCTGCTAACAGCCGCTTGGCTGTTATCCCAAGGAACGGGAGGGGCAGTTCACCGCCTTCCAATGCTTACCCAGGCTCTCCCGACCCATTGGGAGGCCCGAGCGACCACCTGGCATGTCCGCCTGCTGGCCAGAGACCCGAACGAAGCCAGAATCGGCTTTGATCGGGTCTCTGATCTAGTAACCCGAAAGCGATATCATGGCATCACTTCCTGTTTACTGAAGACTTAAAGGCGCCATATGTTAAAAAATTACAGCATTGAAAACTGCCAAACTAGGCATTTTAAATGCTTTTAAGTGCAAAGGAGGGATATGAGGTCTTATAGACCCCAGATCTCTCCATAAAGAGTACCTGTCACTGACTATTGCGGTCACAAGGGGTGTTATGACAGCAATAAAAGTGATCTGAATTATTTTTTTTAAAGGGACGGTGTAAAAAAAAAAAAAATGTAAGTGCCCCATCCCTCTGGGCTCGCGTGCAGAAGCGAACTCATATGTAAATCATCCTGCAAATGTAAACGGTATTTAAACCACACAAGTGAGGTATCGCCACCATCATTAGAGCGAGAGCAATAATTCTAGCACAAGACCACTTCTGTACCTCTAAACTGTTAACCTGTAGAATTTTTTAAAGCATCACCTAAGGAGATTTTTAAGTATCGTAGTTTGTCGCCATTCCACTAGTGTGCGCAGTTTCAAAGCATGACATGTTTGGTATCTAATTACGCGGCGTAACATCATCTTTCACATTATACAAAAAAAAAATGGGCTAACTTTACTTTTTTTTTTTTTTTTTTTTTTGTTTTCTTTTAATCCTTGAAAGTGTTTTTTTTTTTTCCCCAAAAAAATTACGTTTGAAAGACCGCTGTACAAAACCGTGTGACATAAAAAAATATTGCAATGATCGCCATTTTATTCTCTAGGAATTCTGCTAAAAAAATATATCTACTGTTTGGGGGTTCTAAGTAATTTTCTAGCAAAAAATATGGATTTTAACTTGCAAGCAACAAATGCCAGAAAAAGGCTTAGGCATAAAGGAGTTAAAAATGATTGTGGAAGTAGTTTTTTCTTTATTTTATATAGTACACCTTGTTGACAAGACATTATATTAAGATTTTTGTGTTAAACATAATGCACACAAAGCATGACATGCTGTTGAAGGGATGGATCTTTTTCTAATTTAGGTATAAAAAAAGTTAAAATTATTGCTACTCTTTTAACCATTTGATTTTTGTTCCGTTGATAAAACAAGCAGATGTGTGTCGTTACCTTGAATGGACAATATTAATTGGTGGTGGTGTTGTACGTAGCAAAAGTTTGCATAGGAGAAATTGGATTTGTCATATACAGAGCACACAGATGATAAACACAGTAATGGGATTTGTTTCTGTGATTTCTATAAATGGAAGAAATGTTAACAAATGTGTGATACCTCTAAATAATATGTAAACCCAACATTTCATATGCCTGATATGTGCCTGTTGTACCATGTACTTGTATCAAAAAGTGTCCTGTTCCCTTTGTATTGCTTCCTTTGTGTGAAATCCCTGCTGTCCCTGCCAGTTCCTCTGCTTTCCTATTAGAAACTGACCACGTTAAGCAGGTGAACACATCCTGGTTAGTTCCCCAGCTGAGCTGGAACTCGGTGTGCTCTCCTCCCAATGATTACACTTATCCTGACATAATCCCCCCCCCCCCGCATAGCCTTTCACTGGGAAGATCAGTGTGCTGCTGCTTCTCCTCCTCCCTCCAGCTCTTATGGGGCTGAGGGAATAAGATCACTTAAAAAGCAGAAAAAAAGAGGTATTTATAATTTGATTTTAATTTGTATACACAAATGTTTTGCCTTTCATTTTTATTTTAAACCGAATGGGTTGTTTTCCAGGGTGGTCTTTAACCAGTTCTGGACCGGCCCACATACATTTACTGCAGCAGGGAGGCCTCTCTACGTGTAATCACGTACCTGTGCACGATTCACGCCTGGCGGTGATTGGATCAATCATCAGGTCCAGGCCAATAATTTATGGCCTGGACCTGCTGATCGGTTCAGAACGAATGGCAGAACGTCTTGTGCCTGTGTAATGTAAACAGGGACAGGAAATGATGCAATCTTCTCTCCTGGAGTCCTTTTCGGATCCAGCGTAAGAGGAGATGGCATCTAAAGTACAAGCTGACACCAGAACACAGGCACATTTATCCCATTTTTAACCCCCCAGTTAACCCTTTCACTCTGTCAGTGTCATTGGGTACAGTGTACAGAAATGTTGCTGATCACTGTATTTGGTGTCACCGGTGACGCTAGATAGCGTTAGCGGCAGTCCCAGATAGGGTCATATATTCCCTAATAAAGGTTTAATCCCCTGATCACCCCCAGTTAACCCTTTCACTGCCCTGTCAGTGTCAATAGTACAGCGTACAGATCTTTTCCAGATCACTGTATTAGTTTAGGAAAAATGATCCGCACTCCGGTTGTTGCTCTTTAAAAAAATCTTTGTTTTTATTGACAAGCCACAGTGAACAATGCAGATGAAAATGGTTGACGCGTTTCAGCCTATAAGGCCTTAGTCATAACTAAGGCCTTATAGGCTGAAACACGTCATCTTGTCAATAAAATCGAAAGATTTTTTAAACGGCAACAACCGGAGTGCGCATCATTTTTGCTACATTACTTAGCCAGTGATTGTGGATAGAGCACCCGGAAGCTCTGCTATCTGTGTTGTACTGTATTGGTGTCACAGGTTATATTTATATATACATTTTAACCCTTTGATTGCCAGTAATACTAACACACACACACATTATACACCTCCATTACTAGTATAGTCTGAACAGATCAATATCTTTGATCAGAACTATCGTCCCCAATAGTATAGTGTTCCCAAAAATGCAGCGTTGGCAGGATCAGTCCCGACACCTGCCAGCACCTGCATTTAGCTTGTATGCAGCAGAGTGCCAATACTAGTGCCCCTCTACCTTCTGGTGAACTGGCGAGCATCAATGGCCTAGTGCATCCTGGTCATAGACCAACAAGCACTGCAGTAACACTTGGTGACATGGCGAGTCCCATAAGTGCAGTTCAAGCTGGTGCGGTGGCTAGCAAAAGTACTGTCCTGCAGCCACCAAGAATTTAAAGGCTTAGTTTGTAGAGCCCATCGTGATCAGGTGGGAACAGCAGATTTAACTCCCCTTGGTTTTTTTGAGCTGTTTTTCATGGAAGATCTGTACGGATCTATTGTGGACCAAAGCAGTTTATATGCTACTCAATTTATTACCGCAAACCCAAATTTGAACCTTGCCAAACAATTTGCATGGAAACCTATCACAATTTCCGAAATTAAGACTTTTCTGGGCCTATCCCTCAACATGGGTGTTACTAAAAAGAATGCGTTGCAGTCATATTGGTCCACTGACCCAATTCATCATATGCCCGTGTTCTCTGCTGCCATGGCCAGGACTAGATATGAGCAAATCTTGCGGTTTATGCACTTCAACGACAAACTCTGTCATCCTCGGGGTGACCCTGAATATGGTCGGCTCCACAAAATTCGGCCCCTTTTAAACCACTTGAACCAAAAATTTGCAGCCTTGTATACACCCCAACAAGCTGTCTGCATAGATGAGTCCTTAAGTTTTCTGGCTGTCTTGCTTTCAAACAGTTTCTCCCCAACAAGCGTGCCAGATACGGAGTCAAAATGTATAAGCTCTGTGACAGGGCAAGATGTTATAATTGGAGTTTCCTGGTTTATGAGGGAAAAGATAGCAGCATGGAGCCCCGTGACTGCCCAGACTACATAGGAAGCAAGATTGTTTGGGAATTGGTGTCACCCTTATTCATAAAGGGGCACCACTTGTACATGGACAATTATTACACAAGCGTCCCACTTTTTTTAGACCCCTTTTTGAATTTGGAAGTGGTGCATGTGGCACTGTGCGACCTAATCGCCAGGGCTTCCCCGAACGGCTTGTAAGTTCCCAGATTAGACGGGGAAAGGGCCTACTTGAAATGTAATGAATTGCTTGCAGTGAGGTGGAAGGACAAATGGAATGTTTTTGTTCTGTCTTCCGTTCACGCAGATGCGACAGTCCAAAGGGCGACTGGTGTTGTTGAGACGCCCCTCTGTGTCCACGACTACAACCTTAACATAGGAGGGGTGGACTTCAACCACCAGATGATGGGGCCATACTTAGTTGCCCGTAAGGCCAGACGCTGGTACAAGAAAGTGTCTGTATATTTATTCAAATTGGCTCTGTTCAAGGCTTATATACTATACAAAGTGTCAGGAGGAAGTGGATTCTTCCTAAAATTCCAGGAAGAGATCACCACAGCCCTTTTGTATCCAGAAGGTGCTGTTGCCAAATTTCCCAATCCAGATGCAGTGAGCCGGCTGCATGAGAGGCATTTTCCGGATGTCCTCCCTGGTACCCATACCCAAAGAGTACCCCAAAAAAATGTCTGTAGCAAGCACGGATATAGACGTGACACACGCTATTTTTGTCCCTCCTGTCCTGGCCAACCTGGTCTCTGCATCCAGGACTGTTTCCGTCGCTGCCACACACTAGTGGATTATTAGTATAAGGTACAGCATGGCACAGTCTAGGGCACACATTCACAAAGGGTCTCAAAAGATCGCATTTTGAGAGACCCTAGCCTGGAACGTTTAAAGGTTTTTTGTTTTTTTTGTTTTTTTTTTATATTTAATTAAAAAAAAGTAAAAAAAAAAGAAAAACATAAAAAATTAATAAAATAAATAAAGCCAAAAAATAGTTGTTGGGGCTGAACGAAAAAAAAAGAGGCTCTAATAGGCTTCAAAAAAGGGTGGTGTTGGGGCACTGACCCCTGAGCCCACCCAGTTGTGTGACAATAGCGAATGAATATTGTCACACTGATCCTCCTCCCGGCCAAACAAAAAGGTGGTTTTGAGACTCATCACCCAATTGGCTGAAAGGATAGGCATTCCTATTGGACGCCTCCTAGGAGGAGGAGGGAGGAGATGCATGGTGGAAGCTGCTGTGATGCAGAGAAGGAGACGTGATGGAAGCTGCCGCCCGTATGAGCGCTGCCCGCCCACGACCTAGAAGGGGTAAGTGTTGGGCTGGATGACTGACCACCTGACCAACAGCATAGGGGTGCCGCCAGCCGATCAGCGGGGGGTGGTTGTTTGCCCCCCCCCAATAAAAAAAAACACCGGCTGCAACTGATGCCCATCATTAGAAGTGGGTGAATGCAGGGCGGTATATCCTAATGATGGGCATACCACACACTTTTTCTGGCAGAGATTTTTTCATCCTCATTGATCGATGTGAATGGAGGAATCTGTTCTCTTTTTTTTTTTTTTTTTTTCTTTTTTCATCCAGGCTGCATGAAAAAAAAAGAACATTACAATATATGCCCAACAAGGACCAGCAACGTACTGGTATGTCGCTGGACTTTGAGCGGTTATACCGGGATGATGCCCGGTGGTCGGCTTACATGTAAAACCAATCCTAGTGGCTAAATGGCTGCTAGACTTTTACAAGCAGTGGGAGGGGACGTCCCCAAGGCCCCCCACCCCCGGCCGCCTTCCACGGTTTTCTCGGGCTCTCCTGTCTCTTCAGGGAACCCCGAAAATGCAGACGGTGGTTCCGCCAGCTGACCATAGAGCTGATCGGAGACCAGAATGGCTCCAATCATCTCTATTGCCTAAGAAACCCGAAGCTACAAACATTTCATCACTTCGGTTTTGCCGGATATAAACAGCGTCATTTTTTAATTGGGAAAGCATCTTATAATGGTGTAAAGATCAAAAAGGAATGGTGTAAAAAAAAAAAATAATAAAGCAAAATAAATCATTTAAAAAAATTAAACATTAAAGCACCCCTGTCCTCCCGTGCTTGTGTGCAAAGGCAAACGCAAGCATTGGTCTCGTGTCATATGTAAACAGCAATTGCTCCATGCATGTGAGGTATCACCGCAAATGTCAGATCGAGGGCAGTAATTCTAGCAGTAGACCTCCTCTGTAAATATAAAGTGGTAACCTGTAAAGGCTTTTAAAAATGTATGTAGATTGTTGCCGCTGCACAGGTGTGCTCAATTTTAGAGCATGTTGTGTTTGGTATCTATGTACTCAGCATAAGATCTTTTTTATACGTTACAAAACAATGGGGCGATATATTGTGTTTTTGTGCATTAAAAATTTTTTTACAAAACAATTGCATTTGGAAAATCAATGCGCAAATACTGTGTGACCAAAAAATTGCAACACACACCATTTTATTATGTAGGGCCTCTGCTTTAAAAAAATATATATAATGTTCGGGGGTTCAAAGTAATTTTCTAGCTAATGTTTTTTTTTTTTTTTTCATGTAAACAAAAAGTGTCAGAAAAGGCTTGGTCTTTAAGTGGTTAGAAGAGTGGGTGATGTATGGCATAAGCTTCTAATGTTGGGCATAAAATGCCAAGACGGTTCCCCCCCCCACCCCCCACCCCCAAAATGACCCCTTTTGGAAAGTCTTTGCTGAGAGGCATGTTGAGTCCATGGAATATTTAATGTTTTGCCACGAGTTTCTGGAAAATTACATTTTTATTTTTTTTTACACAAAGTGGTCACTTAAATGATATATTGCTCACACATGCCATGGGTATATGTGGAATTACACCCCAAAATACATTCTGCTGCTTCTCCTGGGTATGACTTTTTGGCAGGCTAGCCGAATACAGGACCCCAAAAACCAATCACTGCCTTCATGATTTCAAAGAGCGTAATTTGCTAATTTCACTTTCTCATGACCCATCACAGTTCCGAAGGACCTGAAATGTCAAGATAGCACAACCCCCCCCAATGACTCCTTTTTTTGAAAATTAGACACCCCAAGGTATTTGCTAAGAAACATGCTCAGTATTTTGCAGGGGGGGTTTGCCATTTTAGCACCTCAAGAAATGAGATAGGCAGTCAAAAAGTAAAAGCTGCATAAATTCCAGTCTATATACCATAGTTTGTAGACGCTATAACTTTTGCGCAAACCAATAAATATACGCTTCTTGAGTTTTTTTTTTTACCATAGACATGTAGCCGAATACATTTTGGCCTAAATGTATGACAAAAAATGGGTTAACAAAAAATTCCAGTGATGATCAAATACCACCAAAAGAAAGCTCTATTTGTGGGGGAAAAAAGACGTAAATTTAATTTGGGTGCGTATTGCATGACCGCAATTACCAGTTAAAGTAGCGCAAGGCTGCGGTCACTTGCATAGATTACCGGGGGCTCTTGCACTGTGTGATCTTTCCTTATAGTACTGCATGGCTATAAAACTTTTTTTTTTTTTTTTTATCATGACAGTAACATTGTTATATAAGTTCTAAAACCCAAAAAGGAGACTGAAAGAAAAAGAAGAATTTATCTATATCAAGACAAGGAAACAAAAGGAAAAAAAAAAAAAAAAAAAACACTAACGACACTTTAGAAAATCCGACATGTGTAGCAACTAACATAATAAGGGTTCCCTTATTAGTCTTGAAGCGCACTTAATCCAATCAGTTACCAACAATAGTATAACGGTAAGTCATCATAGTTTAGCCTCGAGATAGAATTTCTCGTTGCTGCAAAGGAGAAGAGAAAAGAAGAGACAGATGAAAGAAAAAAGGGGGAAAAAAATAAAAAGGAGTAATGATATTGGGATGAAATCCCTGAAACAAGGATTAAACTAGAACGAAGCTATAGCCATATTGGGAGGAGAGTAGCTTGGTGTCTGCATAGTGCCTGAGGTCAAAGACAAAGGTACGTGGATATGATGCCCAAGGTTCCCAAGTTTGTTCAAACAGAACGCTTCAGTCATTGATGATACTAGCAATTTTTTCATGTTTCATAATCCATGATATTTTGTGTTTAAGTCATCGAAAAGATACTAAAGGTGTCTTCCATACCCCCGCTATAGTGATTTTTGCCACCAGTAAAATAAAGTAAATCAGACGTTTCAATGGACGTGGCCACTCAGTAGGCAAAACGTTAAGCAGGGCCAAGCTTGGTTGCTGATCAATAGAGAGCCCGTCACTTTTCGGAGCATCGAGAACACCTTATTCCAGAACAACCTAATTTTATGGGCATTCTCACCAGATATGTAACATAGAACCCCGCAACATGCAACCCCCAAAAACATTCCGAGGCTGCTGTAGTATACATCCTAGCCAGGCGAGTCAGGACAAAGTACCATCTGGTCAGCTCTTTGAGTACGGCCTCTACAAAGGAGACGTTTTGTATACCCTTATAAACAACCTGCAATCTGGATGACCAGGAATCCAGATCCTCACAATTGAGATCCCTTTCCCAGGCCAGCATGTATGGTTGTTTCTGAAATGGGGCTAGCAGCAATCCATAGACCATGGAGATAACCTCTCTAGTGCCCTTATCCCTAGTGCACCATTGTTCGTATGTAGTTAGTGAAGGGGGTTCACCTGCCCGACAAATTGAAAGTAAAAAGTGAGCAATTTGAAAAAAACAATCTTTCTGAGATGGGCATCTCGAAGACTGAGGAACAATGGGAAAGAGTGAAGGGACCTCGATGAATGAAAAAATGACCGATACGATATAGACCCTTGTCTGTCCCCACTTAAATGCTCCTGTGTCCATGCTGGGGGGGAAGGCAGGATTATGGAATATATGTGCCAATGGAGTGAATGCAGAAATCCTGTAACAGGTTAGATCGTAGACGATCCCCGAAAGAATGAGATGAGATAAGGTGGGTGATCTTATTAAAGGGTGATCTTTAACCACTTCAATACCAGGCACTTATACACCTTCCTGCCCAGGCCAATTTTCAGCTTTCAGCGCTGTCGCAATTTGAATGACAATTGCGCGGTCATGCTACACTATAACCAAACAAATTTTTTATCATCTTGTTCCCACAAATAGAGCTTTCTTTTGGTGGTATTTGATCACCTCTGCGATTTTTTTTATTTTTTGCGCAACAAATAAAAAAATAAAATTTTGAAAAAAAAAAAAAAGTTTTTCTTTGTTAAAATTTTTTTGTAAATAAGTATGTTTTTTTTCTTCAATGAAGGGCACTGATGGCCACCAATGAGGTGGCACTGATGATGGGCACTGATAGGTGGCACTGGTATGCGGCACTGATGGACACTCATAGGCGGCACTGATGGACACGCATAGGCGGCACTAATGGACACTCATAGGCGGCACTGATGGGTACTTATGGGTGGCACTGATAGGTGGCATGAATGGGCACTGTTAGGTGGGCACGGATGGGCACTGATAGGTGGCACTGATGACACTGATGGGTGGCATTGCTGGGCATCACTGATTTTTTTTTGTTTTCAGAATGGTGCCAGTCAGTGCCCATTTGTGGGCACTGATTGGCATAGATTGGGCATATGTTGGCACATGTGGATGACCATGGGGGATGTACCTGGCCATCCACATGTTAAGTGCTTCCCTGGTGGACCTGGCGGCTTCCCTGGTGGTCCAGTGTGGGCATCCAAGGGGGGGCTGCGCTGATAAACAATCAGCACAGACCCCCCCTGTCAGGAGAGCCGCCGATCGGCTCTCCTCTACTCGCGTCAGACGCGAGTAAGGAAAAGCCGATTAACGGCTCTTCCTGTTTACATCGTTATCAGCCGTGATTGGACAAGGCTGATCACATGGTAAAGAGCCTCCGTTGGCTCTTTACCGAGATCGGTGTAGCGGTGTGTCAGACTGACGCACTGGACCACCGATCGCTGTGATGCGCGCCCCCACGGGCACACGGCGGCTGTTATCCTGCAGGACGTCATATGACGCCCAGTCAGGATAACTGAACCACCGCCCGGCCGTCATTCTGCTATAGCCGGGCTGAAAGTGGTTGAGCGGACGCCACAATAAATAATCTATTGTGAAGGAGGGGATAGCCCAACGCTCCATCTGAACCCATTCCGGTCTTTCGTGGTGAGAGTACACAACAGACAGTTGCATCAATTGAGCTGCCTTATAATATGCATAAAAATCAGGCACCCCAAGACCTCCCTTTGCCTTAGGAGAAAATAAAGTTGAATGAGCCAGTCTATGGCCCTTTGTGCCCCATATGAACTGTAACACTTTGGACTGAAAACGGAGTAAATCCATTCTAGGGACCGATACTGGCAAGGATCTAAATAGAGTAGTTTAGGGGGGGCGTGCTTAGATCCACAGCTCCGGCATCCTGGGTCCAATCTCCTCATAAGTGGCACCGAACTCCTCATAAAGACGGTGGGCACCCGTTCCAGGCATGATGGTAAACAAATACGGGCCACCCGCACCCCAGTCCGCTGCGGAGTAACTTATCCGGTTCAAAAGGTAAGATGGCACTGATCCTTCAGCCATGCACAAGGCCACGCTGCAGCCAGCTTCATCCTCTCATCACAGGACTCTGCACAAGGGGTGAGTGACTCTGTTCCTGCAGCCTTTCGCACCCAGGCTGCACACCTAGCAGCTCTAGACTCCCCTGCCAGCTCAGTGAACCCCACCTCCCCCATCCCCTCCATAGATGAACCCACACTGGCAGAAATCATGCTGGCCATAAAAGACTGCAAGGTTTCTCTCACTGTACAAATGGAGAGCATCCACATTGATTTCTCCTTACTGAAGCAAGACGTGCAGAACAGGGGAGGTGGAGGCACGTGTCAGCTCTCTGGAAGATACTGTGCATCTTTGAATGCAACTGTACACACGGCCACAGACGAGCTAGTGACCCTTAGAGCTAAGTTGGACGATTTGGAAAATCGTTCCCGAAGGAACAATCTCAGATTTGTGGGGTTCCCCGAAAGATCGGAAGGTCCCCGCCCTGGAAGATTTCTCCATAAATGGCTGCGTAACATTTTTGGGTCAGAGGAGCTGTCACGTGCATTTGAAATTGATGTCATCAGCCTCGGGCTCCGTGGGGGGGGGGGGTCTTTTATGCTTATGCGTTTATCCTGTTTGACTGCTAGCACAGCTATCTGAGAACCCCATCCTGTGCTCACTCTCTTTTGCCATGAAGACAGCATTCTGAGATTAGGTATCTGCATTACCCCTTTTCTTTGAACTTCCTTACACCCTAATCGGGTCTGATGATCATTTCAAACAGCAATATATCCCCTGATCCACTTACAAATTGCACCTGTTGTGCCTAATACACCGTTACTGTTATTGTATGTGCCTTATGTTACAAAACTATCCTATATTCTGCAAGATGGACACCTGCACCTTACTTGAGAGCCTCCGTGAAACTGCTACCTCCCCCATACCAGTAGGTGGCGAGGCCACAGGTCTTCCTAATCTCTCTCATGACTGTTGCTGAGAGGGATTCTTTTTTATTCCGGGAACCATTGCTCACTATGTTTGGGTTAGTAGAGCGGGGAGGGGGGATTTTCGACACGCCAGTCTCATCTCAAGTTAGGGATGATAAGAATGACTGGTCTCTCAGGTTTTTTGTTGTTTTACATGCTCCTATGGACACCTTTTTTCTACTGCTATTGTATCCCTACTATGGGCGATACTATATGCTATGTCATATGTGGTATGCTGTAATGTTTGATTACTCTCCTAATGATATTATGTTAGATAAGACCATATATGGTTGATGTGCTAAAATTAATTTCTTGGAATGTCAGGGGTCTGAACTCACCTCACTAACGGTCCCTAGTGTTCTCCTATTAAAAAAACATAAGCCTCATATCATCTGTCTACAGGAGACCCACCTTACTGATATTAATATACGGACTCTTAAACGTCCCTGGCTGGCTACCCAATATCATGCCACCTACACCAACTACTCCCGGGGGGTTTCAATCTTGCTAGCGAAGCCCCTCCCAGCAGAAATAATACTAGCAGAAAAGGACCCTGCAGGACGTTTTATTATAGTTACCCTTCGTATAGTCTCCATAGTTTTTACATTGGTGAACGTATACGTTCCTCCTCCATTCTCCCCAGAAATTCTATCCTACATATCCCTCCTACTATTGTCCAGATCCCCTGGACCTCTACTGTTTATAGGCGACTTTAACGCTGTACTTGATCCTACTGTGGACCACTTGCGGGGAGGGGGCAGATCCTACCCCTCATTTGTTGACTGGACCCAGGTATATAACCTCACTGAACTATGGTGATGGGAGCATCCAGATGACCGACCGTATTCCTGTCACTCTGACTCCTTCCATACCATGTCTCGCATAGACCTGGCATTTGCTCCAGCTGAGGTAATCCCTCTTGTCCAATCTGTCTCATATTTACCTCGACGGATCTCTGATCACGCCCCTATGTCTGTTGACCTCCTCCTCCTGCCAAGAGCAGGCCCTTGGGTCTGGAGACTGAACTCTCACTGGCTGAAGGATGAGATCGTACAGAGTGAATGCCAGAAGGGTATCGCTGACTACTGGCGGGTAAACCAGGGTTCCACTGGACCTACCACGGCCTGGGAAGCCTCCAAGGCAGTGTTAAGGGGAACCTTCATGTCTATCACTGGCATCCTACACAAAAATGCCCAACAACATACTGAGGAATTAGAAAATGCATTACCAGAGGCGACCTACACCCAAAACCCTGGTACAGCTACATTAACTCCATGGCTGCAATGTGGCAGAGAATATGAACTTTGCTTGCTAGATCTCACTAAAAAAACGCATGCTCTATGTCACTCAGAAGACGTTTGAACATGGTAACAAAGAGGGTCGCCTACTCGCCTATTTCACCAGACCTGACCGCCCCCCTGTCTCAATCCCCAGGATTTCGGTCTCCAAGGACATCAGTGATGTACCTCAAGATATAACAAAAACACCTTCCTAAACTTTTACCGTGATCTCTATACCTCTAGAGCTCAATACTCGGAGACACAACTTGACTATTTAACCCAAATATCACTCCCCCAACTGACAGACCAAGACCGTGAGGAGCTAGATGAATCTCTTTCTGTGGAGGAGCTCTCCCTTACGATTATACAACTGCCAACTCGCAAGACACCAGGCTTAGACGGTTTTCCAGCTGAATGGTATACGCACTTTCAACACCTCCTTAGCCCTATCCTACTTAATACATATAATGAGGCATTGAAAGGAGGAGTACTCCCTCCCTCAATGAGAGAGGCTTTAATTGTTTTAATACTTAAACACTGAAAAGATCCTTTTAAATGCGACTCCTATCGGCCAATATCTCTCATCAATGTAGATGTCAAAATTCTGGCTAAAGTGCTGGCCAACTGTCTGAATAAAGTGGTTGCAAAGTTGGTAGGGAGTGACCAAGGGGGCTTTATACCAGGTCGTTCGACCAGAATGAACATTCGCAGATTATTTCATAACCTGATCTACCCACATGGCTGTCCACCCACTCGGGTTAATGCGTCTCTTGACACCTGCAAGGCTTTTGACAGCGTAGAATGGCCATACCTGTTTCAAGTCCTACAGCTATATGGATTCGGCCCCCAACTGATAGCCTGGATACGGCTCCTGTATACTCTGCCATTGGCCCGTACACAAATTAATTCACAAGTTACTGAGACTTTCCCTATTGCTAGAGGCACCAGGCAGGGCTGCCCTTTATCACCCCACCTGTTCGCCTTGGCCATGGAACCCCTTGCGATTTGGATCCATAGCTCCCCGCTAATTAGAGGTCTCCCCATAAATGACATAGAAGAACGGATATCTCCTTATGCAGATAATACACTAGTCTACCTAGCCGACCCCCATGACTCCCTTACCAATCTCTTAGCTGTCATCAATACATTTGGCGACTTCTCCGGACAAGTCAATCCTCTTTCCCCTAGATCAAGCTCTTACCTCGGAGATCAAACAGGACTTCAGACTGCAAATAGCCACCTCATTCAGGTACCTAGGAGTTATAATTCAACTGCCATTATCCCTCTATATAACTAATAATTTAGCCCCCCTACTACTCCAATTGCAGACTCAGACCAGACAGTGGAAGGACTTACCCTTAGACCTTACTGGGCGAGCCAATGTCCTTAAAACGATATATCTACCTAAATTGCTGTATGTCATGGCTAACTCCCCTTGCAAAATCCCTAAATCTTTTTTTAAGAGCGTAGACTCTATCTGTACTACCTTCCTTTGGAATGGACGACCCCCTAGAGTCGCACTAGAGACACTTTGCCTTCCGTCCCACCTGGGAGGGTTGGCTTTCCCTGACTTTTACCTCTACTACCAGGCATCTCAATTAGTTAATATCCATGACTGGCTACAGCCTGACTCGAATAACGCATGTACAACTACTGAAGGAGCCATAGTTTCCTCGTTTGAAACACTACATAACATTATATACTGCAGATGTACACCACCGGGACCTGGAATGACTATCATACGTACCTCTCTCTCTGTTTAAAACAGTGATAGTCAAACGTACCTCTGACTCTTGGCTAGCCTCTCCCAATAGCCCACTCTGGATAACCCTACGCTTAAGGAACTAAACTCCCTACCTGACCCTAAGAGATGGACATCCAAGGGGATAAATACTTATGCCATATATACATTCCTCGGGGCTTCAAATCCTTCTCCCAGATGAGATTGGACTTTGATCTGCCACGTACCTATCTATTCTATTACTACCAACTCAGACATGCTGTACGAGCTCAGTTTGGCTCCCTAGCTAGTCCCCTCGAGACCCCTAACCTGGAAAAACTCCTAAGAGCTCTGGACCAGACAAAACTTATATCTACTTATTACTCAGCCTTAGTGACAAACTCTAATCCCAGGTTCAGGGCAACACAACAGAAATGGGACTCCTTAGACATCCCTCTCACAGAAGAAGACTGGTCTGAATTGTGTGACACCATTAAGACCTCGGTTATCTCTTCCAGAGATAGGATAATTCAACTAAAGGTCTTTTACCAATCACACCTTACTCCAATTAAAATGAAAAAAATGGGCATATCCCCCTCAGCGGAATGCTTTAGAAAATGTGGACACACAGCTGACTTCCTCCACTGCTTCTGGACTTGTCCTATAGTACAGAACTACTGGGTGAACATAGGCGCCTTTCTCTCCTCAGCACTGGGTCTCCAAGAACTTAATCCCAAGAACTGTCTCTTCTTTGGTGACTTCGTTGTTCCCTCCTAGGCCAAAAGACTGCTTTGCATCCTCTATTTTTACGCAAAGAAAGTCACCTTACTGACCTGGAAGGGTACTGCGCCCCCCTACTAGAGGTCTCTGGTTAAAACTAGATAACGAATCTCTACCACTGTATAAGCTAACCTTTGATATCCGAAAGAGGAAAAAAACATTTCACAAGATCTGGGACAGATGGCTGTCTAGCCCACCAACCCTCTCACCTACACTGCCATAGTGGGGTATTATTTAAGGTAGTTTGCCTCACACAGTGAATGACTTTTGCCACGATAGTACTATCCATGTCTGTGATACTCGTCTATACAAAGTTTAATGTCGAGTTAGATGTTATTCACTCTGAATACCATAGTAAATATATGATGCACAATTCCTTCTGTTCTAAGATGACATAGGCGCAGTCTGTATTTTATGTGTGGACTCTGTTGTTTTTATTTGTACGTCTGTCTGTATGTTCACAAAAATGCAATAAAAATATCTTTTAAAAAAATTTATAGTAGTTTAGGCAGAAGGGTCATTTTGACTGCTTGTATTCTACCTAGCCACGAAAGATCGTATTGGGCCCAGCTTGAAAGTACTTGTTCTAAATGCTGAAAACAGGCAGGATAATTTACCGTATTTAAGGCCGAGTACGAGGGAGGGAGGTTAATTCCCAAATATGGGAGAGCTGTATCCAGCCATTGAAATGGAAAGGAGTCCCGCAGGCGAGACAGCGTCGAAGCAGGAGTATTGATGTTTATGGCAGAGGATTTTGTCTCACTCGGAGTCCAGATGTTTTACCAAAATCATGTAGAATTCTAAGTATATTCGGAGGGGAGATAATGGTGGAGGTTACAAACTGCAACATGTCGTCCGCAAATAATGCGCACTTATGCATAGAAGGACCATACTGCACTCCCTGTATGTTCATGTGTTCACGGATAGCTATACTGTCTCAATGGCAATAGCAAAGAGTAACGGAGACAGTGGACACCCCTGCCATGTGCCCCTTTCGATAGAGATAGGATCAGAATGATACCCCATCAATTTTACCCCAGCTTGTGGACAAGAATTAAGCGTTCCCAGGGTACGTTAAAAAAAAAAGTGGACCGAATCCCTATGTTTCCAAAGCCTGAAACATATACTTCTAGGACACTGAATCAAAGGCCTTCTGCCAGTCTATTGACAGGAAAAGGCCTCCCTGAGGGGGGGCCCCCTGACCAGCCAGACTGTAGTATTGAGATGACATCCACTGCTCTGCTAATCTGATCTGGTCCCTGGCAACCCGGGATGAAGCCCACCTGATGCCTATGGACATATGCGTTTATGAAGGAGGATAAACTATTGGCCAAGACTTTTGTGAACATTTTAAGATCATTATCGATGAGTGAGATGGGCCGGTAGTTATCAACCTCCCCAGGGTCCTTATTAGGCTTCGGAATCACTAAGATATAGGCCATCTGGGAGAGGGGGTTCAGTGGAGCTCCATCCCATTGAGCATTAAAATGGCAATCCAAACGCGGGACCAGAGAATCTTGAAATTTGCAATAATAGAGAGCCGGAAACCCATCTGCCCCTGGGCAGAGCCAGAAACATTTTTGTTAATAAAATTTTTTTTTGTATATTCTGCTTCCATTTTTTGGTGGTCAGTACAATTATATGCTTCAAATGAGACAGTTTAGCCATTTGTGCACAGTCTCTTTTTTTTTAGCAAAAATTGCAAGTTGTACATATTAACATTTTTAAGTTGTTTTCACCAATAAATATTTTCTTTTCTTGAAGAGCCTTTTGATATCTTTGGTCGTATAATGCAGTATGTGAGTGGAGCCAACGGCTGCCATCAGCTACCAATTGCAGAAGCCATGTTAACCTGCAAACACAAACTGTGAGTATATAAAATAATTTTAAAGCTGAACTTCAGACAGGTTTAAAAACACCAGTGAGCGCAGTTGTACAAAAAAAAAAACTGTCTTGTACCATGTTTACAATCTATTAAAGTGTATGTCAAGCCAAATTTTTTTTTTTTCCGTTTTGGATAAGGCAGGGAGGGATTAGAACCCCCACTGGTTTGTTGTTACTACTATCAACGACTCCTTTACAGAAGTTTTCCATTAATTCCTGTCCAGCTGACAACAATTTGCTAGACAGGAAATGCCCAACATTATTACAGAAAGGAAAATTACCCCCTTTTTTAGTAGGGTGGGTAAGAGTGAGAACTTTATTCTTATCTATACCCCTGTTCAGACTTTCATTTGCTTCCTGTCTGAGAAAGCTGCTGTCAGTCAGACTAAGGCGGAAAGTGAGAGCAAATCCCTTTAAACAGAAACCATAGAACAGTATAAACCTGACAGGGGTTATAAACCTTCCTTGCTTTATATAAAAAAAAAAGTTTTGTATTACATAAGCTTTAATCTGGAAGATTTGAAACCTGTTCTTGGCCGACTTATAGTTGTAAGCCTCTGAAATGATAAGTGAACAAAGCGTATCATTCTATAGTGTGCAGCACCTACTGTAATGTCGCCTGCACTCTCATTATTATGCTATTTGCATGAGTCACTTCTCACTGTCTATCCCAGGCAATCCCCACACTGCCCCACTTCCCTCCAGCACACAGCAGGTGATTGACAGTCTCAGCTGTGCATGTTTCCCTATGAGACTGCAGGGGGTGTGTCCATTCCCTCCACTCAGGTCTCAAATTACTTAACTCCCTGCTTTATGCTTTGCAATGTGTGACATCAGATCTCTGCCTTCTGGGTCACAGAAATGTGTGTTTTTAGGAGCCTGTATAGAAGAGAGGGCAGCACATAAACAGGTACAACTTCTGTACAAGAATTTTTCATCTCTGTGTATTACCTGAGGCATTTAAGTGGGTATATGTAAGGGTTTACAACCACTTGAAGTTATTAAAGATTTCGGAACAGGGTAGGCCCCCCTCCCGCACACTGGGCCATTCAGCTGTAGTGTGTCCCTCCCGGTGCTTCAGTGTGTCTGAATGGGACCCGTGCAGTGACCAGCCCAGTGCAGGCAGCCGGTCAGTCTATAGCGGGACTGGACTGAATGCTGTACAGGGTTTCCATTCAGGCACAAGGCTTCAGAATGGAGGACTTCCAGGACGCACTGTTGTATAGTGGGAACTTCTGGGTTCATGGAGAACTCGGCTGACTCTGCAGAGGAGGGAAAGGATGACCAGGTTGGAGAAACTTTTAAATTAGGATGTGGGTGGAGGGGGGGGGGTGAGAATCAGGGAAAGGTATACAGTGCAGAGAGCAAGGGTCAAAGTGTGCAAATGTGGACAAAGCTGGGCGGGAAGGAGATCTCAAACCAGATGATAGTTACTAAAGTATCAAGAACCAATACTCGTAACGGGATAACTTTACTAAGCTGCACTCCATATTATATCATAATAAATGCAATTAAATTCTTGAAACCAAGGACACTGAAGTAAAGTAGGAGTGCTTTAAAGGCATATTACATCAAGACCGGACTGTTTAACCCCCTTCCAGTCCAGGCCATTTCTCAGTGTTCTGCATTGCAATAGCATTTTCCATATCTTTTTTCCTGTAATATTTTCCTGTGGAAGGAAGATGAATGGCTGCAGTGAATAGAATATCTTCAGCATAACTTTATGTATATAAATTCAAATATGAATTTCATGGTTATCTGGGTTATTTTGTGTGGTTAACAGTAATGGGTCAAGGAAAACCACAAATAACAAGTGGGATAAGGGGCACCTTTTGGAGGAATAGGGTTCACTCATTGTACCATTAATACAAACCTGAGCCAATAGAATTGTATAGAACTACAACCCCTGGCAAAAATTATGGAATCACCAGTCCCTGAGGATGTTCCTTCAGTTGTTTATTGTTGTAGAAAAAAAGCAGATCACAGACATGGCCAAAAACTAAAGGCATTTCAAATGGCAACTTTCTGGCTTTAAGAAACACTAAAAGAAATCAAGAAAAATAATTGTGGTGACCAGTAAAACAGTTAGATTTATAGAACAAGCACAGGTAATAAATTATGGAATCACTCAATTCTGAGGAAAAAATGATGGAATCACCCTGTAAATTTTCATTACAAACACTAACACCTGCATCAAATTAAATCTGCTTGTAGTATGTAGGCAAAACGGGGTGATCACACCTTGGAGAGCTGTTGCAACAAGTGGACTGACATGAAGCATGGCTCCAACACCAGAGATGTCCATTGAAAAAAAGGAGAGGATTATCAAACTGTTTAAAGAGGGTAAATCATCACGCAGTGTTGCACAAGATGTTGGTTGTTCACAGTTGGCTGTGTCTAAAACATGGACCAAATACAAACAACATGGGAAGGTGGTTAAAGGCAAGCATACTGGTAGACCAAGGAAGACATCAAAGCGTCAAGACAGAAAAACTTAAAGCAATATGCCTTGAAAACAGAAAATATACAACAGAACAAATGGGAGGAAACTGGAGTCAACATCTGTGACCGAACTGTAAGAAACCGCCTAAAGGAAATGGGATTTACATACAGAAAAGCTAAAAGAAAGCCATCTCTAACACCTAAACACAAAAAAACAAGGTTACAATGGGCTAAGGAAAGGCAATCGTGGACTGTGGATAATTGGATGAAAGTCATATTCAGTGATGAATCTCGAATCTGCATTGGGCAAGGTGATGATGCTGGAACTTTTGTTTGGTGCCGTTCCAATGAGATTTATGCAGACGACTGAAGAAAACATGCAAATTTCCACAGTCAATTATGATATGGGGCTGCATGTCAGGTAAAGACACTGGGGAGATGGCTGTCATTAAATCTTCAATAAATGCACAGGTTTACATTGAAATTTTGGACACTTTTCTTATCCCATCTATTGAAAGGATCTTTGGGGATGATGAAATCATTTATCAAGATAATGCATCTTGCCATAGAGCAAAAACTGTGAAAAAATTCCTTGAAGAAAGACACACAAGGTCAATGTCATGGCCTGCAAACAGTCCGGATCTCAATCCAATTGAAAATCTGTGGTGGAAGTTAAAGAAAATGGTCCGTGACAAGGCTCCAACCTGCAAAGATGATTTGGCAACAGCAATCAGGGAAGGCTGGAGCCAGATTGATGAAGAGTACTGTTTATCATTTATTAAGTCAATGCCTCAGAGACTGCAAGCAGTTATAAAAGCCAGAGGTGGTGCAACAAAGTACTGGTGATGTGTTGGAGTGTTATTTTGTTTGTTTTTCATGATTCCATAATTTTTTCCTCAGAGTTGAGTGATTCCATGATTTATTCCCTGTGCTTGTTCTATAAATCTAACTGTTACTGGCCACCACAATTATTTTTCTTGATTTCTTTTAGTGTTTCTTAAAGCCAGAAAGTTGCCATTTGAAATGCCTTTAGTTTTTGGCCATGTCTGTGATCTGCTTTTTTTCTACAACAATAAACTGAAGGAACATCCTCAGGGACTGGTGATTCCATCATTTTTGCCAGGGGTTGTGCAATCCAACAATGCATATTTAGACCATGGCAGTGCTGAAATGTTCCCATTAGGTAGACCCAGCTATCAAACACTTTAGCTGTGTCTGTGGAAAGAAGAAGGGTAGACTGTCTGTGTGCATAGGAAACAGTACAAGAGAGTTGTCTCTAGCCTCTTGACCAGGGATAAACCCTGTCTGGTCAGAAGAATTTAACCGCGAGAGAAGGGGTAGAAGCCTTGTTACCAAGACCTTTGCATAAAGTTTAATATCTTTGTTGATTAAGGATATCAGCCTAAAATTTGCACAGCCTTTCCTGGCTTCAGAACCACCGTTATATTTGCTTGCGAGGTCTTAGGTCTGATGTCTATACCCTTTGGGATGGAATTGGCATAGGTGGCTATGTTAGGTGAGGAATAAGTATATTTTAATTGTACAGTACAGAACACAGGCTGAATATTCATAGACCTTGGGTTATAGGCTGGTACCTTCAGTTGATTTGACACTGGCAAGCTTTTGAAGACGCGTACCCTGGGCATCCCCCCATAGCCCTACTCCACTCCTGATGGACACCTTCTTCCTTTATGGAGAAATCACCCTTAGCTTCACAAGTTTATTATTTTTCTTTGGATTCTTCAATCAACTCCACATGGTCTTTTAATACAAAAATAAAAGCCGTACACCTGGTTTGACACCAACACAGTGAAACCTTAAAGAGATTGTAAAAGATTTTTTTAACCACTTCAACCCCTTAGGAAGTACCCATACGTCTTCGGGTTGAGTGGTCATACCTGGATGATGCCTTCAGGTGAAACTGGAAGAGATGAGGATTTCGTCACTTTCGGTTTGATGTTTACAAGTCATTACTGGCCTGTAAAGCACCTGATCAAATTATCTAGGTTTGATCAGATGCGTTTCAGGGAAGAGGAGAGATCAGGGGAATTGTAGACCCCAAATCTCTCCATAAAGAGGGCCTGACATGCTTATTGCTATCCCAAAGGATGTTGTTCATAACAATCATATGATATAAAAAAAGTGGTTAAAAAAAAGATTAACCACGTGTGAGGTATCGCTGCGAACGTTAGAACAATAATTCTAGTGCCAGACCTCCTTTGTAACCCTAAACTGGTAACCTGCAAAGACTTTTAAAGTGTCGCCTATGGAGAATTTTAGGTACTGTAGTTTGGCGCCATTCCACAGGCATACCCAATTTGGAAGCTTTTAGATTTTACCAAAAATTGCATATTTTATCATATTTGTGTGCACTAAAATTCATCAAAGTGTATTTTTTCGTAAAAAAAACAATTGCAGTTTAAAAATGCCTGTGCAAATATCGTGCGACATTAACATAAATGTAACAACCACCATTTTATTCTCCAGAATCTCTGCTTTCAAAAAAATATATAATGTTTGGGGGTTCTTGGTAATTTTCTAGCAAAAAAATGCTGGTTTTTACATGTATGACAAAAATGTCAGAATTGGCCTGGGGGTAAAGTGGTTAAATAACAAACATGTCATAGTAACCTGCTCTGTGCCATGGTTTTGCACAGAGCAGCCCCAGTCCTCCTCTTCTGGGTTCTCCGACAGCACCTCATGGCTCCTCCCCCCTGCTGAGTGCTCCCATAAGCCACTTGCTATGGGGGCACTCGTGCAGGCTCAATCTCGAGCCACCCTGTGTGTGTTCATGGACACACAGCATGGCTCAACACTGCAAGCAGCATTTTCTTCACAGGCTGAGCTGTGGCTGTGGGAGGCTCCTGCTGCTGCCTCCATGAACGGTGAGGGGAGATGGAGAGATGCTGCTCTTGGGCACATTGCTGGATTGAGATCAGGCTCGGGTAAGCATATATATTCAAATTTATAAACCATAGTTTGTAGACTATAACTTCCACACAGACTAAATAAAATACTCTGATTTGGGTTATTTTTACCAAAGAAATGTAGCAGATTTGTCCTAAATTTTTATAAAGAAAAATTTTATAAGAATTAGTCCCCCCCCCCCCCAAAAAATTTCAGTATTTTCTTTTTTCATTTTATATAGCAAAAAATTTAAAAAAACCTAATGGAGATTAAATAACCACCAAAAGAAAGCTCTATCTGTCTCAAAAAATGGTGTGACGTTCATTTGGATAGTATTGCATGGCTGAGTAATTAAAGAATAAAGATGTGACAGCGCTGCTAATAAATCAATGAGTGAAATACAACAATATTAATTCATAAAGTGCATGTATTTGTAAAAAGAGTCCCCAGGTGACATCAAAATGGTAAGTCTTCCTATGTGTAGAAAAACATGTATCAATTTACGACATGCTTCACTTGAAACTTCACTCCACTCATTAAACTGCTCCCGCCACCGAGTGCAATGCACGCTCACTTCCTTGTTAGACCCTGCAGGAGGTCAAACACGCCTTGCACACAGTGTTTTTCTCCTTGAAGGAAGGCTCCACACTAATCCTCTGTGGTTCCTGACAAGCCTGGTAAAGGTGATAAAGCTCTGCACCACAGGTGCAGTATCCTCCCAATATGGCTACTTCAGGATTGGCTCCACATTAATTTCTAGCAGTTTCAAAGTAACGTGAAAAAACAAAATTGCCTCCAATAGTGCAGTATCCAAGGTATTAAAATGACAGAACCTCACCTCCCCAGATTAAAGTACACTCACATTTATTAAAAAGATAAAAAGTATTGGTACAAATTTCATAAAGGTCTCACTTGTAACGAACAGGGCTTCACCGCCTGGCTCCACCTCTACTAGTTACCCCACCTATCTCGTGGCTTCATCTGGAGGAATAAGCCGTGCGGCTATGGTGGGGTGTATTTATAGATTAAATGGTGAACCCGTGTAATCAATTAGCGCCTACAATTAATATTGTTGTATTTCACTCATTGATTTATTAGCAGCGCTGTCACATTTTTATTCTTTGATTTGTTTTTTGTGGGAACACTTAGGTGACCGCAGCAGCAGCAATGTTGTTGCTATATATTTAGTTTTTAATAGGTGGTAACGCACAGCTATTTCATTTATGGCTGAGTAATTGTCCTGAAAACTGAAAAGACTATATAATATGCCAAAGTTAGGCCCTTGGGGCCAGGAGCTTTCTCTGTGCTCATTACCATGAGTGCTTTAAAAAAAAAAACTCCTCTGGTGGTCAGATTCCAAAGTTTCTAGGAAATTGTGTGTGTGTGTGTTTGGGGGGGTATAGTAGCAAGATTAGCCTGTTGTGAAGAAATTATTTCTGTAGTTCAGCTTGAGAAAAGGACAAGATTGGATTTACATTGCAGTGGTAGAACTCTTTTAGGCTCCATTCACACTTGTACGACATAATGGGACAGGGCCTTCAGATGACATCACCGGGTGGCCCCGCCCCATGGCTATATAAGTAATGGCACACGGCGGACCCAGCAATATAGCAGGCGAGAGTGTCAAGACCACATCGGAGGAAGAACAAAGGGAGAAGAGAACCGGCTGCAGGAGAAGACAACAGTGAAAAGAGAATCGGCAGAGAGAGAAGAAATCAGAAGAAGAGACACCGGAGCTGCTTTAATAAATTACTGTCACAAACCTGTGTACTGTTTATTTTATTTATTTATTTTTTGGTGAATGGGTAGAGCTACAATGTACCCCATACTTATTCACCATAGGGTGGGGGGCGGGATCTGGGGCCCCCTTGTTAGAGGTGGCTTCCAGATTCCAATAAGGCCCCCACCTGCAGACCTCGACAACCAATGGCCAGGGTTGTGGGGAAGAGGCCCTTGTCCTCATCAACATGGGGACAAGGTGCTTTGGGGTGGGGGGCGCAGAGCCCCCCTGCCACAAAGCATCCCCCCCCAATGTTGAGGTCATGTGGCCTGGTATGGTCCAGGAGGGGGGGGCTCGCTCCTGACCTGCCAGGCCGCGTGCTCTGATATGGGTCTGGTATGGAAGACCGAAGGGTCTGATATGCTCTTGGTGGGGGAGGGGACCCCACGCCAGTTTTTTTTTTTTTTTTTTTTTTTTATTTTGGCGAGGGTTTCCCTTCAAGATCCTCAGCCCACAAGCCGCACTGCACGTCGGATCATCATGATCCGACTTATGGTGCGACTTCTATTCAAATCAATGGGCTCTCATAGGGAACCATTGATTTTGAATAGAGGCAGAGAAACGCTGCTAAAAGCTAGCTAAACGTACATTAACGCGAATGCAAAAAGCTACTAAAAAGCAAGTTTTTACAGCCACACTTTCCTGGCATTGGTAGTGACTTTGCAGCTCGTTTTTCTAACGCCCCGTGTGCATGAGACCTAAAACTTGCAGGGATGCATTCGGAAAGGTGCTAGGCTTTCTTTGCTCTTTCTAGCTGAATTACCCTGCACATCTTCCTCTTTAGGACCCATCAGCAGTGCATGTTTTGCAAGTAACTGGTGTCTATTTAATACAAATTCGATATGTGCAAATATCCACAAAACAGTGAAACAGTTGGTGAAAGATTTTAAAGCCTGTCCCGAGTCTGTCTATAATCAGGTTGTTAGTACTGACATTTATGTATTTATGTATTTTTCTTCCCAGGCAGGAAGATGATTCCTATCAGAAGTTTATCCCATTTGTTGGAGTAAGTAGCATATTTATATTTGGTTTTTTTTTTATTACTGTCTGTTCCCATGGAACAAGTAGCCCTTAATTTTTAAAAGCACTACTGCAAATTGTATATAGGCAGTAGTGTTGCATAATCTATAGTTTAGGAAAGATTACTGAAAAAAGCCCACATATTCATTTTTTTTTTCTTTTTTTTTTAAGTTTTAGTCTGAATATATGTAAAATCCTTTTTAGATTGTGTTTTTATTGCTGTCTGTATACTCTGCAGATTTCCCTTAACATCCTGTACCAGTGACAGGGTATGGTGAGAAATCTCTCCATTGGAGACAAAGCAAAAAGAATAAACCTTTCTTTTTTCAAAGGGTATGTCTGCAGCTATTTAGGCCTTCTTTCTCTGGTGACCCCCCCCCCCCCCCCCCCAGAGAAATCTGCCCAATAGTTTGACTAACGGCAATAAAAACCTGACAGACATTTTCCCACTCTATCCAAGAAAGAAAAAGAGAGGGTGTTTAAGTAGGACTTTAAATAAGGCACTTGTTAATACAGCTGAAAAATACACAAGTGAAAGCTACTTTTTTGAAAAAATAAGAACGTGTTGCTGTGTTCTTAAATGTATGTTTGTATTAAAGTTAGTGTATCCCTAGCTCACTTTTTTTTTTTTTTTTTAGATGTTGTTTTAGATTATTTTATTTTTTGTCCTGGTTAGAATGGTCAGTAAGCGGGTAAATTCTGGCAGAGACATAGACGGCAATAAAAACCTGACAGGTTTTTATTGCGGTCTTTCCATATTGTATCCAAAAAAAAAGGGGGCTAGAGATATACAGTGGGGAAAATAATGATTTGATCCCCTGTAGATTTTGTAATGTTTGCCCACTTACAAAGAAATGAAGAGTCTATAATTGTTATCATATGTGTATTTTAAATGATGGAGACAGAATATTAACCAAATATCCAGAAGAAACACGATTCAAACGTCATAAATTGAGTTTCAGTGAGTAAAATAAGTATTCGAGACGCTACCAACCAACAATAATTCTGGCTCCCACAGCCTGGCTACAGGATGTGCTCATGTGGTACATATTAGTCCTGTCAATTTAAAGTGGTTGCAAAGGCACAAGGCTTTTACCTTCATGCATTCTATACATTTTTTTTTAAAGTTTTATTTTCTAGTCTGGTAAGTATAAAGTGTTGCATATGAATATTTTGCATATCCTAAGCATACAGGACAGGCGAGTATTCATACACCCTGGGTTATAGGCTTGTACCTTGAGGTGATTGGATACTGGCAAGCTTTTGAAGACACACCCACTGAACGCTTCCCACAAAAACCCTACCCCACTCCAGTCAGTTTTTTTGGTAGACGATGGATCTAGTCTCCTTCACAAATAAATCACTGTAAGCTTAAGTTTATTATTTTCCTTTATTATTTTGTCTTTAAATTCTTCAAGCAACTACGCACTGTCCTCTAATGCCATAGTGATCCAGTACATTTGGATCGATACAACCTCCATAGAACCTTGGGAACTGTACTAAGACCCCAGACTGTGAAGACGGCCTGTAATGTTCCTTTGGGCACTTGGGATCCCGCACAAGCGCTCAATTTGGCACTTTAGTGTAGTCAGCCACATAGTGCTGTATTGGTCCAGGGCTGTGGTCCATTCCTATTGAACCCAGTTCCTGAAGACCCTTTTGGGAGTATGCCCACTGACAGGTGGAGAATAGACTTATATAGTCCAGCATTATGGACAGTTAAGACAAGGTCACCCTGTATCTCAGACCGTTACTGTCAAAAAATCAAGGTTATATTTAAATTGTATTCACCTTGGTGTAAACTTGGTAAAATTTGGGGCTAAAACTCAATTATTCAACTTAGTCTGAGGTGGATGACCAGGTGTGACATCACTCTAGAGGTTGCACACTTTTCTGCCACTTCTGCCTAAAGCATTTATACTTTCTCCCACCCTTTTGATGCACGGATTAATTACAGAACTTTGTACACCTGGGTTGCTGCGTTCTACTGGATACACTTGTAGTCTGCATCCTGCTTTTTGAGTGTCCAACAGGAAAATGCCTGCATCGGTAGCCATGAGGGAGACCATTCAAAAGGGATTAAGGGCAAAGTGTGATGCACTCTTTACGTGATGATGCAGTCTTTACGTCGAAGCAGGAACCGATTCTAACGTCAGTCTCTGCATCTGATTCTAGCTCCATTTCAGGTATGCAACAAGCAACTTACCTGACAAAGGCAGAATTCCCCATGTATGTTAAAATTCTACAGACTGCGTTAGGGAGCTTACAGCCATTTTTGTCCAGGGCTCAAAAAGTCAGGCCTTCTCCTACATCCATTTTTTTGATTAAGATCCCGATATGACTGCCTTACACAAGGAAGACATTCGAGAATAAAGAAGACATAAAGGCAGTATTGGAGGGAGCAGCGAAATACTGTATATTTGTTCCCCAGACTGCCATATATTTGAAGAGGGATCTGGAAAAGCTCATGGCTGCCATCAGCAAAAGTCTTGCCCTTGTTCAGATTGATTCTCCTCGATCTCGCCATTCCCCTTTGGTGGGAGAATGGCAAAATCTTTAAAGACTGCGCCCGTTCATGAACAAATGGAAGGGGCAATCTATGATGAATGGATCATCATAAGAAATAAAGGACTTCTAAAACAGATTTTACTCCTCCCTAAATCTTTGCTAAACTTTGTCCAGTGGAAATGGAGTTCACAAAAAAATGGTCTATTCATGTAGTTGATCTACTAACTCAGGCTTAAACAGACATCTCACTTTACCTATTGAGAATATTCCTCCTTTCAAAGGTTCTATTGCAAATAGAAAATTTGAGATGTGCTTGAAGGCTGTCTTTACTCTTGCAGGAAAGAGGAAGAAAACTGCACTTGGAAAAATCAAATAGCACCAGCTTATTGTGGGATATACACAAAAAACAAATAAGAAATGGAGAAGCCGCGCTGAGAAATTAGTATCAACATTATTGATTGGGGTAAAAATATCCCTAATAAATTTAAATCTATGTAGATATGATAAAAAAAGTGAAATATAAGTGAATATATATCAAGAAAACAAAAAACTATTTGTGTTGTGCTGGTTAGAGTCCAAAGTAATGAATGTCCCAACATTACAAATAAAAACATTTGGAGACTTGACATAACGAAGTGTATCCACAACTGATGAATGGCATGCTTACCAGGTAGTAAGCCAAAATAGACAGGTGGCTTAACCCAGCCTGGGCCTTGGTACGTGCCAGTCACAGTAAGGTGTAACAGTAATCCGCTTGAACGGCGGGTGTATGTTGAAGAGTTAACCCAAAAAAAAATAATATATAACATAGCGTAATACTGACACAAAAAATTATTAAATAAATTTAAGATAGGCATAGCACTCACTTTGTGAAGTATAGAAAAGTACATATAAAACACCCAGTGGTGTTTTCCAATCACCAACACCATACAGAGAGCCTCCTTACCAAAATGGCAGATAATTAGTGCAAAATCCCAACAGGTATGTGAAACATCAGCCAGTGAAGAAATCGATAAGTGCACCAGCACCACACACAGGGCCTGCTTACCAGATGGCAGACTCAAAAAGCAGGTAACCAAACGAACGGCTAAACTCAAGCTGGATGAGATAAGACTATTGGATAGATGGATCGACCTTACAGCTTTGACCCGAAGACTCCATTACTCACGATGAGTGTAGCACCAATCCCAAAGGAATGAAATAGTGCCAATAGCGTAATAATGTTTATACTAACTTATTTGTATATAAAAAACACAAACGAACTTGCAACAGTAGGCACAACGATAGTAGGTGGTAGGTAAAAATGAAGCCGGCCGGCAACAAACAAACAAATCTCCCGTCCTCCTCAATGGGGCGACGTGGTGACATCAGCACGTACCTCCCAGATGCGTTTCGTCATAAAATGACATTTTCAATGGGAACCCCATTGAAAATGTCATTCTATGACGAAACGCGTTGTGCCTACTGTTGCAAGTTCGATTGTGTTTTTTATATACAAATAAATTAGTATAAACGTTATTACGCTATTTGCACTATTTCATTCCTTTGGGATTGGTCCTACACTCATCGTGTGAGTAATGGAGTCTTCGGGTCAAAGCTGTAAGGTCGATCCATCCATCCAATAGTCTCATCTCATCCAGCTGGAGTTTTTCTGGTCGTTTAGTTACCTGCTTTTTGAGTCTGCCATCTGGTAAGCAGGCCCTGTGTGTGGTGCTGGTGCACTTATCGATTTCTTCACTGGCTGATGTTTCACATACCTGTTGGGATTTTGCACTAATTATCTGCCATTTGGTAAGGAGGCTCTCTGTATGGTGTTGGTGATTGGAATTTTCACCACTGGGTGTTTTATATGCACTTTTCTATACTTCACAATGTTAGTGCTATTCCTATCTTAAATTTAATAATTTTTTGTCAGTATTACGCTATGTTATATATTATTTTTTGGGGTTAACTCTTCAACGTACACCTGCCGTTCAAGCGGATTACTGTTACACCTTACTGTGACTGGCTCGTACCAAGGCCCAGGCTGGGTTAAGCCACCTGTCTATTTTGGCTTACTATCTGGTAAGCATGGCATTCATCAGTTGTGGATACACTTCCTTATGTCAAGTCACCGAATGTTTTTATTTGTAATGTTGGGACATTCATTATTTTGGACTTTAACCAGCACAACACATAAATAGTTTTTTGTTTTCTTGATATATATTCACTTATATTTCACATTTTTTTTTTAATATCATATCTACATAGATTATTTCAATTTATTAGGGTAATTTTTATCCCAATCAATAATTTTGATACTAATTTCTCAGCACGGCTTCTCTGTTTCTTATTTCTTTTTTACTCTTGCAGGCCCAGTCCTGCATCCAGCTCTTACTGCAATTACAGTATATCAAACTGGATCAGAACATTATACAATTAACATAACCCTGTATTCCAGGATTCTTTTTTAACAGAGCATTTTCGGCAATTGCCTTCTGCTTTGCTTTTTTTAGGTGGATGTCCTAGAACCTGTCATGAGCAAAATTTCCAGAGTGCGCAGAATTTTGTGGCTAAAAGCCTTTTCATGTAAAACTTCAGTTTGGAAAGGCACTTGACCAATTGATAAGATGTCACAGGAGAGAAGGTTTTGCTTCTACAGTGGAAGATTTCAAAACCTCTTTCCTCAGGCGCATCTAAATTTGAAATAAATGCAGAGCACCTAGTTGCTCTACCCAGGCTTTGACTTCCAAACAATAGAGTTCAACACTCTACTTTCACCGTTTTCTTATCTTAAATCAACCAAAATTAGCCCAATGGCCATAGGATGGTTTAGGGCACTGAGCAAATCTTATCGTCTCAGAGTCTCAGAGTAGTTGTGCCAGTACCTCCACAAGATGTGTTCAAAGGTTTTTACTCAAACCTGTTCATGGCACCAGAGAGCCCAGCAGGGGCATTCATCTTATTCTGGAGGTAAAAAAAAAATCCCTCAACAAATATCTTCACATTCCAAAATTTCATATGAAAACCACAAGGTCAGTTATTGCTTCTCTGAGTCAAGAGGAATACCTAGCATCTGTAGACATCCAAGATGCCTATCTGCAGATCATTATTTATACTGCTCTTCAGCCATTTCTGCGGTTTGAAGTGGTAGACAGTTACTTCCAAATTTCTGCTCTGCCTTTTGGCCTATCCTGTGCTCCAAGAGTATTCACAAAGGTCTTAGCACCTCTTCTTCTCAGAACTCAGGCAATCCAAGTCTCTCGAAGAATTCATCTCCTCCCAGCTATCGGAAAATGTCTATAGGATAATTCAGATGCTTCAGGCCTTTGGTTGGGTGATCAGTAGAGATGGGCTGAACACACACCACATGCACCAGAACTCCTAAACATAGCACAATCGGACCTGAACGCCGAACCACATTGAAATCTGTGGAACTTGAAAATCAAAAGTTCCCATTTTGAAGGCTTATAGGCAAATTATTGGCCATAAAAAAGGTATGGGGGGCCTGGGTACTGCCCTAGGGGAAATGTACAATGCAAAAAAAAAAAAACTTTTAAAAAAGATTGTTTTTAAAGGAACAGTGATTTTAATCATCCCTATAGTGAAACAATAAGAATGAAAAATTCCTTTAAATATAGTGTCTGGGAGGTCCCCTTAGTCTGCCTGTAAAATGGTGCATCTGTACTGTGTATATAACCTCATGCAGCAAAACTGACATTTTTAAAGTAAAAAAATGACATTTAAATTGCCGGCAATACAATACCATTGCCAGCAATAGAAAAATGTAAAAATAAAAAAAAAGGCGTGGGGTCCCCCCCCAATCCAGATTTTAGGGGTAACCCCATGGCATGGAGCCCGGGTCACCCTCACCAAAGCGCCTTGTCCCCATCACTCTTCCCAACAACCCTGGGCTGTGGTTGTGGGGGTCTGCAGGCAGGGGGCTTGTTGGAATCTGGAAGATCCCACCCCTCTTATGTGAAAGAGTATGGGGCGGATGGTGGTTAGCATTCGTCACAGGCTGTCATTTTTTTTTTTTTTTCAGGTCCGACACCCCGCCCCCCCATCCTGATCTATACCAGGCCACATGCCCTCAACGTGGGGGGAGGGGTGCTTTGGGGCACGTTGATGGGACCTAGGGCCTCTTCCTCCTGACAACCCTGGGCTGTAGGGCCCCCAGATCCCGCACCCCCCCAAATAACAATGGATATTGGTCAGATCAGTGAAAGGTTAGGCCAACATCCCAACATAATTGGAAAAAAGAGCAAAGGTTCCCCACTACGGGACTTTTTAGGCCTATACTTGTCAAAATACAGCACTGTTATACTTCTGTTAAAAGTATATAAATACAAATTTTATTGAGAACAATAGTTAAAAGAAATCAAGCTGATGACATGAAGTATGAACAGTAGACAATGTTATACATGAACCAATACTGTACACTGTCAATACAAGACAAGTTATAATCCAACAATGGTCTGTACGGTGGAAGTCCCTTATGCAACACCCAACGCGTTTCAGGATCTTATCCCTTCATCAGGGTGTGAAGCAGATCAGGAAGGAAACACTTATACTGTTCAATGTACAGATAACAGCCAAGGAATTTAAAAACTTGTAGCAGTATCCATCCGAGTACCAGAGGAGTAGTGAGGTCCTGTGTCCCCACCCTGGAACAGAATGGCAGGGATAGGCCAGGAACAGGCCAGGGGACAGGCCGAAAATTCCCATGCAGGGTATCTGAAGAAAATCAGCACAGTGCTTGCCCTGGGATGAGAAAGGAGAGATGCGTCCAATGTCTAAAGTGTAACCCTTTACAATACATTGTACTCTTACTCATTCACCAAAAAAAGTGTCAATAAGGAAAAAAAAAAAGTTTTTGACTACTTTATTAAAAAAAAAAAAAAAAAAATGTCCCCCCGATATAGATCCATCGTCCGTTATGACGCCACAGGTTCTCCATAAGAATTTTAGACCCTTTTGGTAGCCTCCTTTGCAGCTGTGTCATTCTCCAAATTCCTTTTGAGACCTCCCCAACAAAGCACTTTGTCGAATTGGAATAAGCATACGCCTTCTCTCGACCTGCTTATACGCTCATCCAGCCAACCAAAAAATCCCCTAACTTAGTGGATATCCAGCCCAGTCTTGTCATTGGGGAGATCCTTCCTTCCATCCATATTGGAAATGAATAACAATAGATGCCATTCTTTCAGGCTGGAGAGGAGTTTTCAGTCCCTTACTGTACAGGGTATACACTGCTGTGGCCTGCATAAACCACTAAAGGAGTCTTGTATTCCTGAAGGAAGCAAACAAGCCAGATCATCTCATGAATATTAACTCACTGTTTCGTGATGTCTTCAGTCCACATCCCAGGAGTGAACAGGAAAGTGGACTATCTCAGCTGCCACCACCTGGATCATATGGAGTGGGCCCTAAAACCCCCCCTCCCCTAACATCATCTTCGGGCTAATGGGTCAGGATTGGGGGACCCCAGATGTAGACATTCTGACCCCTGGATTCATCAACTAACTACCATAGTTTGAGGCCAGAGCCAAGGTTCCTCTAGCGCTGGGCTCGGATGCCTTTATAACCCCCTGGTCTCATTTCAGGCTAATCTTTTGCCTTCCCTCCAATGAAAATTCTACCTTGTACTCTCAACAAGATAAGATAAAGCAAGAAAAAGTTTATTCTAATTACACCACATTGGCCCAGAAGGACTGTTTTTTTTTTTTTCTCACTCTGCAAGGTAATGTCATAATGTGCTAGTATGCACCACATATTAGCACATTATGTAAAACTTACCCTAAAACAAAGCTTTTCCAGCGCGGAGATGTCAGAGGTGTAGGCGCTGTGACTGGCTGGAGCCGCTAAGATGTCACTCCCGCGCATGCGCGTGGGGGCCGCCGGTTACGGCACAGGGCTCTGAAGGAACGGCACGGGTGTTCTTTTAGAGCGCATGTGCCAGTGATGTCACTGGCTGCATGTACACTAAATGTCTCCTAAACAGTGCCCGTTTTAGGAAATGTTTACACTACCTATAGGTAAAAGTTAGTGATGAAAGTTTACTTCCACTTTAAGCATTCTGAAAAGACAGGTCCCGGCTTTGTCCATTCTGTTTCAAAAGCCTCTAGCGTCCCTTTTGCTTGTCAAAACTTTCATTCAAGTGTATCTCGCATCGGGCCCCCATTACAGCACCCTGTTCTCCCATGTATCCCTTTCGCCTACAAAGTGTCTTTTTTGGTAGTTATTTTTCAGATGTGTCAGAGTAAGCAGCTCTCTCCTGTAGGGGGGGGATTTCCTCTATTTTTATAGTGACAAGGTAGTCTTACACTTGAGACCATCCTTTTGTCTTTAGATGGTATCACATTTCCACCTCACTGAAGACATAGATTTACCATCCTTAGACTTGCCTCCAAAGCATTTCCTGGACATAGTTGGAGCCAGTAGAGTCTACCTGAAATCAACAGCTTCCATCAGGAAGACTGATTCTCTATTTTTCCTCTTCTCAGAGCCTCACAAAGGACATCCTGATTTAAACGCTACTATCACATGATGAATAAAAACACTCATCATCAGAGCTTACACTCTAAAAGACAAATCTCCTCCTGTGCTCTTATATGCTCATTCCACCAGATTGATGGGAGTTTCCTGAGCTTTCCAGTGCTGCATCTCTGTAACCAGCTTTTGCAGACAAAGCTGTCTTATGCCCAAGACCATCTTTTCTTCCGAAGGTGATATCAGTCTTCCACGATAATGAGGACATAGTCCTACCATCCGTATGCCTTGGAAAAGTATTCTAAGTAGGGTAAGAATACATGACAAGTGGGTGTGTCCTCAAAAGCTCACCAGTGTCCAAGCCTATAATACAGGGTCTATGCATACTTTGTCTGTTTCCTACACAGTACTTCAAGTTATGGAATTTACAGGTAATTCAAAATTCCCTTTTTTCACATGCAGCCAGCAAGTGGGTCTTTTTAATATCTGCCAGGTTCTTCTTGGTGCCTCCTCTAGAAAATCAAACAAAAAAAAAACTGAATATTTGTTTAGAGTTCAACAGCTCAAGCTCAAATTTACACATACACGTTAGTCAAAGAAGTGACTTATCTCTATTGGATGGCTTCATCTTAGGTTTCAGTGAGAGAAATATGGAAAGAAGTACAACAAAATTTGCAAAGAGGCTTTTATCTTTTTTCTCTGAAAGTCTAACTCCTGTTGTATGTTTGTTAGTTTTTTGAGTAATTATTTTACAGCGATAGCACATCCTTTAAGCAATTTGTGTTATTAGGTCACTTTTCTTTATAAAATGTATCCTTAATTTTCGTTTTGAAATTATGCTTCACAATTTCACCCTTTTCTCCTTTTGCTCTTGTTAATAAAGACCTTTGTGTTGAGACTTTTCCCTTATCTCCTTGACTCACCCTGTTCCTTTTCCTTTGGGGTCCCCTTCCTCTCATTGCCCATCATGTCCCTCTGCAGGTGGTGAAAGTCGGACTGGTGGAGACGTCCCCCCCAAACACTGGTATGTTAGGAAGAAATGCTCCCTAACCTGTACCCATCCCTCCAATCCTAACCTAAACCCTTTTGTCTTTCCCTCCTTAAACATAAAGTTCTTCCTCACTCTCTCATTCTTTTTTGATCTTTTTGTCTCAGATGCTGAAGATTCGATTTCTATAGCTGTTGGATTGCCATCTACTTCTCCTCCCTCTTCAACTGGGATTCCTCGTGATACTTCAGCAACACCTCCATCCTCTCCATCACTCAGTGCTGCGTTACAGGGAAACACAGGGTGAGAAATGTGTTACTAAAAGATGGGATTAATTGTACCAGCAACAGAAATGCCGCACACCAAGATGCAGAATTATCTTCCTTTATTAAAATAGCCAGCAGGAACAAGTTCTATTCTGACATGTTTCACACTAGCCACAGCACTTTCTCAAAGGATGGTCATTGTTTGAGAAAACATCGTGCCTAGTACTAAACACATTAGAATAGAACTTGTTCCTGCTGTTATTTTAATAAAGGATGATTATTTTGCATCTTGGTATGTGGCATTCCTGTTGCTGGTACAATTGATTGCTTTGGTGGAGACCAACCAAGCCAGTACCTGAGATACGTTTGTGGAGTGGATCCTGATCTTGCCTGGAGCAGCATGTAAAACATTTGTCATAAGAGATGGGATGGTTCTAACTGTATTAACACAAATGCATTTTAGGAGAAAAGTAAACCTAAGTTATCTAATTTTTAGATAACATCCCGTCGCCCTTTTTGAAGCCTTTTTCCAGCCAAAATGTGGTTTTGGTTGGTATGGGAGAAAGTCTGTCAGGTTTTTATTGCCATCTGTTTTCTTTTTGGTGAGAGTCCACCTCACTTCCTGTTTGTGTTCACAACAGGAAAGGAGATTTACAAAAGTAGTAATAAAACACCCGATCTCGCCTTTCGGACTTAAAACCTGTTATCTTAATCATATAGTACAGGACACACGCAGAGTATTCATACCCCATGGGTTATAGGTGTGTACCTTTAGATGATTGGACACTGGCAAAGCTTTAGAGGCACATCTCCTAGGCACCCCCCCTATAACCTTACCCTACTCCACAAATCTGTAGTTTTAGCTTGCGTCTGAAGGTGATGGAGCTTTGCTCCTTCAAAGAGAAAATCACCCTTAGCTTAACCAGTTTATTATTTTTCTTGTATTCTTTTATCTTCGGATTCTTCAATCAACCCCTCACGGTCTTCCAATGTAAACATAAAAGCAGTGAATCGGGATCAGCGCAACCTCGATAAAACCTTGGGAGCCATACCCTGACCCCACACTGTGGGGATAGCCTGTTATGTTGCTTTGGGCACTGGGTCCTGCATGGGTGCTCACTTTGGCCCAACACATGATTTCAGCCACTGGGTGCTGTACAGGGCCAGGGCCATGGTCCATTGCTATGGAACCCAGTCCCTAATGACCCCATTGGGTGTATGCCCACCATGATGGGTGAAGCCTAGACTTTATACTGTATATAGTCCATCATGGACAGGTAAGACCAGGTCACACTGTATCTCTGATTGGCACTGTAAAAACATGTTTGAAATGTATTCCCTTCACAGTCACAGTGTACACTTTTCAAACTTGGTGCTAAATTCAACCATTCTGAGCTTGGTCTCAGGTTAATGATCAGGTGTTACATCACCCCACTGTCGCTCACTTTACCGCTACTTCGGCCTAAATCACTTATAAGGTACTCGGCTTCTTCTTCCTGTTCTTTTGTCACAAGAATTGCTACAGTACAAGTCTACACCTGGGTTACAGCATACTCCTTCTGAACACACTTGCCCTATCCTCCACCCCCTATTCCATGAGTACCCCACAGGGGAATGCTCTCACTTGTACCAAGTGAAAGGGAGCCAATACAAAATTGTAGGCAAACATTCACTCTGCCAAAGGCCTACAATACACTCAGCCTCAGAGTGGCGATGCATCACTTGCACCACAGCAGGATCTGGCTTTAACACCGATCTTGGCATCAGATTCTAGCTCATTTTCAGGCATGCAACAAGTGGCCTATTTGGTCGCAGTTCTTCAGAGAAATGAAGATCTTTAACCACTTGACCTCCAGAAGATTTACCCCCTTAACCACATCAATACAGGGCACTTTCACCCCCTTCCTGCCCAAGCCAATTTTCAGCTTTCAGCACTGTCGCATTTTGAATGACAATTGCGCGGTCATGCTACACTGCACCCTAATGAAATTTTCCCCTTTCGTCTTTCAGGACAGCCACCATGAGAGATAGTCTCCTCCTCTTCCTCTAGGAAACACTGCGCCAGCCCATAAATTCTTACTTCCCCCTGCCAGACCTCAGTATTAGTGTTTCCTCCGGTGGGGAGACACTGTGCAAGGAGCCAGGCCATTCAGTCAGGGTGACTGCGGCTGTTTATATTTTTTGGAGCCTGTAATGGGAGCAGGGGTTTCCTAGGGCATAGGGGGGACTTACCCCTAGTTCTGTTGCCACCACTTCCTAGCCGAGTGCGGCTTCAGGTTGGGGGGACTCCCTATCGCAGCTACAGGGCTGCAGCAGGCAGGCGCTCACCTTCCCTGTATTCCATACAGACCGCTCTCTTTTTTTCTTGTTTTTGGAACTAGGCGGGCCGGACGACGGGCGACGTCATTTCCGGCGGAAGGGCGAGTGCTTGCCTTTGACCCACGACTTCCGGTTCCGGGTCGCGGCGCTAATAGGGAAGCCAGGCACAGGCTGGAGACGAGTCTGGGATGCGCACAGGCAGCGTGGGACTCGGTAGTAGCAACCACCTCCAAGTCATGTCGGAAGCAGATGCTCAACCAACGGACACTACCTCCAGCCTTCCTAAGGTAAGAGTGCCCTGGGGAAGAGTACTCTTTATCTAGGATTGTTCCTCCATGTATAGTTCCTGTCATGGAGGGGCAGACACCCTGGGTGGTCAGGGGAGGGAGGCTCAGATCCCCACATATTAAGGAGGGTCTTGTGCACTCCCAGGGTTGTATCCTTGTTTTTTTTTGGAAAAAAAAAAAAAAAAGTGACAAAATGTTTTTTTCTTTTCATGTATTTCAGAAAGCTACAGAGAAGTCTAGGTCTGCACATAGCTCTAAGAAGAGGTGTGCCTCTTGCAGGGACACTTTAGGGGAAACATGGACAAAGGTCTTGTGTAGGGAGTGCATAGACTCCCTTGTTAAGGAGAGGGACTCTGAACAGGGGTCAGGACTTGCAGCCTCGGTTAAAGAGCTTTCGTCCACCTTCTCTTCATTTAAAGCCTTATTTGAAAGGTTTCAGCCTCCCTTTAGTCCAGTCCCCCAGGATACAACCTCGCCTCAGGCTCAGGGCTCTGCTTCTACCCAACCTGCAACTTCAGTTAGGGCAGTGGAAGCTCCAGGGCCCTCCGGAGTGGAACAAAGACAACCAGACAGTTCCTCCTCCGATTCCCAGGATGGTTCAGAGGGAGAGGACCTGGACGGGGAGTCCAGGAAATCCTCCAGATATAAGTTATCCCTGGAAGAGGTAGAGGACCTCTTAGGGGCTATTTATACAACCCTCGGTATTCAGGAAGACAGGAAACCCCTGACCCTTCATGACCAAATGTACAAGGGTTTAGGGGAACCAAGGAAGAAAGTTTTTCCAGTACATGAGGTACTGGTTGAAACTATTAAAAAGGAGTGGCAGGATCCCGAAAGGAAACCCTTTTTTTCTAGATCCTTAAAAAGGAGATTTCCATTCTCGGATGATCCTACATCTATCTGGAATAAAAGTCCCAAGTTAGATGCTGCCTTCTCCCAGGTTTCCAGACACACAGACCTGGCTTTTGAGGACATGGGGGCCCTGGTGGATGTCATGGATAAGAGAATAGACTCTCTTCTCAAAAAGACTTGGGATTCAACAATTGGTAATTTAAAACCATTCTATCTTCTTTCCCTACGATTCTGCGGGGTATCGCCTACATAGCTGATGCCTCGGCAGAATCAGTCCGTATGTCGGCCAGATCAGCGGCTCTGGCCAATTCGGCCAGGAGAGCCCTCTGGCTAAAAACTTGGCCAGGCGATAGCGCCTCTAAGGCCAAGTTGTGCGGCATACCGTTAACGGGAGACCTTCTCTTCGGCCCAGGGTTAGAGACCGTCTTGGACCGCACAGCAGACAGGAAGAAATCCTTCCCAGTTAAGCGGAAAACCCCTTCACAGACAAAGAAGGGGTTTCGTCCGCAAAAGCGTAAAGAAATTCCAAAGCCGGAAGGGCAAAAGAAATTCTGGGGTCAGAAGAAGGGCAGGGGAGGGGCGATTTTTCGCCCTCCTGAACAGCCCCGTAAAAACCAATGACTCCCCAACCAGGGTGGGGGGAAGACTGGGGGCCTTCCTCCCACAGTGGGAAGCAATATCCCCCAATCGCTTTATCCTAGGGATTATAAGAAGGGGGTACCATATCGAATTCACAAATCCTCCTCCACGGAGATTTCTTGACACGCACCTACCCAGGTGTACGGCAAAAGCCGAGGCTCTGTTGGAAGCATTAAGAGATCTGGTAGATCAAAATGTGGTTCTCAGAGTTCCAAAGACCGAGGAGGGAGAGGGTTTCTATTCACACATCTTCGTAGTGAAGAAACCCACAGGGAAATTCAGATTGATTCTGAATTTAAAGCCCCTGAACAGGTCAGTGACGTACAGGAGATTCCGTATGGAAACAATTTTCACAGTCAGAGCCCTGTTGCCCCGCAACTGCTTTATGGTATCTCTGGATCTAAGGGACGCGTATCTACACGTTCCTATTACAGAAGCCTCGCAGAGGTTTCTTCGGCTAGCGGTAAATGTAGGTGGAACAACGGTACATCTACAGTTTCAGGCGCTGCCTTTCGGGCTATCCTCCTCGCCCCGCATTTTCACCAAGGTCTTGGCGGAGGTGATGGCCTTTCTTCGACTCCAGGGAATATCAGTGATAGCATACCTGGACGACCTGCTCCTGTTTGCACCATGTCCACTGCAGTTAGTCAGAGATCTAGAACTAACAAAGAGAGTTCTTACAGGTGTAGGGTGGCTAATGAACTTGGAGAAATCCAGTTTGATTCCCTCTCAGCGCATCACGTACCTAGGCTATCTGTTGGACTCAACGCTACTGAGAGTGTTTCTTCCAGCAGAAAAAGTACAAAAACAGGACAGGGCAGTGGCTGTTCTCCAGTGCAGCAGTCAGGTCTCCATAAGAGTTCTGATGTCGGTCCTGGGACTATTAACCGCTACCCTCCCAGCAGTGCAATGGGCAGGTCTGCACTTTCGTCCCTTGCAGTCCTTTGTCTTAAGGGTGTGGGATCACAGTCAGAAAGATCTGGACACCTTGGTACAGGTTCCACCCCAAGTAAAGAGATCCCTCTGGTGGTGGAGGAGGGTCTCAAACTTGTCGCAGGGTCGTCTGTGGTTCATCCTAGTTTCTCAGGTGGTAACCACAGACGCAAGCGGCAAGGGTTGGGGGGCGCATCTGGGTTCCCTTTTAGCACAGGGCACCTGGGAGGGCGACGAACTAAGAAGGTCGTCCAATTGGAAGGAGCTGAGGGCAATCGGGCTAGCACTCAGGTTCTTCAAGGAGGAGCTACGGGGCCACCATGTTCAGGTGCGGTCGGACAACTCGTCCGCCGTGGCCTATGTAAACAAACAGGGCGGCACGAGAAGCGGAGTCCTGTCGGCCTTAGCATCAGACATTCTGAACTGGGCCGAGACTCACACTCTCTCACTCTCAGCAGTCTTCCTGAGAGGAGAAAAGAATGTGATAGCAGATTTTCTCAGCCGAACCAAACTGAGAGAGGGCGATTGGATCCTCAACCAGGAGGTTTTCAATCTCATTTCAGAGAAATGGGGTCCTCCAGAAGTAGATCTGTTCGCGTCAAGAAGCAACGCGAAAGCCCCTTGTTTTTTCTCCCTAAACAGAGGGGAGGGAGCGCGAGGGGTCGACGCATTGATCCAGAACTGGCATTTCAGAATCTGCTATGCCTTCCCGCCCCCAGCATTATTACCGGCAGTTCTCAGGAAGTTCCAGATGGAAAACACGTCCCTGATTCTAGTAGCACCACATTGGCCAAAGAGGGCTTGGTTCTCAGTACTCAAGCAACTAGCGGTCGAACCTCCCTTATTCCTGCCACCTCGAGAGGATCTCCTCTCACAGGGCCCAGTCCTCTGTCCACAGGTTCACCAATGGCAGTTAGCGGCCTGGCTACTGAGGAGGGTATGCTAAGAGCTAGGGGTTTTTCTGAGAAATTAATCTCCACCCTCCTCAACAGCAGGAAGAAGGAAACACGCCAGATTTATAAAAAGGTCTGGGTACGTTTCAATGAATGGTGTGCAGAAGGCTCCTTTGCGGTACACAGTCCCACAACTGTGTTGGAATTCCTTCAGTGCGGGGCAGATAGGGGTTTATCCATAAGTACCCTTAAAGGTCAGGTATCAGCACTCAGTGCTTATTTAGAAAAGCATCTGGCCACCAACCCTTGGGTGGTCAGATTCTTTAAGGCTCTGTCTAGACAAAGACCGGTCCAGGGCCCTCCCTTTCCCAAGTGGGACCTATCTTTAGTTTTACAGGGCCTGACGGGAACCCCCTTTGAACCTTTAGAGGAATGTCAACTAAAGGATCTTACGTTAAAAACAGTTTTTTTGGTAGCAGTGACAACTGCCAGGAGAGTCAGCGAGATTGAGGCCTTATCTGTTAGACCTCCTTTTTGCGTTATTTTTCCAGATCGGATCATCTTCAAGACTGATCCAGCATTTTTACCTAAGGTTGCTTCTGGTTTTCACAGAAGTCAGGAGGTAGTTCTACCCTCATTTTGTCCCACCCCTCGGGGGAAAGGGAATTAAAATTTCATTTGTTGGACGTAAGGAGATGTATCCTTCAGTACCTAGAGCTGACCAAGAGGTTTAGAAAGTCAGACTCTTTATTTATTTTGTTTTCTGGGGCCAGAAAAGGATGCAAAGCGTCTCGACGCACTATTGCCAGATGGCTCAGAGTAGCCATTGGCCAGGCCTATACATTAGCAGGGAAAGAAATCCCAATGGGTATAAGGGCACACTCTACTAGAGCTATGGCAGCTTCTCAGGCAGAGAAGGCTGGAGCGACACCAGAGCAGATATGCAGGGCTGCAACATGGTCCAGTTATTCCACTTTCGTTAAGCACTACAGAGTGGACCTGGTGTCGGCTAGTGAGCAAGCCTTTGGGCGAAAGGTGTTGCAAGCTGTAGTCCCACCCTAACTGGTAAGTGCTCGTTCATCCTCTCATGGTGGCTGTCCTGAAAGACGAAAGGGGAAAATTAAAGTTACCTACCGGTAACGTCTTTTCCAGTAGTCTTTCAGGACAGCCCTAGTTACCCACCCGAAATTTTGGGGTGTCTTATAAAAGACCAGAACGCAGCATGATAATGATATGGAATAGTATGTTATTAATGTGTTCTTGTGTCTCCCCAGCTGACCGGAGGTAATCTTGGAATATACTGAGGTCTGGCAGGGGGAAGTAAGAATTTATGGGCTGGCGCAGTGTTTCCTAGAGGAAGAGGAGGAGACTATCTCTCATGGTGGCTGTCCTGAAAGACTACTGGAAAAGACGTTACCGGTACGTAACTTTAATTTTTATAATTTTTTTCCCCACAAATAGAGCTTTCTTTTGGTGGTATTTAATTGCCTCTGCGGTTTTTATTTATTGCGCTATAAACAAAAGAAGAGGGACAAGTTTGAAAAAACACAATATTTTTTACTTTTTGCTATAATAAATATCCAATTTTTTTTTTAAACACATTTTTTCCTCAGTTTGGGCCGATATGTATTCTTCTATGTATTTTTGGTAAAAAAATAATTTGCAATAAGCGTATATTGGTTGGTTTGTGTAAAAGTTATAGCGGACATCTCGGCCGCCGGGCACGCGCATCGGGTCCCCAGTGACTAGTGGCTCAGGAAGGCGATCACGTCATATGACGTCCGCCCAGAACGAGAGCTGCCTCATTCCACCGTCATATGACAGTGGGCGGGCAGCTAGTGGTTATTGACCTGACCACTTTTTGCAATACGGCACTACGTTACTTTAACTGACAATTGCACGGTCATCAATCCTGTACCAATATAAAATTTATGTAATTTGTTTCCCACAAATAGAGCTTTCTTTTGGTGGTATTCGATCACCACTGCATTTTTTTCTTTGTGCTTTAAACGAAAAAAAGGTCAATTTTGAAAAACAAAAAAAATAATAATTTTTTCTTTCCGCTATAAAACCTATCCAATAGAAAATGTAAAAAATCTAATTTCTTCATAAATGTAAGCCAATATGTATTCTGCTACAAAAAAATCCCAATACGTGTATATGGATTGGTTTACGTGAACGTTATAGCATCTACAAACTATGGTATATATTTATGGAGTTTTTATTTATTTTTATTTTTTTATACTGGTAATGGCGGTGATCAGCGACCTTATAGCGGGACTGCGATATTATGGTGGACAATCAGACATTAACTGACACTTTGCGGGAACCGGTGACATTAATACAGTAATTTGTGCTAAAAGTCACTGTACTAATGACACTGGCTGGGAAGGGGTTAAAAATCTAGGATGATCAAAGGGTTAACTGTGTGCTTAACCAGTGTTTTTGTGACGTGTGTGCTGCTTTAACTAGGGGAAGATATGGAATTTATTCCCTGCTTTGCAGGGGCACAAAATCCATCCCTTACCCCCTGTCAGAACGAAGATCTGCCTTGTTTACATGGGCAGATCTCCGTTCTGTGAGTTTTACTGATGATTGGCAAGTGCCGAGGAACATCCAGTGCCCGACACCTGCAGATCGGCTTCTAGTGGCCTGCCGTCAGTGTGTGCTTGCCCCCTGTAGGTGGAAGTGCAGAATACATATACAGTATGTGATCCTGCACAGGAGGGCCACCCTTCAAAATCCCCATTCATGAACAGATAGTATTTTCTGGATCACTCCAGAAAGGATTTTGTTTTCCCCAAAACTTTGCTGAACCCTATCCAGTGGAAAGCGTTTGCAAAGAACTGGGCTATTCCTGTGGTTGATCCTGACTCTGTCCTAAACAAACATCTTACTGTAGATTCCTACTGTAGATTTTGCAGACAAAAAGTTGAGATGCTCATCAAGGGTCTTTCCTCTTGCGGATCCATCCCCGCCACCAGCTATCACTGCCATTTCAGAATGTCAAACTGCTGCTAACTGGCCTAAGAACAACCAACGTGACCATGTGTTTCAGGATTGTTCTGTTAGAGATGAATTGCCTTCTGTTCTGCTTTTTTGTGTGAATGTCCTAGAACATGTCATGAGACAAATTTCCAGAATGGCTCTAATCTCTATTCATATGTGCAGAGTTTTATGGCTGAAAGCTTTGGCAACTGAGGCTGTCTGCAAAAGGCACCTCACATGTATGCCTTTCCAAGGAATACATCTGTTTGGTAAGGTACTTGACCAATTTAACAAAGAGGTCACAGCAGGGAAAGGTTCTATTTCCACAACGAAAAATCTGAAAAACCTCTTCTTCAGGAGCCCCTAGCTCCTCTAAACCCAGAGCAACTGGCTGCTCTGATTATGCTTCAACACTTAAACCAAAGTTCAGCCCTTCTTTTCAGCATAAAACTTAGCCCACAAAAGTCACCAAGACTTCCCCAAAGCCCTCTTCATAATGAAGGGGCTCCCTCTTTCCTGTTACAGCTTGCCACTCTTTGGATCACAGACGTCCCACTCCTGTGGACATCCACGATACCTACTGCACATTCCCACTTGGTTGAACTAGATGGACTCGTCTTTTTTCAACCAGAGTAAATGTTGTCATGCCTAAGTGTCACCCCTGGGGGCTGTATAGAGCACGTACCTTCTCATGCTTTCCTCAGAGATCACGCTGTATCAGGAAGCAGCAGGCTATTTTCCTTTGGCGAGCAGCTCAGACCTCCGGTGAGTTTGGGGGGGTTTGCTTCCACCAGACATCCCCCACCTGGGGTAAGCTCTCCCCCTCTTCACAGGAAAGGGTAGAGCTAAAACGATCGGCGTTGCCGTTTTCTTCCTCCACCCCTGCATGGCGGTGGTTCTCAGGTTTCCTCCTCGCATCTCTCCCTCATACACAAGCCGATCCCGTTGGATCGGAGGTCCGCGCTTGCGCGGGAAAGCTCTCATTTGAAAAAGAGAGGAGGGGGGGCACGATGCGAGGAGGGAGCGGGGCTTAGCGCGACATTGACATCCTCCAATGTCCAGCGTGGGAGTATCTTTTAAAAAAACTCCATTTATGCTGACTGCAAGTTGTCTCAGGGTCACAAGAGCAAAGAGGGGCATGAAAGAGGTTTGGTGACGCAGGCATTCCTATTTTTACACATTTACTATTCGCATCAGGCTGAGCATTAATAGCAGCAGCAGTGGCTGAACTATTGCTCAAGCAGTGGATGAGATCCTTCTGGTAGTACCTCTGCTTTTGTGCATCGGGCTATGGTCGGAAGGGGGGCTAGAAACCCCAAAAGAGGGCTAAAGGGATCTTCCTCAAGCTCTGAAAGCCTAAAACTTCTCTGCAATGGCATCCTCCCCTGAGAGGGGGTGGCTGGTCAGAGTGAGCCTGCAGGGGCCATGGAATGTTTGCAACTGTTTACAACACTGCAGCCCCTGCCTATATTGCTAAAAAGTTTTTTTCTCAGCCATGATAGGATGATGAAAAGATTAGCGACTTTAATCGCATCCCAGATTGGGATAAAATGTGACAGATTCCATTCCATTACCCTAGGTCCCTCAAACTGAGGATCTGGGGGCAGGAGAAGATGTTTTCTCTCAGAGGACCGTGAACAGGCTGAGGACTCCTCTTCTGAGGGGTCATATGCTGAAGATCAGCTTCACATTGTGGGTGCAATTTCTTACTGAATTGGTCCGCTCCACATTTTATGCTACCCTTAACGGAGTGTCCTTTTCTTGTTTTGGGTTCGCTAAAGCCTCAAAGCTGTGCATACCTTTCCTGTCCATTAATTGTTGGGAAAGTTCATGTATTCTGAGTGGGATCACCCAGATAAGCATTTTTTCCCTCCTAAAAAGTTTTTCACACTTTATCCTATGGAGGAAAAAACTTTCTAAAGGTGGAAGATACCAGCAATTGACGCTGCTATATCTTCTGATTAAAAGTTTGACTTGTCCGGCAGACAATGCTCAAATACTTAGGGATCCAACAGATAGAGTTGGAATTCCTATTAAAAAATATATATATATATTGTTTTCCTGTCAGGTTGAGTGTCCCAGCCTGTGCTGTCAGTAATTGGTATAAGTCAAATCCTTGAGAGACCAGTTTTAAACAGGTGCTCAAAGTTATCCCTGTTCAGCAGGCCCAGGTTCTGGCAAGCTCCTAGTAGCTTTATGTTGGCAATAGACGCTATGAGAGATTCTATTTTCAGGCCTTGCGCCTTTCTCTGGGCTGGTACATATGTATAGAATACTATGGTTGAAAAATTGGTCAGCCGAAGTGTCATATATTTAAAAAAAAAAAAACTCCTGGCTGGTTTACCTTTTTGCGGTGAACAGCTGTTTGGGATATCTTGGATAATTCATCCAAAGAATTTCTAGTGGAAAGGTACCCCTTTGCCATTTAAGAAAAGGAGTAAATGTATTTAATTTAAACACGCTCCTCCAGTTCCAAGGGCATCAGCCTCCAGGCAGTCACGACGGCTTCCGTCATCAAGTTCAAGAGGTAATCCTCAGGGACAAAAGAAACCTACGAACAAGATACTAAAGCCTCCTTATGAGAGGGTGCCCCCTTTCGCTTGGGGGGAAAAGACTGAAAGATCGATGTCAAACCCATTTTGGATCTCTGGAATCTAAACCGGTTCCTGAATATCCGCTCTTTTTCGCATGGAGTCAATCCAATCAGTTGTCTCCATCTTACAAGGAGGAGAACTTTTTACATCTATCGACGCCAAGGGTGCATACCTCCATGGGCATATTTCCCCCGCTCACTAGGAATATTTACTTTTTAAGGTAGAAAATCTTAATTTTCAGTTTGTAGCTCTACTTTCGGTCTAGCTACAGCACCTTAAGTGTTTACAAAGGTTTTGGCTCCTCCTTTAGCCAGACTAAGAGCCCAAGATATAACGATTATAGTTTACCTAGACGATCGGCTCTTGATAGACCAGTCGGTAGCCCGCTTAGACCAAAGTATGGTCACCACATTTAACTACCTGGAATACCTAGGTTGGATTCTCAACCTAGAGAAATCTTTCTTAAAACCATTAAAGAGATTAAAATACTTGGGTCTGTTCACCCAGAAAAGGGTATTCTTGCCCCAGGCAAAGATCAGCGCCATAAAGGAACTGATTAAAGTGGTCGAGGCAAGATGAATCATCCTATTCAGCTTGCACGAGGGAAAGATGGTGGCTTCATTCGAGGCCGTTCCTTATGCACAGTTTCATTTGAGACTGCTGCAAAACGGTATCTTATCGGCTTGGAACAAGGGGGTTCAAGCTCTAGATTTTCCAATGTGGCTGACTCCAAAGGTGCGCCGGAGCCTCAGTTTATGGTTAACAACCAAAAAACTGCAAAGGGAAAAATCCTTCCTACAGTTACCTGGGAAGTGGTAACAACATACGCCAACCTTTTTTAGGTTTGGGAGCAGTCCTGAAAGAGATAACTGTCCAAGAGAAGTGGTTCAGATCAGAAATGACCTTGCCCATTAACATTCTACAGATTCGGGCAGAGCGCTTGGTCCTGAGGGCCTGGACGTTTAATTTGCGGAGCTGTCCTGTCAGGGTCCAATCTGACAATGCCACAGCAGTGGCCTATATCAATCACCAAGGGGGCACAAGAAGTTGTGCGGCCCAGAGAGAGGTGAATCATATCCTATCTTGGGCAGAAAACAATGTACCTTGCCTATTGGCAGTTTTTCATTCTAGGAATAGAAAATTGGCAGGCAGTCTATTTAAGTCGCCAGCAGTTGTTCCCAGGAGAATGGTTCCTTCACCCCGATATCATCTGACAATAGGTCAAAGATGGGGGATTCCAGACGTAGATCTGTTTGCGTCCAGGTTCAACCCAAGGTAAGTATAGTAGCAAGTCCTAGTTGCAATCACCCAATAAGAGGATAATATGCGAGCGGTCTAAACTACGTGGCATGTTCATCAATGCCAGGAGCCTGACGGATAAGATGGGTGAACTAGAGATACTGTTGTACGTGGAGGATTTGGATTTTGTGGGAATTTCAAAGACCTGGTTCAACAGCTTTCATGATTGGCTGGCAAACATTCTAGGGTATACCCTTTATTGCAAGGATAGAGAGGGTAAAAAAGGGGGAGGGGTATGCCTATATATCAAGAATAATGTACAAGTGAATGTGAGAGATGGCATCACTAAGGGAGCTAGGGAGGAGGTGGAATCCTCATGGGTAGAGCTCCAAAGGGATGAAGCTAGGGGGAAAATAATACTGGGAGTATGCTATAGGCCCCCTAACCTGAGGGAGGAAGGGAAGGCAGATCTCCTATCACAATTTGGATTATCAGCAAGGATGGGAAGTGTTATCATAATGGGGGTTTTTAACTATCCAGACATAGACTGGGCCGAGGGAACCACACATTCATCTAAGGCTCGCCAGTTCCTAAATTGTCTTGCAGGACAATTTTATGGGTCAGATGGTAGACGCACCAACTAGAAATAAAGCGTTACTGGATCTACTGATTACCAACAATACAGACCTGATCACGGATGTGGAAATACGGGGCAATTTAGGTAACAGCAATCACAGGTCAATTGGCTTCAGTATAAATCACACAAATAGGAAACATAAGGGGAATACAAAGACACTCAATTTAAAAGGAGCCAACTTCACTAAACTACAAACCTTGCTAGAAGGCATAAATTGGGACAAAATTTTAGGAACAAAGAACACGGAGGAGAGATGGGTTTGCTTTAAGAGCATATTAAATAAAGGCATTATCCAATGCATCCCATTGGGTAATAAATTTAAAAGAGCGAACAAAAGTCCTGGATGGCTTAAAGGGGGGTTCCGGACGCAATTTTTTTTTTAAGTCAGCAGCTACAAACACTGTAGCTGTTGACTTTTAATAAGAACACTTACCTGTCCAGCGATGTCGACCCCTCCGTCCATCGGATCGGCCGCCGGTGCCTCCACCCTAACTAAGGGAAAACTGGCAGTGGAGCCTTGCAGCTTCACTGCCTGTTTCCTACTGCACGCGAGTCGCGCGGCGCTTTGTGAATGACCCCGTTGTTTCCTAGGACACACACAGTTCCCAGAAGGCAACAGGGCCACTCGCCAAAGAGGAGGAAGTGCCACGGAATAGGAAAAGGCAGATTGGAAGACTGCCTAGCAACAGGGGTTTCAGGTGAGAAAAAAGAAAAGGGGGCAAGAGGAGGCCTCCTAAAAAAGATGGTCCGCTCAAGAACAAACTGTTGTGAACCTGAAAAAACTTTATTGTGTCAATTTACTAAATAGAAACATAATCCACTAACCATGTATATTTAAAAAATAGGGCAAAGGAAGTCCTATTGTGTGCTGGTGGCCACCACAGACATTACACATACATCAAAATTTCATGCACTCCCACTCATCAAATTAATGTCACTGAAGACCCGGGTCTGTACAATTTTCATGGGATTCCAGAGCAAGGAGATGGCTTCATGAATAATAGACATTCGGTCCTTCTAGGATAAAGTGCAAGTGCTGGTGAAAAACAAGGGTCCCATACAGATGTGAGCCAATAGCTGATTGGGCATATATGTGTGTCAACCGACAAGGAGAACAGGGGGGAAGAGCGTCCTGATTGATTAGTGAACGACTGCAACTCCAAGGGGGGGAGGAGGAGGAATGGTGGAGAAGGAGCAGCCTCACATGTATAGCATTGAAGATAGACGGAGGATAGCCATAGATAAAGTGCCTCCTATATGTAAGGGTACATTTTTAGCTCACCGTCTGACGTCTTCAGTAAAGTCAAGGGCTGCTGATGACCGCACTCATGTGGGTAAAAGACACGTTCATGCGGCATATAAGTTTATTGTAGACGTGAGCTGTTACTTCCAGGTATCCTCCAGCAAGATGTGCGGTGAGTCACAAGGTTCAAACATACTGACATTTCATACCTAGTAGATTAAGCAGTCATAGGGAACACTCAGAGTCAATGTTCACCACAAAGGCTCCGTCTGATGTCCAAGATCAGGTTGAGATAGTTAAAATGTTCACATCCAATTTCGGGAATATCCTTGTTGATGTGTGAAAGTCTGTGTGCCACCTGCACATAAGTCAGATGCTGAGCGCTTTCGCTTGTTTCCAAGCTTCCTCAGAGCTAGTGTGGTATCAGTAGCTGAGTGTTTAAATAGCCTTGTGGCTAATGTTCCATTTCCTTTTCCTTATAATCAGCACCTGAATACCCTGGCCTGACCTTAATTACAATCACCAAAATGTGCCAAACACACTCATACACACATCTATACAGACAAACCATTAATGGTAATGGATATATAGGGATTCAATCTGATCGGCTTGTGTATGTGATCAGATTTGAATATTACATCTCCCACCATATATCATAAGATAAGAAAGGACTTGTCAAACAGTTACTATTAATACACAGGACCCACGATCAGGAAGTGCTGCCTTGTTGATCAAGCCTGTGCATAAGTGGCCGTGTATTAAACAACAGTGGGATGATGATGATAATATCATATAAGGGTGAGAGGGAACAGTCTATTGTTCCAATTAAATTAAATTGCATCTCACATACAAGAAATAATAGATAAATAAATCATCAGTCAAAAGGTAAATATCCCCGCAGTTAGTTCACGGCCACATAGTGGACAGAAAAAAAAAAAAAAAAAAAATTGGAACAATAAAAGTAAAAAACGCAGCAAGCTTTGATTCTGAATAAAATGAATTACAGCTACATCCTGTGTATTGTCATCACTACATGAGATAGGGATATTATTGCTGGTAAAGTCGCACATAATGACTAAATATAGAGTGATTCCAAATGGTCTAAAAGTGCAGTTACGTTTGAACATTCCAGTGTCCCTATCCCCACATAGGGCAACAATAAAGTATATTGTGCAGGTTATTATTTTAAATATGAATGTCCATAGTGAAAGACATTACAGCTTTAATCTACTCAGTTAGTATATAACCTGTTGATTAACATGAACTGAAATGAGATAAAATCGCAGATGACCATTTCTTATAAATTGCATCTCACACACTAGGTATTATCATCCATGTGGTAGTCAAGGATATAATTATAGATCAAATTGCATACAATCTATTTTTCTTAAAAATTATTATCGGTCAACAGTCAGGAGAAGATGTGGATCCCCAAGCCAATCAGGCTTCGGACAAGAGCAATTAGATTATTTCTTATTGAATCATTGTTCCAAAAAAGGGGACAAATTGAATTCATTATTTAACCCAGAAGGCTGCATACTGTTTAAATAGAAGATCCACATCTTCTCCTTCTGATATAGGATCTTATCGAAATCTCCACGTCTATAAGGTAAGTTAAGTCTGTATATACCCTTGACCTTAAGGCCATCTGGTTTGCCCTCATGTTTTTCTAGGAAATGCAATGACAGGGGCCGGTCATCATCCTTGTTGAGGATACTCTGGATGTGTTCGCCAGTCCTGATTTTTAGTTCTCTTTTGGTTTTACCAACATAAATAAGGCCACACGGGCAAGTCAACATGTAAATTACCCGTGTGGTTGTACAGTTAATAAAACTGTTGATTCTAAACCGTCTTTTATTGTCAGAACTGGCGAACACATCCGTCCTGTCCACATACCTACACACAGGGCATCTGCCACAACTGTACATACCTCTCAAGGGTGGAAGGTCAGTAAGCCAGCTGCGTTTTTTAGGGCGGGTATACTCAGAATGTTGTAAATAACTACTTCCAATTTCTTGGGACATATTACAAACAAATTAGAGGCACATCGATGGGTGCCCCATGGGCCCCATCATACGCATGCCTGCATCTGGGCTTTTGGGAATCTGAATGTGTGTACCCCTCGTCGATGTACCTCAGCCACTGTCGCCTGTGGCTGAGGTACATCGATGATGTTATTATGATCTGGGATGGCCTGCCATCTGAATTGACACAATTCATAGAGGAACTTAATGACAATGATCGTAACATCAAGTTAACATATACATATGACGCCAATGAACTGTCGTTTTTGGACCTCACTGTGTTTGTAAAGGATGATAAGATACATACAAAAACCTTTCGAAAAGACACAGCGGCAAATACTTTGCTGCTGGCGTCTAGCCATCATCCCACATCCCTAAAACGGGGTATCCCCGTGGGACAGTTCCTCCGCGCAAGAAGGAACTGCTCAGAGGAAGGGGATTTCCATAGAGAAATGCATGATTTACATGGGAGATTTCGCGACAGGGGCTATTCGCACACATGTATTAGACGTGCTAAAAAAAGAGCACTGCAGACAAATAGATCGTCCTTGTTGATGAACTCCACCAAAGAAAAGAGAAAAACCTCAGATCACCCTCCCCTAAGAATTATTACCAAATTTGGTACCCAGTGGGACCAAATTAAAGAAATTTTGGGCCGTCATTGGCATATCCTGTCTGAGGCTCCCATCTTGGGAAGACTTGTCAGCCAAAAACCCCTGCTCACTGCTCGTAGAGCAACCAATCTGAGGGACCGCTTGGTGCATTCTGAGTATACCCGCCCTAAAAAACGCAGCTGGCTTACTGACCTTCCACCCTTGAGAGGTATGTACAGTTGTGGCAGATGCCCTGTGTGTAGGTATGTGGACAGGACGGATGTGTTCGCCAGTTCTGACAATAAAAGACGGTTTAGAATCAACAGTTTTATTAACTGTACAACCACACGGGTAATTTACATGTTGACTTGCCCGTGTGGCCTTATTTATGTTGGTAAAACCAAAAGAGAACTAAAAATCAGGACTGGCGAACACATCCAGAGTATCCTCAACAAGGATGATGACCGGCCCCTGTCATTGCATTTCCTAGAAAAACATGAGGGCAAACCAGATGGCCTTAAGGTCAAGGGTATATACAGACTTAACTTACCTTATAGACGTGGAGATTTCGATAAGATCCTATATCAGAAGGAGAAGATGTGGATCTTCTATTTAAACAGTATGCAGCCTTCTGGGTTAAATAATGAATTCAATTTGTCCCCTTTTTTGGAACAATGATTCAATAAGAAATAATCTAATTGCTCTTGTCCGAAGCCTGATTGGCTTGGGGATCCACATCTTCTCCTGACTGTTGACCGATAATAATTTTTAAGAAAAATAGATTGTATGCAATTTGATCTATAATTATATCCTTGACTACCACATGGATGATAATACCTAGTGTGTGAGATGCAATTTATAAGAAATGGTCATCTGCGATTTTATCTCATTTCAGTTCATGTTAATCAACAGGTTATATACTAACTGAGTAGATTAAAGCTGTAATGTCTTTCACTATGGACATTCATATTTAAAATAATAACCTGCACAATATACTTTATTGTTGCCCTATGTGGGGATAGGGACACTGGAATGTTCAAACGTAACTGCACTTTTAGACCATTTGGAATCACTCTATATTTAGTCATTATGTGCGACTTTACCAGCAATAATATCCCTATCTCATGTAGTGATGACAATACACAGGATGTAGCTGTAATTCATTTTATTCAGAATCAAAGCTTGCTGCGTTTTTTACTTTTATTGTTCCAATTTTTTTTTTTTTTTTTTTTTTTTTCTGTCCACTATGTGGCCGTGAACTAACTGCGGGGATATTTACCTTTTGACTGATGATTTATTTATCTATTATTTCTTGTATGTGAGATGCAATTTAATTTAATTGGAACAATAGACTGTTCCCTCTCACCCTTATATGATATTATCATCATCATCCCACTGTTGTTTAATACACGGCCACTTATGCACAGGCTTGATCAACAAGGCAGCACTTCCTGATCGTGGGTCCTGTGTATTAATAGTAACTGTTTGACAAGTCCTTTCTTATCTTATGATATATGGTGGGAGATGTAATATTCAAATCTGATCACATACACAAGCCGATCAGATTGAATCCCTATATATCCATTACCATTAATGGTTTGTCTGTATAGATGTGTGTATGAGTGTGTTTGGCACATTTTGGTGATTGTAATTAAGGTCAGGCCAGGGTATTCAGGTGCTGATTATAAGGAAAAGGAAATGGAACATTAGCCACAAGGCTATTTAAACACTCAGCTACTGATACCACACTAGCTCTGAGGAAGCTTGGAAACAAGCGAAAGCGCTCAGCATCTGACTTATGTGCAGGTGGCACACAGACTTTCACACATCAACAAGGATATTCCCGAAATTGGATGTGAACATTTTAACTATCTCAACCTGATCTTGGACATCAGACGGAGCCTTTGTGGTGAACATTGACTCTGAGTGTTCCCTATGACTGCTTAATCTACTAGGTATGAAATGTCAGTATGTTTGAACCTTGTGACTCACCGCACATCTTGCTGGAGGATACCTGGAAGTAACAGCTCACGTCTACAATAAACTTATATGCCGCATGAACGTGTCTTTTACCCACATGAGTGCGGTCATCAGCAGCCCTTGACTTTACTGAAGACGTCAGACGGTGAGCTAAAAATGTACCCTTACATATAGGAGGCACTTTATCTATGGCTATCCTCCGTCTATCTTCAATGCTATACATGTGAGGCTGCTCCTTCTCCACCATTCCTCCTCCTCCCCCCCTTGGAGTTGCAGTCGTTCACTAATCAATCAGGACGCTCTTCCCCCCTGTTCTCCTTGTCGGTTGACACACATATATGCCCAATCAGCTATTGGCTCACATCTGTATGGGACCCTTGTTTTTCACCAGCACTTGCACTTTATCCTAGAAGGACCGAATGTCTATTATTCATGAAGCCATCTCCTTGCTCTGGAATCCCATGAAAATTGTACAGACCCGGGTCTTCAGTGACATTAATTTGATGAGTGGGAGTGCATGAAATTTTGATGTATGTGTAATGTCTGTGGTGGCCACCAGCACACAATAGGACTTCCTTTGCCCTATTTTTTAAATATACATGGTTAGTGGATTATGTTTCTATTTAGTAAATTGACACAATAAAGTTTTTTCAGGTTCACAACAGTTTGTTCTTGAGCGGACCATCTTTTTTAGGAGGCCTCCTCTTGCCCCCTTTTCTTTTTTCTCATATATATCTTTATGGTCCATTGAACAACTATCTGATAGCTTGTTAGCTACACACCATTGAGTTAATTGACAAATGATTTGGGTAACCTTAGGGGTATAATTAATTTGATTAATTGTTTCATTGGGTGGTAAATCCCCCTTTCCCCTATCCGTCTTCCCCTGAACCTATTCTTGGATGAATTAAGGTGTCCTCCCCTCTTTTTTCTGTATATGCAGGGGTTTCAGGTGAGTTTTTTTTTTTAAGAATTTTAATGCTATTTTTTATTTTAGGGTGGCCCTCCACTTTAACTCCTATGTAAAAATGCATATAAAAGCAAAGGAGAAGGCCTAAAAAAATACAAGGTTGAGGGATCAGCATTCAGACTTTATAAAGAACGCAAGAAGTAATGCAAGGGTGCAATAAGGACGGCTAAGATAGAACATGAAAGACACATAGCGGAGGAGAGCAAAAAAAATCCCAAGAAATTCTTTAAGTATGTAAACAGTAAAAAAGGGAGGACAGACCATATTGGCCCCATAAAGAATTAGGAAGGAAATCTGGTTACAAAGGATGGGGAGATGGCAAAGGTATTGAATTTATTCTTCTCAGTCTTCACGAGGGAATCGGGGGGCTTCAGTAACCAAAACTGCAGTGTTTATCCGCATGACACATCACAGAAAGCACCTCCATGGTTAACAGAGGACAGAATTAAAATTGAGAAACTTAACATTAATATTTCACTGGGACCAGATGGCTTGCACCCAAGAGTACTTAGGGAACTCAGTCAAGTAACTGCCAGACCATAGTTCCTAATTTTTACTGACCGTCTACTGACTGGAATGGTACCAGCTGATTGGAGAAAAGCCAATGTAGAACTAATATTTTAAAAGGGCCCAAAATACATCCCTGGGAATTACAGACCAGTTAGCCTTACATCAATAGTATGTAAACTCCTGGAGGGGATGATAAGGGACTATATACAAGATTTTAGTGATGAGAACGGTATCATTAGCAGTAATCAGCATGGATTCATGAAGAATCATTCTTGCCAAACCAATCTATTAACCTTCTATGAGGAGGTGAGTTGCCATCTAGATACAGGAAGGCCTGTAGACATGGTGTATCTGGATTTTGCAAAAGCATTTGACACAGTTCCCCATAAACGTTTCCTGTACAAAATAAGGTCCGTTTGGCATGGACCATAGGGTGAGTACATGGATTGAATACTGGCTACAAGGGCGAGTTCAGAGAGTGGTGATAAATGGGGAGTACTTGGAATGGTCAGGGGTGGGTAATGGGGTCCCCCAGGGTTCTGTGCTGGGACCAATCCTGTTTAATTTGTTCATAAATGACCTGGAGGATAGGGCAAACAATCCAATCTCTGTATTTGTGGATGATACTAAGCTAAGCAGGGCAATAACTTCTCTGCATGATGTGGAAACCTTGCAAAAAGATCTGACCAAATTTAATGGGGTGGGCAACTGCATGGCAAATGAGGTTCAATGTAGAAAAATGCAAAATAATGCATTTGGGTGTCAAAAATATGAATGCAATCTATTAGGGTTGTCCCGATACCACTTTTTTAAGACAAGTACCGATACTTTTTTTCAAGTACTCACCAATACCGATTACCGATACTTTTTTTTTAATGTCACGTGACAGTGTTTTATTACATTTTTTTTTTTCTTACAATGCTTTCTTTTTTTTTTTCTTTTTTTTTAGGGAGTGAGGGGGTGGATGGTGTCTGTGTGTTTTTTATTTTTTATTATTTTTTACAATATTTTTTTTTCTTATTTATTGTAATACTTTTTTTTTATCAGCCCTGTTGGGCTTTGTGAGATATCAGGGGTCTTAATAGACCCCTGAAATCTCCCCCTTGAGACAGAGAGCCTCAGCTGCACTGAAAATGAATGGAGAGAAGACAGCGGCTCCTCTCCATTCATAAACTGAGACATCGTAATCACAGGAGATTACGATTTTTCAGTTATGTGAATGGATAGAGTCAGTGATCACTGACTCTGTTCATACATCAAAGAAATGACATGGAGAGGGACAGCAGAACGGTGGGGGACACGGAGGAAAACTGGAGGGGGACAGCAGCAGAAAGGTGGGGGACAGCAGTAGAACGGCGGGGGGCAGCAGCAGAACGGCGGGGGACACGGAGGAAGAAAGGAGGGGGACAGCAGCAGAACGGAGGGGGACTGGAGGAGGATGCGGTGACAGTCAGCGGTGATCGTGTGTGGGGGAGTTACAAGCTGAAAGGAGGGGAAGCTTGTAACTCCCCCACTCACCGATCACCCTTGACTGTACAGGTATCAGGTGAAGTATTGGCAAATGCTTGGTATCGGTGCCGATACGGGTACTAGTATCGGGGCAACCCTACAATCTATACACTGGGGGGAGAACCTCTGAGGGAATATGGGGTGGAAAAGGACCTGGGAGTCCTAGTAGATGATAGGCTCAGCAATGGCATGCAATGCCAAGCTGCTGCTAGCAAAGCAAACAGAATATTGGCATGCAATAAAAAAGGGATCAACTCCAGAGTTGTAACGATAATTCTTCCGCTCTACAAGACTCTGGTCCAGCTGCACCTAGAGTATGCTGTCCAGTTCTGGGCACCAGTCCTCAGGAAGGATGTACTGGAAATGGAGCAAGTACAAAGAAGGGCAACGAAGCTAATAAAGGGTCTGGAGGATATTAGTTATGAGGAAAGGTTGCGAGCACTGAGCTTAGTCTCTCTGGAGAAGAGATGCTTGAGTGGGGATATGATTTCAATATACAAATACCGTACTGGTGACCCCACAATAGGGATAAAACTTTTTCACAGAAGGGAGTTTAACAAGACTCATGGCCACTCATTAAAATTAGAAGAAAAGAGGTTTAACCTTAAACTACGTAGAGGGTTCTTTATTGTAAGAGCGTCAAGGATGTGGCATTCCCTTCCACAGGCTGTGTTCTCAGCGGGGAGCATCGATAATTTCAAGAAACTATTAGATAAGCACCTGAACGACCGCAACAAACAGGAATATACAATGTAATACTGACATATAATCACACACATAGGTTGGACTTGTCTTTTTTCAACCTTACCTACTATGTAACTATGTAGATTGTCAACTTTGTGTTAAGAACAAAGCATCCGCTAGCATGCGGAACAGGTGCCTTGGTGTTCCCGTGAAATCAGTTTTACTGTTTTATGCATTCCCTCCTTTTCTGCCTGCATCCACAACTTCTTCGCAGGATCAAGCAGGAAGGGAAGTCGGTGATTCTTGTGGCCCAGAAGATCTTGGTATGCAGAGATCGTAATGTTGGCGGTAGGGATCCCGTGAACCCTACCACCACGTCCAAACCTTCTCTCGCAAGGTCCGGTATTCCATCTTGCCTTTCAAACGCTAAATTTAACGGTTTGGCTATTGAGACCCACATTCTGAGGAAACGTGGGCTGTCAGGTTCAGTGGTATCTACCTTGGTTAATGCAAGGAAGCCTGCCTCCATAATCATATATTATGGAGTCTGGAAAGCATATGTCTCCTGGTATGAAACCAGGTGTTGGCACCCCAGGAAATAGGTCATAAGTAGAATCCTTGACCTTCTGCAGATGGGGGTTAGAAATAAAGCTGGCCTTGAGTACTTCCAAAGGACGATAAGGGTCTCTGCCTTATCTGTATTTTTTCAACGACCACTTGCTTCGCATTCTCTGGTTCGTAGCTTTATTCAGGGAGTAACGCGGCTTAATCCTCCGGTTAGGTCACCCCTGAACCCTTGGGACTTGAATTTAGTTCTGTAGGCATTACAAAAAACTTTTTTTGAGCCGATACAACATATTCCCTTGGTCCTTTTTTTGACAAGGAAACCATATCTTCTGCAAGAAGGGTATCGGGGGTTGGCTGCTCTTTCTTGTAAAGAGCCATATTATTATTATTCACAAGGATAGGGTAGTATTGCGTCCTCATCCTAACTTTTTACCGAAGGTAGTATCAGGTTTTTATCTAAACCAGGATATTGTTCTACCTTCATTTTTTTCCAGAACCCTGTTCTATGGAAGAAAAATCACTACATTCTCTTGATGTGGTGAGAGCAGTCAAAGTCTACTTAAAGGCGACTGATCAGCTTCGGAAAACGGATGTTTTGTTTGTATTGCCTGAAGGTCCTAAAAGAGGACAGGCAGTATCGAAATCTACTATTTCTAAATGGATTCAACAAGTAATCGTTCAAGCTTATGGTTTAAAAAGGTAGATTCCACCCTCTAAAAAAGCACTCCTTTAGGGCTGTTAGTGCTCCCTGGGCAGTGCATCACTAAGCCTCCATGGCTCAAATCTGCAAGGCCACAACTTGGTCTTCAATCCATACATTTACCAGATTCTATCAGTTGAATGTAAAAAGGCATGAGGATATCTCCTTTGGGGCGTTGTGTGCTGCAGGCAGCAGTATAACTACTCTAGTCTCATGTTGCCCTAATTATGTTGTGTCTCTCTCCCCTCAGTTGGCATTGCTATGGGACATCCCACATAGTAACTACTATGGTTCTGTCCCCCGTGATGTATGATTAAAGAAAATCGGATTTTTATAACAGCTTACCTGTAAAATCCTTTACTTTTGAAGTACATCACGAGACACAGAGGTCCCGCCCCTCTTTCTAGTATACACGTGCTCCGTGGGCAGTGCATCACTAAGCCTCCATGGCTCAAATCTGCTTTGCTACAAAACTGAGGTACTCCCGGTATAGGAGGGGTTATATAGGGAGGCAACTTCCTGTTTAGGGTGTGCCAGTGTCCAGCACCTGAAGGTGGCTATAACCCACATAGTAACTACTATGGATCTGTGTCCCATGATGTACTTCAAAAGAAAAGGATATTACAGGTAAGCTGTGATAAAAATCCTATTATTTCACGCCTTAACCACTTGCCGACTGCCTCACGCAGATATACTGCGGCAGAATGGCACGGGCAGGCAAAGTAACGTATGGGTACGTTACTTGCCTCCCGCAGGTGGGGGTCCGATCGGACCACCCCTCCCCCCCGGTGCTCAAGGATGGTCGGCTTCTGTCCCCGAGCGAACCGTGCTGAGGGGGAGGCCATCCATTCGTGGCCACCCCCTCGTGATCGCTCCCAGCCAATGGCAAACTTCCTCTGCTGCTGTATAGTAAACAGCGGCAGAGGAAGTGATGTCATCGCTCCTCGGCTCGGTATTTTCCGTTCCGGCGCCAAGGAGAGAAGACATCGATGTGAGTGCACAACACACACACATACAGTAAAACACACCAGGCACACTTTACACCCCCCGTCACAGTGACACTAAGCAGTTTATTTTTTTTTTTTTTTCTGATTACTGCATTGGTGTCAGTTTGTGACAGTTAGTGTGGTAGGGCAGTTAGGGTTAGCCCCCTTTAGGTCTAGGATACCCCCCTAATAAAGTTTTAACCTGTCGCCAGTGTCACTAAGCGATAATTTTTCTGATCGCTGTATTAGTGTCACTGGTGCCACTAGTTAGGGAGATAAATATATAGGTTCGCCGTCAGCGTTTTATAGCGTCAGGGACCCCCATATACTACCTAATAAAGGTTTTAACCCCCTGATTGCCCCCTAGTTAACCCTTTCACCAGTGATCACCGTATAACTGTCACAGGTGACTCTGGTTAGTTAGTTTATTTTTTATAGTGTCAGGGCACCCGCCGTTTATTACCTAATAAAGGTTTAGCCCCCTGATCGCCCGGCGGTGATATAAGTTAGGTTTTAGGGTCAGATAGGGTCTGCGTCGCCCCAGGCAGCGTCAGGTTAGCGCCAGTACTGCTAACACCCACGCACGCAGCATACACCTCCCTTACTGGTATAGTATCTGAACGGATCAATATCTGATCAGATCTATACTAGCGTTCCCAAAAACGCAGTGTTAGCGAGATCAGCCCAGATACCTACTAGTACGTTTTGCCCCTCCGCCCGGCCCAGCCCACCCAAGTGCAGTATCGATCGATCACTGTCACTTACAAAACACTAAACACACATAACTGCAGCGTTCTCAGAGTCAGGCCTGATCCCTGCGATCGCTAACAGTTTTTTTGGTAGCATTTTGGTGAACTGGCAAGCACCAGCGGCCTAGTACACCCCGGTCGTAGTCAAACCAGCACTGCAGTAACACTTGGTGACGTGGCGAGTCCCATAAGTGCAGTTCAAGCTGGTGAGGTGGCAAGCACAAGTAGTGTCCCGCTGCCACCAAGAAGAAGACAAACACAGGCCCGTCGTGCCCATAATGCCCTTCCTGCTGCATTCGCCAATCCTAATTGGGAACCCACCACTTCTGCAGCACCCGTACTTCCCCCATTCACATCCCCAACCAAATGCAGTCGGCTGCATGAGAGGCATTTTCTTTATGTCCTCCTGAGTACCCCTACCCAACGAGCCCCCCAAAGAAGATGTCGTGTCTGCAGCAAGCGCGGATATAGGCGTGACACCCACTATTATTGTCCCTCCTGTCCTGACAATCCTGGTCTTTGCATTGGTGAATGTTTTGAACGCTACCATACACTAGTTGAGTATTAGCATAGGGTACAGCATTGCACAGACTAGGCACACTTTCACATGGTCTCCCAAGATGCCATCGCATTTTAAGAGACCCGAACCTAGAACCGGTTACAGTTTTAAAGTTAGTTACAAAAAAAAGTGTAAAAAAAAAACACAAAAAAAAAAATAGTTGTTTTATTGTTCTCTCTCTCTATTCTCTCTCTATTGTTCTGCTCTTTTTTACTGTATTCTATTCTGCAATGTTTTATTGTTATGTTTTATCTTGCTTGCTTTTCAGGTATGCAATTTTTTATTGTGTTTACTGTGTTTTATTGTTAACCATTTTTTGTCTTCAGGTACGCCATTCAGCTGCAGCGCGAATTTATTTATCTTGACAGCAACAGCATTTGCTCCCACGATATATAAAGCCGTGACCCCAGCGGAGGTGATATATGCCGAAGCATGAGGGCAGCAGGGGCGGAGGAGCGATTTGCTCCTAACTTTTGGGGCGGATGCCCCCATGCTTTGGGCATATATAAATGGTGCATGTATGCCCATCATTAGAAGTGGGTGGATGAAGGGAGGTATTCTAATGGTGGGCATACCCACTGATCAATCTCTTTTTTTCGTTCAGCCCACAGGCTGCATGAAAAAAAAAAAGATTACAATATATGCCCAACAAGGACCAGCAACGTACTGGTATGTTGCTGGACTTTGAGTGGTTATACCAGAATGATGCCTGCAGGTTTAGGTATTATCTTGGTATCATTCTTTTCAGCCAGCTGTCGGCTTTCATGTAAAAGCAATCCTAGTGGCTAATTAGCCTCTAGACTGCTTTTACAAGCTGTGGGAGGGAATGCCCCCCCCCCCACCGTCTTCCAAGTTTTTCTCTGGCTCTCCTGTCCCAACAGGGAACCCGAGAATGGTGATTCAGCCAGCTGACCATAGAGCTGATCAGAGACCAGAGTGGCTCCAAACATCTCTATGGCCTAAGAAACCGGAAGCTATGAGCATTTCATGACTTAGATTTTGCCGGATGTAAACAGCGCCATTGGGAAATTGGGAAAGCATTTTATCACACAGATCTTGGTGTGGTCAGATGCTTTGAGGGCAGAGGAGAGATCTAGGGTCTAATAGACCCCAATTTTTTTCAAAAAAGAGTACCTGTCACTACCTATTGCTATCATAGGGGATATTTACATTCCCTGAGATAACAATAAAAATGATTTAAAAAAAAAAAAATGAAAGGAACAGTTTAAAAATAAGATAAAAAAGCAAAAAAAAAAAACAAAAAAAAAAAAGCACCCCTGTCCCCCCCCCCCTGCTCTTGCGCAAAGGCGAACGCAAGCGTCAGTCTGGCGTCAAATGTAAACAGCAATTGCACCATGCGTGTGAGGTATCACCGCGAAGGTCAGATGGAGGGCAGTCATTTTAGCAGTAGACCTCCTCTGTAAATCTAAAGTGGTAACCTGTAAAGGCTTTTAAAAATGTATTTAGTTTGTCACCACTGCACGTTTGTGCGCAATTTTAAAGCATGTCATTTTTGGTATCCATGTACTTGGCCTAAGATCATCTTTTTTATTTCATCAAACATTTGGGCAATATAGTGTGTTTTAGTGCATTAAAATTTTAAAAAGTGTGTTTTTTTTCCCCAAAAAATGCGTTTGAAAAATCGCTGCGCAAATACTGTGTGAAAAAAAAAAATGAAACACCCACCATTTTAATCTGTAGGGCATTTGCTTTAAAAAAAATATATATAATGTTTGGGGGTTCAAAGTAATTTTCTTGCAAAAAAAAAAAGTTTTTTCATGTAAACAAAAAGTGTCAGAAAGGGCTTTGTCTTCAAGTGGTTAGAAGAGTGGGTGATGTGTGACATAAGCTTCTAAATGTTGTGCATAAAATGCCAGGACAGTTCAACCCCCCCCCCCCCCCAATGAACCCATTTTGGAAAGTAGACACCCCAAGCTATTTGCTGAGAGGCATGTCGAGTCCATGGAATATTTTATATTGTGACACAAGTTGCGGGAAAAAGACACATTTTTTTTTTTTTTGCACAGTTGTCACTAAATGATATATTGCTCAAACATGCCATGGGAATATGTGAAATTACACCCCAAAATACATTCTGTTGCTTCTCTTGAGTACGGGGATACCACATGTGTGAGACTTTTTGGGAGCCTAGCTGTGTACGGGACCCCGAAAACCAAGCACCGCCTTCAGGCTTTCTAAGGGTGTAAATTTTTGATTTCACACTTCACTGCCTATCACAGTTTTGGAGGCCATGGAATGTCCAGGCGGCACAACCCCCCCCCCCCCCCCCCCAATGACCCTATTTCAGAAAGTAGACACCCCAAGCTATTTGCTGAGAGGTATAGTGAGTATTTTGCAGACCTCACATTTTGTCACAAAGTTTTGAAAATTGAAAAAAGAAAAAAACATTTTTTTTTCTTGTCTTTTTTCATTTTCAAAAACAAATGAGAGCTGCAAAATACTCACCATGCCTCTCAACAAATAGCTTGGGGTGTCTACTTTCCAAAATGGGGTCATTTGGGGGGGTTGTGCTATCTTGGCATTTTATGGCCTTCAAAACTGTGCTAGGTAGTGAGGAGTGAAATCAAAAATTTACACCCTTAGAAATCCTGAAGGCGGTGATTGATTGATTTTTGGGGCCCCATACGAGGCTAGGCTCCCAAAAAGTCCCACACATGTGGTATCCCCATACTCAGGAGAAGCAGCTAAATGTATTTTGGGATGCAATTCCACATATGCCCATGGCCTGTGTGAGCAATATATCATTTAGTGACAACTTTTTGTAATTTTTTTTTTTGTCATTATTCAATCACTTGGGACAAAAAAAAATGAATATTCAATGGGCTCAACATGCCTCTCAGCAATTTCCTTGGGGGGTCTACTTTCCAAAATGGGGTCATTTGGGGGGGGGGGGTTGTACTGCCCTGCCATTTTAGCACCTCAAGAAATGACAAAGGCAGTCATAAAATAAAAGCTGTGTAAATTCCAGAAAATGTACCCTAGTTTGTAGATGCTATAACTTTTGCGCAAACCCATAAATATACGCTTATTGACATTTTTTTTTACCAAAGACATGTGGCCGAATACATTTTGGCCTAAATGTATGACTAAAATTGAGTTTATTGGATTTTTTTTATAACAAAAAGTAGAAAATATCATTTTTTTTTTTCAAAATTTTCGGTCTTTTTCCATTTATAGCGCAAAAAATAAAAACCGCAGAGGTGATCAAATATCATCAAAAGAAAGCTCTATTTGTGGGAAGAAAAGGACGCAAATTTCGTTTGGGTACAGCATTGCATGACCGCGCAATTAGCAGTTAAAGCGACGCAGTGCCAAATTGTAAAAAGTGCTCTGGTCAGGAAGGGGGTAAATCCTTCCGGGGCTGAAGTGGTTAAAATGCAAATCAATTGATACTTTTTTGAAATGCATTTTTCTGGATTTTTTTCGTTCTGTCTCTCACTGTTAAAATAAACCTACCAATAAAATTATAGACTGATCATTTCTTTGTCAGTGGACAAATGTACAAAATCAGCAGGGGATCAAATATTTTTTTCCCCTCACTGTAACTCACTGCATAACTTGCACAAATAAAAATACTGCCCTAACCGCTTGCCGCCTGCCAGCCATCATATGATGGCTAGGCGACGCGGCTGTCGTTCTGGGTGGGCGTCACATGACGTCCGTCCATTTAAACAGGGAATGCGCGCGATTGTGTGCGCGCATCCCTGTACCTTCGGTGGCGGCTTGTCACGGAGACGCCGCTCACCACCAAGGGGGGTGAACAGCCATTAGGCATGGCTGTTTACCACGTGATCGGCCCTGATGAAGTCACGGCCGATCACAGGTGGTACCGCCCCACTTTGCACGGCGCACGTCTGTGGCGGCGTGTTCCTGGGCACACTGCTCGTCACCGATGCTGGTAAACAGCCATTGGCCGGTGGTTGTTTACCATGTGATGGGCTGTGATCCTTTCACAGCCGATCACTAAATGTCAACAAACCGCGGTAACGAGATGTTACCGGGTTCTCCTTCTCACACACCGATCGTGTGTGAGAAGGAGATTGTAGTAACATCTCGTTCCTGCCTACAGTGTACACCAATCACACTGATCCCCCCCCCAATAAAGAGGACCTGTCACCACCCATCAAAGTACCTGTCAGTCCATATGAGTACATGTCACAGTCCATCAGAGTACCCGAGTACCTGTCACAGTCCATCTGAGTACCTGTCACAGTCCATCAGAGTACGTGAGTACCTGTCACAGTCCATCAGAGTACGTGAGTACCTGTCACAGTCCATCTGAGTACCTGTCACAGTCCATCAGAGTACCTGAGTACCTGTCACAGTCCATCAGAGTACTTGTCACAGTCCATCGGAGTACCTGTCACAGTCCATCTGAGTACCTGAGTACCTGTCACAGTCCATCTGAGTACCTGTCACAGTCCATCTGAGTACCCGAGTACCTGTCACAGTCTATATGAGTACCTGTCACAATTCATCTGAGTATCCGAGTACCTGTCACAGTCCATATGAGTACCTGTCACAGTTTATATGAGTACCTGTCACCGCCCTTCAGAGTGCCCAAATACCAGTCACAAGTCCATCAGAGTACCCGAGTACCTATCTGTATCCCGTCAGAGTACCCGAGTACCTGTCACCAGGCCATCAGAGTAACCAGAGTACCTGTCACCAGGCCATCAGAGTAACCGAGTACCTGTCACCAGCCCATCAGAGTACCCGAGTACCTGTCACCAGCCGATCAGAGTACACGAGTACCTGTCTGCAGCTCATCAAGTTACCCGAATACCTATCTGCAGCCCATCAGAGTACCCGAATACCTATCTGCAGCCCATCAGAATACCTGAGTAACTATCTGCAGCCCATGCCTCATAGAATATACGTTGGAGTGTTTGCTTTCCAAAATGGGGTCATTTGTGGGTAATTTCACTGTCCTGGTGCTCAAGGACCTTCAAAAGTGTGATAGGTAGAAATGAAATGTGTGATTTATGCTCCTAGAACGCCTGAAGGTACTACTTCAATGTTGGGCCTCTGTATGTGGCCAGGCTGTGTAAAAGTCTCACACGTGTGGTATCGCCATACTCGGGAAGAGTAGCAGAATGTATTTTGGGGTGTAATTTTTGCTATATACGTGCTATGTGTTAGAAATATCTTATAAATTGACAACTTTGTGAAAAAAAAAAAAATGCATTTTCATTTTTTTCCCACATTTTCCAAAAACTTCAGGAAAAAAAATAGATTATACGTTGGGGTGTTTCTTTTCCAAAATGGGGTCATTTTGTGGGCAATTCCATTGTCCTGGTGCTCCAGGGCCTTGAAAAGTGTAATAGGTGGTTGAGAAATGAGATGTGTAATTTATGCTCGTAGAACGCCTGAAGGTGCTACTTTAATGTTGGGCCTCTGTATGTGGCCAGGCTGTGTAAAAGTCTCACACATGTGGTATCGCCGTACTTGGGAAGAGCAGCAGAATGTATTTTGGGGTGTAATTTGTTGTATGCACATGCTGTGTGTGAGAAATAACCTGATAATATGACAGTTTTGTGAAAAAAAAAAAAAGAAAAATCTTCATTTCTTTCCCATACATCACGGGACACAAAGCCTCAGTAATTACTGATGGGTTATATAGGTATCACTAGGTGATTGGACACTGGCACACCCTAACCAGGAAGTTCAACCCCTATATAATCCCTCCCCTTACAGGGATACCTCAGTTTTTACGCCAGTGTCTTAGGTTTTGGACGTGTAAAGATGTCCTGTGCTGAGCTCCAAAGGGAATATCCTATATCCTATACTGGGGCAAGCCAGGCGAACCGGATCCATTTCAAAGTGTCCTTTTTAGGCCGAATTGGATGGTACCTGGGCCTTGTGACCGAAGAAACGAGGTTTTACCTGTAACGCTTCCTCTTTTTAGAGAGCTGGACCCCGTATTTCAGAAAATGGTTTTTCTAGCCTTATTTCTGGCCGGGTGCTTTGCAGGCCCAGAACTGTGGATCCCCCTATCCGTAGGGGGCCCCAGTCTCTGAAGGTTTTTCCAAACGGAGCCCACCGTGAGAGGTGAAGATTGGGTCTGTATAACAGAACCCTGCGGCTGGATAAGGTAAGGGAGATGCCACAGAATTTTTTTAGTTCTGGTGGGTTTCTCCTTTGAAGTAAATGCATGCTATGCCTATTGTCGCCACCGGGGGCTGCCAAGAGCACATACCTTCTCATGCTGATGTCTGTCTCAGTGTTTCATGCTGCACAGCTCCTCCAGCCGAGCTCCAGGTAGGATGGGATGGGGGGTTCTCCTCCGTGTGATTTCCCCCCCAGAATAGGGGAGCCACAGGTGGTCTGTGAGGCGGTAGTATACCGCACTGTCACCGCCGCCATTGCCACGTGCAGGCCCCATCACTGCCGGCCTCTCTCCTTCCTCCTCCACCTCCAGCCTTTTCCCCCATGCTTGTCAGAACAGGAGGGTTGGCTTGCGCGGGAAGCGCATTTTTTTTTTAAAAAACGGGGGGGCAGTAGAATGGGGGGGGCGGAGCTTCAGCGCGGCCTCAGCGTGCTCAGACGCCCACACTGCCGGCTGCATGGCTATAAGAGACACACTTTACAGGTGCACTCAGCCTTTGGAGGGACACAGAGCTGACAGGTCGCATGTAAGGTGGAACACAGGCATTCCCCTAGGCAGCATTTACTAAGGAAACACTAGGACTGGGCATTGGTAGCAAGGCTGTGGCTAAGACTACATCACTCAGCAGTCAGTGTTCATTTTTGTGATACCTCCACCTTGTTGCTTTGCACTATGGGTAGAAGAGGTTCAAATACCCCAAGAACCAGAGGCTCTAGGGGATCTCCTTCGGGTTCTGAGGGCCCCCTGTCTGCAGCATCTTCCCCCCGAGGGGCCAGGGATGGCTGGCCAGGAAGAGCCGTTGGGGTCAGGGGCTACACCTGCTTCTGGCACTTCAGCCCCTGTATATATTACGCAGGAGGTTTTTTCCTCAACCATTAATGGGTTAGAGGAAAGATTAATGGCCGTGATCACATCTTCACTCAGTGGAAGAAAACGCACTAGGCCTTCCTCTGCTACCCAGGACCCTCAGGCTGAGGAGCTCTGGGATAAGGAAGAAGAATCCCTTTCAGAGGATCGGGATGGGACGGATGATTCCTCTTCAGAGGAATCAGGTGGAGAAGGGCCCTCTACAGCTTCTCAGGATGAGAAAGTCTTAGTGCAGATCCTTGCTGGATTGGTCCGCTCCACATTTAAGTTGCCCGTATCTGAATCAGTTATAGAACCCTCTTCTTCATTGGGGTCACTGAAGCCTCCTCAAACAGCACATGCTTTTCCTGTTCATAATTTACTTGAAAAGCTCCTTTATTCTGAGTGGAATCACCAAGATAAACGTTTTTTTCCACCGAAAAAGTTTTCAACACTTTATCCTAAGGAAGAAAAGTTTATGAAGATGTGGGGAATACCGTCAGTTGATGCCGCCATTTCCTCCGTAAATAAGAGTCTGACTTGTCCTGTAGACAATGCTCAGATGCTCAGGGATCCTGTGGATAAAAAGATGGAATCCCTGTTGAAAGATGTTTTCGCCTTAGCAGGCTCAGTGGCTCAACCTGCAATAGCAGCGATTGGAGTCTGTCAATACTTAAGAGACCATGTTAAGCAGGTCATCAGAGTTTTACCTGAACAGCAGGTCTAGGGGTTGGCTAACCTTCCAGCAGCCTTATGTTTTGCTGTTGACGCCATCAGAGATTCTATCATGCAAACCTCTCGTCTTTCACTTGGGTTGGTGCATATGCGTAAAATTTTATGGTTAAAAAATTGGTTAGCTGAAGCACAATGTAAGAAGCTCCTGGCTGGGTTCCCATTTTCATGGTGCAAGGCTCTTTGGAGAAGACTTGGATAACTGTATCCAAAGGATCTCTAGTGGGAAAAGCACTCTTTTACCTGTTAAGAGAAAGAGTAAGCGCCCCTCTTTCAAGCGGACTCTTTCCCCAGCGCCAGGGGCATCAGCTCCAGGCAGTCGCAACGGCCTCCTCCGGATCAAGAAACGAGTCAACCCCAGGGACAAAAGAAGTCCTGGGGGAAGAAGTCTACTAGACAAGACACTAAGGCCTCTTTATGAAGGGGCGCCCCTGCTCGCTCGAGTGGGGGGAAGACTGCTACAGTTCTCAAAGCTCTGGCAGGAGGACTTCCAGGACAGATGAGTAATCTCCACGGTAACCTTAGGTTACAAACTGGAGTTCCAAGAATTTCCCTCTCCTCGTTTCCTCAGATCAAATGTCCCAAGTTTTTTGCGGAGGAGATGGGCGTGAGTGAGTGCTCCCCCCCCCCTCATGTTCCCGAGCTAATAGCACAAGAAATCATCTGGCTGTCAGATGGGACACAGAGATGCTGAGAGACGCTGAGACATAGAGAGAGAGAGATTGTCTACCTGCCTACCTACCAAAATACTTGGCTTCAGCCCTGCTGTACGCTGGGAGGATACACACCAGAGCTCTCTTGCCTGCCTGGGCTTGCCTGTCTAGCTGTTTGGCTTCAATCCTGTTACATACCGTACGGCAGGCAAACACACACCGGAGCTCTCAGGATAAACGGACGGGCAGCCAAAACCGAAAGTGGAAGGAGAGTGAGGTGAGAGGTGATTGGCAGCTCCTCTTGATCCCTTCCTGAACATCCCTTCTATTTATTCATATCATTTATAAATACCACTCCACCGCTGTGTTACTGGCCGGCTGGGTCATCTCTTCATTACATCACAGCTCCCACTGTGTCACTGTATTAAATCCCTTCAATCTAATTATACTACTCCACCGCTGTGTTACTGGCTGGCTGGATCACTGCTTCATTACATCACAGCTCCCACTGTGTCATTGTACGAAATCATATCAATTTAACTATACCATTAACTATACCATTCCACCGCTGTGTTACTGGCTGGCTGGGTCACTGCCTCATTACATCACAGTCCCTACTGTGTCAGTGTATGAAATCATTTTCAATTTAACTACACCATTCCACCGCTGTGTTATTGGCCGGCTGGGTCACTGCTTCATTACATCACAGCTAACACTGTGTCATTGTATTAAATCCCTTCTATTTAATTACACCACTCCACTGCTGTGTTACTGGCTAGCCAGGTCACTGCTTTATTACACCACAGTTCCCACTGTGTCATTGTACGAGGATGACAACTCGCAGACAAGTAGCCTCGCAGCCAACAGCAGGAAGAGGAAGGAAATCAACGGACGGCATTAAGGCTTTCATGTCCCCCCGCACACCTGAGCCAACTGGACGACTGGAAATTAAAAAACGGAGCGGAGCCACCATAACTGACGGTGTGGAGAAAACAGAGTGGGAGTCTGGGATAAAGCGGGCGGATGTACAGACGAAAGGAGACAGTGTCGTTGTGAACGGTAAGAGACCTCCTACAGCGGGAAGAGGGAGGAGGACCCCGGAGCAGAGCCCTCCCGGTAGTGGTGGTGGGTGCCACTAGGTAAAAGGGGCTAAAAATATAGGCCAGCTAGTTCCTGGTAATGGACATCTAGAAGCGGCTATACAAAGTACATCAATAGGAAGCCGGGGTACAGTGACACAGGGGGAGGATAATAGACAGACTCAAGAAGAGTCTGAGACCATAGACATGGAGAGGATGAGAGCAAGAGAAGGAGAAGACCCAACCCCCAACATGGACCAAAGTAATAGTCAGGAATATCCAAGTATAAAAGGTGGGGGAGTGGGAAGATGTGGGTCACCGCAGAGACATGTCATGGACTGTGACCAGGAGAGCCTCCAAAACGGTGAAGGGAACCCACAAGGATGGACTGGACAAAGTGTAGACCCAGAAAGGGATATCTGGGGCCTGTTGAAGGCCCTCCCCACTAAAAATGATATTCAGCAATTAATAAATGCAGTTGAACAATCTTGTATGCAAGCAGTAGCAAGCGTAAAAGAGGACATCAGGGACCTAGGATACAGAGTAGAGGGGATGGAAAAAGAACAAGAAGTTATTATACAAGCTGTGACGGAAACTCAAGAGTCCATGAAAAAATATGAAGAAACTTTAAATGCATACAGGGACCAGCTGGATGAATACGAGAACAGGGATAAACGCCAAAATATACGTATAAATGGACTGAAAGAATCAATCACAGCGACAGAACTAGCCCCAGTGGCACAAAAAGTGTTTGGACAGATTTTAGGAGATCAAGCTCCTAATGTTATAGAAATAGACAGGATACACCGGGCCCACTCTAAGAGTACAAAAACTGATGTACCCAGAGATGTAATATGTAAAGTTCACAAATATGCAGTGAAGGAGAGTATAATGAAGATGGCACGTGATAACCCTAGGATTACATTTGAAGGTTCAAACATAGCTCTGTATCCAGATATATCGAAAAGGACTCTCTTTAAACGTGGGGCGGTTCGCCCACTGTTGGAAATTTTACGGAAGGCGGAGATCAAGTATAGGTGGGGGTTCCCTTTCAGTTTAACAGCTTCCAGAAATGGAAGAACCGCAACATTGCGAACACAAGGACGATCTAAAAGTATTTGTGGAAAAATTAGATCTCCCGATGGTGGACTTTGTGGATTGGAGAATAAGTTGTCTAGGGCCCCCCCTGCAATGAGCAGAGAAGTGGCAAGAAGTACCAGCGAAGGTTAATAGGGGAATAGCCCAGAGAAGGACTTAAAGGACTTGGAGGACCCCCCTTTTTTTTTTTTTCTTTTTTTTTTTTTTATGGTCCTTCCCACTCAGGAGGCGGTCAACAGAGTAATGCCGGGGGGGGGGGGAGATTGGAAGGGAAGGTGTAATGGGAAATGTGTACCTTAGGTAGGTCAATAGGTCAGCCCCAATGGAAGGGGAGAATAATCCTGCGGAAGGCAGGGAAGGGAGGTAGCAGGCGCACAGGAGGTGTGGGTGTGCGCAAGCTACATACCCGATTTTTAGATATACCCCTCATGAAAGGTTTGTGGTATGTGAGGACAGGATGTAAGTATGTAAGGTCTATATTTACGGTATACAAGTGGTATATTTTTTGTTTTCTTTGTGTTTTTTGTTTGGAAGTAATGAATGACAGGGAGGGGGGGGGGGTAGAAGGGGGGGTGGGATTGGCAGAGGAGAAGATAGAGAACAAGGGCAAGGGGCTGGGTGTCCTAAAAATGAAATAAAATGACAGCCATTTTGAAAATTTTGTCATATAATGTGAGGGGTTTGAATTCACCAATTAAAAGAGGGCGCTTATGGGTCGAGCTGCAACATTGGGGAGCTGATGTTGTTTTCCTGCAGGAGACCCATTTCAAGAGCAGCTCAATCCCAAGCTTACCCCAGAATGTACTGAGTCAGTGGTATCATGCGGTATCCCCAATAGCGAGGGCAAGAGGGGTCACAATTGCGTTCAAAAAATTGTGCCCTTGGACTACGGAGACCCTGCAAAGTGACCCAGAAGGTCGGTACTTGTTTGTAAAGGGTACGCTACAGGGGAGACGATATACCTTTGCTTCAATATATTCACCCAATGTTGGGACAGCTAATTTTCTGGTTAAAGTATTTAGAAAACTGGAAGAATTTAAGGAAGGGTGTGTAGTGGTGGGAGGAGATTTTAATATGGTGTTAGAACCGAGTATAGATACCTCTACGGGTAGAACTGCTGTGTCTTTTAAAGCCATAAAGCGGGTTAAACAAACCTTACGCTCTCAACACCTAGTGGATACTTGGAGAGCGTTACATCCAGGCACCAGGGATTATAGCTAATACTCTAAAATACACGATATGTATTCACGGCTAGACCTCTTTTTGGTGGATCAATTCTACTTGGGGAATGTCAGCACAAGTACAATTGAACCAATAACTATGTCTGACCATGCTCCAATAATCTTGACCCTTCAACCAACTCAAATGACTCGGGCGGAACAAACATGGCGTCTGAACGAGTCATTGTTGGATAAAGAAGACAGTGGAGAAATTAAGGGTTAAGATAAAGGAGTATTTTGAAATAAATAAAACAGAAGGAGTGTCAGATCAAGTGGTGTGGGAAGCACCCAAAGCGGTTGTGAGGGGGGACTTAATTGCCTTTGGTACATATATATGAAAAAGGAAAGCAAAAGGGAAATGGACGAATTACTAGAGAAGATCAGAACCCTAGAAATAAAGCATAAGGAAAATCTCGACCCAGTAGATGGTAGATGTCTAGAGAGTGTACGGGCAGAGCTTGCACAATAGTTAGAATATAAAGCGAAGAACAAAATTAGGTTTTTCGCAAATAGAGCATATGAACAAGGAAATAAATGCGGTAGGCTACTGGCAAAACAACTTAAAAAAACAACAGGACGCCAGACACGTGCACAGCTTACTAGTTCAGGGTAGGAAAATAATAGACACAAAGGCGATAGCAAAAGAATTTAGTAAATTTTATGAGGTATTATATAACATCTCCAAAACAGAACCATCTGAAGAAGGGGAAAGCGAGGGACAAAGGAGAGATAAGATAGAGGATTACATTGAGAACGCAGACATGCCCATACTAACTAGAGAAACCTCCGAGATAATGGAACGCCCAATCACGGTGGAAGAGTTGAGCAGAGTGATAGTAGCCCTACCCCCAGGGAAAAGCCCAGGCCCGGATGGGCTGACAAACATATATTACAAGAAATTTCTCCCAATTTTGGTAAAGCCACTTTGTGATTATTTCAACTCTATGGGTGCTGGAAGTCCATTTTCCTCAGAAGCATCACTGGCGTACATAACGGTTTTGCCAAAAGAGGGAAAAGACCCCCAGGTATGTGCCAATTACAGGCCAATCTCTCTGCTGAACTCAGACACCAAGATACTGGCAAAAATTCTGGCCCTGAGAATACAGGAAGATGTAGGAGATTTAGTGCACCCAGATCAAGCAGGGTTTGTAAAGGGGCGAGAAGCAAGAGATAACACCACCCACGCACTCCATATACTGCATTGGATGCGACATGGCCCAGGTGAAGCCCCAGGAATCACTCTGTCGATGGATTTGGAGAAAGCCTTCGACAGAGTGAACTGGGGCTTTATGAGAGAGGTACTGGGGAGGATAGGACTGGGGGAGAGGATGCTGGGATGGATTATGGCACTATACACAAAACCAAGAGCAATGGAACCTTTTCTGCGTAGAATTAGAAAGAATAAGGAGATAGCGGGGACGCATATAGGCCATACGGAACATAAAGTAGCAGCATATGCGGACGATTTATTATTTTTTCTGTCCGCTCCCCAGACATCTATAGCCGCATTGATGGTAGAAGTACAGGAATTTGGAAGGGTGTCTGGCTTTAAGATTATTTTCGAGAAATCAGTCATCCTTCCCAGTCATGTCCCAGTGGAGATGGAGAGAACACTGAAGGAGAAATACCCATTTATATGGAACAGGGAGTCGCTGACATACCTGGGGGTACAGATAAGCGCAGACTATGAACTATTGTTGGAGCATAATTATGGCTCATTAGTGAAAGAAATAACAGAAGAATTAAAGAAATGGAAGGGGAAATATTTGACCTGGTTCGGAAGAATCAGTGCCATAAAAATGAGTATACTGCCCAGAATAGTTTATGAGCTGCGTACAGTGCCAATCAGGTTGCCGGCGAGCCTCCTTAAACAAATGCACCGGCTATTTATGGCCTTTGTGTGGAACGATAAAAGACCTAGACTGGCGTACAATATTTTAAGGAGTAGAGCGGAGGGTGGCCTAGGACTCCCGGATATAACATCCTATTATAAGGCCATGGCGCTAGTTAGAATAATAGACTGGTGCCATGACCTAGATAGAAAACCATGGGTACAGGCAGAAATGATGATGGCGGGGAGAAACCTGGCAGGAGCACCATGGATCCAAGGGTCACTGAGAGGGATGTCACAATGGACATCACCAATAACCCTGAATACATTAGAAGTATGGGATAGAATGAATAAAGAGGGCAGGTACGCCCCACAGACCTCCCCTCTGGCTCCTCTGGAGGGATTTCCGTGGTTCCCTCCGGGGGAGAAGACAGGAAGTCTGGGGGCGTGGGGACAAGATGGGAATATTAGATGCGGTAAGTTTGCCCCAAGTGGAGTTTTAATACCACTGACAGAGATGATCTTGAAATTTGGGGAGACAAGAATGTCGGAATGGAAACACCGTCAAATGACGAGCTTCCTTAAGAAAATAAAACCGTTAAGACCCATAAATACACTTACCGCATTTGAGAGGAAGTGTGCACAGACATCGGAAGCTGGGCATACATTATCCCGGATGTACAGAATGATCCTAGGAGAACAAGAAAAGAAACCCCCATACTTCATAAAAGAATGGGAGAGGGAGCTAGGCCAAGTGTGGACAGATAAACAAATAAATAAAATGATATTGTTAACATTTACTACCTCCATAAGTACAAAGGTGCAAGAAATGGCATATAAATTCCTAGCGAGATGGTATAGGACACCAGTTAAAATGGCACAAATCTCTTCAGAAGCTAATGATAAATGCTGGAGGGGCTGTAGACAGAGGGGAACTTTTCTTCATCTATGGTGGACATGCCCAATAATTAAGCGTTTTTGGGAATTAGTAGCCCCCTGGATTAAGAAAATGACGACGGATCACATAGAGTTTGGGCCCATACAATATTTATTTCATGGAATGACTGGACCTGTCAAAAAATATAGAGAAAGTATAACCCCACATTTGTTAAATGCAGCGAAAAAATTAATTCCGAAGTACTGGAGATAGGACCGGATCCCGTCAGTTATGGAGTGGAGAAATTAGGTTAATATAATAAAGGAAGCAGAGAGATGGGTTCATGTGGTTAAAAACCAAAAAAAGAAATTTGAAACGACATGGGCAAACTGGGAACAATGCGCTGAGGAGATAATAGAAGAAGGAAACACAGATGGGTAGGAGGAAGGAATGGTATAGTCATTTAGAATAGAAATATAAGAAGAATGGCCCTGAAGGGTAGATGTAAACAGTCAAGTAACTTCTCTAATGCTAATCAAAGAGGGAGGGGGGTAAGATAATGTATGGTTATATGTATATGTGGTTTCTGTTTTTTTTTTTTTTTTTTTACTATTTCCCTCTTGTCCCAGTTTTGACAAACATTGGAGGTGGAGGGGGGGGTGGACACGATTAATAACAATTATGAATTATAGGGATATTACCCCCCCCTTCTTTTTTTTTTTTTTTTTTTTTTTTCCATGCACATTTACATTATCATGAATTTTAGTGGTTAGTGACACGAACTAGAATAAAGGGGATGTATTTAATAATGAACTGAAGTGATTAATGACACAAAGTAGAATAAGGGGGGAATTTACTCATAAATTTATCTTTAAAACACTTTATAAATTACATAATCACAAACACGAATGTACACGGAAGGGGTTTTTTTTTTTTTTTTTTGTTTTTTGTTTTTTTCACAATACATAACAAGGAATTGAAGGGACTAAAGACACTAATCAGAATAAGGGGGGAATCCCCCCCCCCCCCCCTTTTTTTTTTTTTTTTTTTTTTTTTTAAGCACTTTATAATTAAGCACTATTATACACGGAGGGTTGTTTTTATTTAATTTTTTTTTTAATTTTTTTTTTTTCTCTTCACAATATATAATTATGAATTGAAGTGATTAATGACACTAATAAAAATAAGGGGGAGCTCATTTATAATTTTATTTTTAAACACCGTATAAATATAAGCACGATAAACACGGTGGGGTGGGTCCTTTTTTCCCCCTTTTTTTTTTTTTTTTTTTTTTTCTCACAACACATAACAAGGAATTGAAGGGACTAAAGACACCAATCAGAATAAAGGGGGAACTCACTATAAATTTTTTTTTTTTTTTTTTTTTCACAACACATAACAAGGAATTAAAGCGAATAAAGACACCAATCAGAATAAGGGGGGAACTCATTGTATATATTTTTTTTTCCTTCTCTTTCCTTTCGCTCCTCGCATATGTAAATGTCGACTGCTGGGACAGGGGGGAAAACGGTGGTAGGTAACGAAGGATGTAATGTGTAGTATGTTTCTATTGATTGAACAAAGGGGTATTGAATGTTGTATAAATGGTGTATATATAAATGAAATAAACAATAAAATTTTTGATTATTAAAAAAAAAGATCAAATGTCCCCAGGGATCCAGAGAAAAAGGAGTCGCTCCTTCTAGCGTTAGAGCGGCTTTTGTCACAAGAGGTCATTATGGTGGTTCCCACGAAGGATCAAGGATTAGGCTTCTATTCCAACCTTTTTAGGGTCCAAAAGCCAAATGGGGATGTCAGACCCATTCTGGATCTAAGGGATCTGAATCGATTCTTAAGGATTCGGTCATTCCGCATGGAATCAATTCGGACAGTAGTCTCCATCCTGCAGGGAGGAGAATTTCTGGCATGGATAGACATCAGAGATGCATATCTGCATGTGCCCATTTTTCCTGCTCATCAGAAGTTCCTGCGCTTCGAGATAGGAGGGCGCCATTTCCAGTTTGTGACTCTGCCTTTCGGGATAGCCACTGCACCTCGAGTGTTTACAAAGATCTTGGCTCCTCCTCTGGCCAGATTAAGGGCCCAAGGTATAACTGTCATAGCATACCTAGATGACCTGCTCTTGATAGACCGGCCGGTAGCCTCTTTGAACGAGAGCTTGAGGACCACAGTCAAGTATCTGGAACACCTAGGTTGGATTCTCAACCTAGAAAAATCTTTCCTAAAACCAGTAAGAAGACTGGAGTATTTGGGTCTGATTATAGATACAAGCCAGTATTTCTACCTCAGGCAAAGATCACTGCTTTAAGGGAGCTGATTCTGGTAGTCAGGACCAAGAAGGGTCCTTCTGTCTGCCTTTGTCTGAGGCTGCTAGGAAAGATGGTGTCTGCATTCGAAGCAGTTCCCTATGCTCAGTTTCATTCAAGACTACTGCAACACAGTATCCCGTCGACCTGGAACAAGAAGGTTCAGGCATTAGACTTTCCAATGCACCTGTCTCATGCGGTGCGTCAGAGCCTCAATTGGTGGTTAATACCCAAAAACCTGCAGAAGGGGAAATCCTTTCTACCGGTTACCTGAACGGTGGTAACAACGGATGCCAGTCTTTCGGGTTTGGGAGCAGTTCTGGAACAGTCTGCGGTCCAGGGGGTATGGTCCCAAACCGAGAGGACCTTACCCATCAACATTCTGGAGATCCGTGCGGTATATCTAGACCTAAAGGCCTGGACTCTCATACTACAGGGTTGCCCAGTCAGGATCCAGTCCGACAGTGCCACAGCAGTGGCTTATATCAATCATCAGGGAGGCACCAGGAGCTGTGCTGCTCAAAGAGAGGTGAACCAAATCTTAGTCTGGGCAGAGAAGCAGGTGCCATGCATATCGGCAGTCTTCATTCCAGGGATAGAGAACTGGCAGGCGGACTATTTAAGTCGCCAGCAGTTACTTCCAGGGGAATGGTCTCTGCATCCTGACGTCTTTTGGGCCATATGCCAAAGATGGGGGGTTCCAGATGTAGATCTCTTTGCATCCCGATTCAAAAAAAAGATGGACAGATTTGTGGCAAGGACAAGGGATCCCCTTGCATGCGGGACAGATGCGTTGGTGATTCCGTGGCATCAGTTCTCACTGATTTATGCATTCCCTCCTATTCTGCTACTGCCACGACTCCTTCGCAGGATCAGGCAGGAAAGGAAGTCGGTGCTCCTGGTAGCCCCAGCTTGGCCCAGGAGGACTTGGTATGCAGAAATAGTAAGGATGACGGTGGGTTCCCCGTGAACCCTACCGTTACGCCCAGACCTGTTATCTCAAGGTCCAGTGTTCCATTATGCCTTACAAACGCTAAATTTGATGGTTTGGCTATTGAAACCCACATTCTGAAAAATCGTGGGCTTTCAGGTCCTGTGATAGCTACCTTGATCAATGCAAGGAAGCCAGCTTCCAGAGTAATTTATCATAGAGTCTGGAGAGCTTATGTATCCTGGTGTGAATCCAGGGGTTGGCATCCTAGAAAATATGTGATAGGTAGAATTCTTGATTTTCTACAATTGGAATTAGAGATGAAGTTGGCCTTGAGTACCATCAGGGGCCAGGTCTCGGCCTTATCAGTATTGTTTCAAGGACCACTTGCTTTGCATTCTTTGGTCCGAAACTTTATGCGGGGGGTGATGCGTCTTAATCCTCCGTTTAATGCGCCCCTAAACCCCTGGGACTTGAACTTGGTTCTGTCTGTTTTACAGAAACAGCCCTTTGAACTAATACGTCAGATTCCTTTGGTCTTGTTGACAAGGAAGTCAATTTTTCTGGTAGCCATTTCTTCTGCTAGAAGAGTATCAGAATTAGCAGCTCGTTCCTGTAAAGAGCCTTATTTGATTGTACACAAGGATAGAGTGGTACTGCGCCCTCATCCTAGTTTTTTACCGAAGGTGGTTTCAGATTTTCATTTAAACCAAGACATTGTTCTGCCTTCCTTTTTTCCAGATCCCTGTTCTTCGGAAGAAAGGTCACTACATTCTTAGGTTTTGACTGCTCTTACCACATCCAATCTGGAAGCAACTGCTAAAATTCGCAAAACGGATGTTTTGTTCGTGCTGCCAGAAGGTCCCAATAGAGGACAGGCAGCGTCAAAAGCTACCATTTCTAAATGGATTTGACAATTGATTATTCAGGCTTATGGTTTGAAACAGAAGATTCCTCCGTTTCAGATCAAGGCACATTCCACAAGGGCTGTTGGTGCTTCTTGGGCAGTGTATCACCGGGCCTCTATGGCTCAAATCTGCAAGGCCGCAACCTGGTCTTCAGTCCATACATTCACCAGATTTTATCAGGTGGATGTGAGAAGGCATGAGGATATCGCCTTTGGGCGTAGTGTGCTGCAGGCAGCGGTACAGGGTCCTCAGATCTGATTGCACCCTACTTGGTTGTGGTTCCCCTCCCCTCAGATAGCATTGCTCTGGGACATCCCATCAGTAATTACTGAGGCTCTGTGTCCCGTGATGTATGAGAAAGAAAATATGATTTTTTATAACAGCTTACCTGTAAAATCCTTTTCTTTCGATGTACATCACGGGACACAGAGGTCCCTCTTCTAATACACTTATATTGCTTTGCTACAAAACTGAGGTATCCCTGTAAGGGGAGGGATTATATAGGGGGTTGAACTTCCTGGTTAGGGTGTGCCAGTGTCCAATCACCTAGTGATACCCGTATAACCCATCAGTAATTACTGAGGCTCTGTGTCCCGTGATGTACATCGAAAGAAAAAGATTTTACAGGTAAGCTGTTATAAAAAATGCTATTTTTGCAAAGAATTGTGGGAAAAAATTACAACTTAAAAAAACTCACCATGCTACTTACTATACATTGGAATGTCTACTTTCTAAACAGGGGTCATTTGGGGGGTATTTGTACTTTCCTGACTTGTTAGTGTCTCAAGAAATGAGATACACCTGATGTACTTAAGGCCTGATCAGATGTGATCAATTTTCAGTGGTTGGCACCATAGTTTTTAGATTCTATAACTTTCACAAAGACGAAATAGTATACACTAATTTGGGTAATTTTTACCAAAGATATGTAGCAGTATAAATTTTGGCTAAAATTTATGAAGAAAAATTACTAATTAGCAAAATTTTATGACAGAAACAAAGAAAAAGGGATTTTTTTCACAAAATTTACAGTCTTTTTTTTATTTATAGCACAAAAAATAAAAAACCCACTAGTGATTAAATACCACCAAAAGAAAGCTCTATGTGAAAAAAAGGACGCAAGTTTCATATGGGTACAGTGTTGCATGACTGAGTAATTGTCATTCAAACTGTGAGAGCGCTGAAAATTGGTCTGGGCAGGAAAGGGGTGTAAGTGCACTGTATTTAGGTGGTTAATCTTATTGAATATCATTTAAATTACGTGACGTATATGGGCCCCCGGAAACAGCGGTTGGAATGCACAGTTGAGCCACACTTCTGGTTCTCGGTTGGCGTGTGTTTCAGAATAATGCTGTCCATTTTGGACATTTTTTTTGGCCAGGAATGCAGAGGTTTTGTATCTAATAGTGCTTCGCTGCAGCTTGCACCTATACATGTGATAGCCCCGCTCTGTCATGCCCCAACACTTCAGATCTACATTGGCATGTTACAGTCACACACATACTATATATATATCTATATAGATATATATAGATATGTAGGAAGGCCAGTATGGTGGCCTGAATTTATGGGAGGAGCCCGGGGGGTATTTAAGCAGCCCGCTCACCTGTGGTGCTTGTCGGTTTCCTGTGCTCGATATACGTCACTAGGCCGACTATTCGAATACCAGCATCCGCAAGTTTTTGTCTCGCAAAGTTCCCGCATTCGCAATTCCGTGCTCGAGAGTTTCGAAGTCCGTGTTACCGATTCGTAGTTCGTACCACGCGTCTGGTTTGGCTGTCGCAGGTAGGGTCCCGTCGGACTTTTGTTTTCACGCATTGTTAGATATCATGTCACTAAACCGTGATATCAAACTTACGAATCACTTGCAAATTTCACAACGTAACTGCAATGCATACCACTCGCACTATCGTTATGTTACCATTTCTCGTTATTTGAAAAACCACCGCGACGTAGACGTCGCTTCATTTCAGGCATGTCTAAATTGTTACCACGCATCAGTAGACAACCGTTGTAATTCGCAATGTCGCAATCCCTTGTCGACGTCAAGTTCAATACCAAATCATTTCTCATTTCTAACATTTCAACCATTTCGAATCATTTCATTCATTTCAGTCACTTACCCCGCTCCGATTCAAATCCAGTCACATCCAAAAGATGCACCGATTCGTTCCGGTGTGCCCCAGTAGTTACGGCCTCATTTCAGTACATGCTCCAGAGTCACGTTCATTATCAGTCGCTCGTTACGACTCACCGATTCGTACCTCTGTCATTGTATCATTTCACTGCCACGTATCACGCTCCGATACGAATTTCAGTCGCATGAAAATGCACCGATTCGTCTCGGCGTGCCCCAGGTATTTGCCACATTTCAGTACATGCTCCAGAGTCCGATTCGCAGTCAGTCGCAACAGCGGCATGATCGATTCGCGCCTCTGTCATGGCAACAGTCTGTTACACATGCACTTACCGCGCTCCGGTTCGAATCCAGTCGCATCCCCGATGCACCGATTCGTTACGGCGTGCCCCAGGGCTCGGCGTCATTTCTGAAACATGCTCCAGAGTCCGGATCGTAGCTAGTCGCAGATATCGGGCGACCGATCCGCATCTCTGTCATGGCAACTATTACCATTCATTTCACTCCCACATGGCATCACCGTTTTCGAAACCAGTCGCATCCGAGATGCACCGATTCGTCACGGAATGCCCCAGTTATTTCGGCCGTATCCATACCTATACCAGAGCTCGGTTCGGTGCCAGTTGCAAATGCGGCACAACCAATTCGAGCCTCGGTCGAGGTGAAAACATTTCTGTCATTTCGTTGTTTCATACTGCGCTCCGATTCGAATCCAGATGCATCAAACTTGCACCGGTTCATCCTGGTGTGCACCAATGGTTTTTTCAATTGCCTCATTTCAGTACATGCTCCAGAGCCCGGTTCACAGTCAGTCGCAGTCACTGCACGACCTAGCCGGATCTCTGTCATGGCAAGAGATTTCACTCATTTCATAATCAAGGCAAACATTTCAAATCATTTCGTTGTCAATAAGATTGCAAATCACCATACAAGTCACTGCTTCAAGTTAACCAGCAAACCCTTCACGAAGAATCACCTTTCATTTCCCTCCAGGTCAGTCAATGCCCAGTAGGTCCACCCTGCACCAGGTTGGACGATATCCTCCCAGGTAAAAAAAAAAAAAAAGGGTGAGGAAACAAGTTGGGTAAGTATGGTCTCAGGGAAACAAAGCAAACTTGAAATTCATGTCACCCCCAATAGGTTACAGTCAACCAAAAAACACGATCTGAAGGACAGGATATCTTTACCAGATCAACCATGTCCCAGGCCGGCAGCGAAGACCTCACGGCCCCCCTGTCACCTTCTCCGGTCTCAGAGAGCGGCAGCGTGCAGTCCCTCAGAGGATGGACTATCCCCAAATTGACGGCAGAGCTAAGATGCCGAGGCGTGCCCTTCCCCGCTGCAGCTAGGAAAGGCGAGCTGTTCAAGCTCCTCTTCCCCCCACCAGCTGCAGCAGGACCCAGTACCCAGCAGGCATCTTTCCAGTCGATATCCTCGGCCATCTCACAACTTCACACTATGGTGTCGTCCCTCTCTACCTCGGTCACGGACGTACAAACCAGAGTGGCACTCCTAGAGGCTCGGCCGGCCGCAGCTATTCCCGACCCAACCGTAACCCAACCTTTAACACCCCTTCCTGCAGGTACCACAGGCTGGAGCCCCATTGTCTACCCCTCCCATTTGGTGCCAACCAGCATCAGGAAGGACAACTTGGACGACAGGGATGTCAACCTGGCCTCTTTCCTGATTTCTGTCCACGATCTAGCAGAAAATAAGGCCTATACCTGGGGTGACATATCGGTGGTCCTTAAAGCCAAAGACCCCAGACTGAACCGGAAATTATCTGTCCCAGAGGTCACCCTGGCCTTTAGCATGATGAGAGATGTCCTGTGTTAATCCGCTCCCAGCAGAAGGGAAGAGCTGGACTTATACCTCCATACGGTAGTAGACTTGGACTACAAGTATGGAGGATTTTCTTTTTACGACTACCACCGTACCTTTTCCGCAAAGGTGGCAGCCAGGCTCACACAGTTTCAAACAACAACAAACTGGAGTCTCATGGACACAGAGCTGTTCTGCCGCCATTTTGCCGGCTTACGCTCACCCCTGTGTGCGATTTGCCAGTCCTCCACTCACACTGCCACCTGGTGCGCCAATGCGACAATCAAACGTCCCTTCGGATTTCCCTCCACCTCCAGTGCACTTCAGGGTCAGTCGGCCCCTGAACAAACGCCTCAGGTGGACAAATTCAGACGCCCAGTCCGAACCATGGGAGGGGCAACCATCTGCAATAATTACAACTATGGGTCCTGCAACTTCAGTCAGTGCCGCCTACTCCACATCTGCACCTTATGCCAAAGAGCGCACACAAGAAACTTGTGCGAAGTTAAACAACAAAAGAGGGCATGACTAAGCCGGATCAACGTCTGGTGGCTAGGACTCTACCTCACCTCACACCCCACCCCCTCCCTGGCCACCTACCTTATCCAGGGGTTCACAGTAGGGTTTCACACCGGCCTCATTTCTTTACCCCACAGTACCTACGAATGTGGGAATCTTCGTTCAGCGGCCATTGACGAACAAGCCATAGATCGGCTCTAACAGGCAGAAGTAGACCGAGAGTTCGTTATAGGCCCCTTCACTCAGCCCCCTTTCAGCACTTGGAGAGTCAGCCCTATTGGGCTTGTCAAGGGCAAGTTCACAAATAAATTACTTTTGGTGTACGACCTGTCTGCGCCTCATTCTTCCCACACTCCCAGTCTCAATTCTCTGATCCCCTCCGAAGAATTCTCCCTAAAATATTCCTCCGTGGACATGGCTATCCAAGCAGTCATCAAAGCACGTACAGGTGCCTGGCTCTCCAAAGCCGACATCTCGAATGCCTTCAAGCTCCTGCCTATCCACCCATCCCTTTGGTGCTGGCATGGCATCAAGTGCAAGGAGGCATACTATTTTGCCACAAAACTGACGTTTGGTTCGAAGAGTAGCCCCTGGCTCTTCGACACATTCGCTCAGTCCCTCGCTTGGATACTCTTACACAAGGCTCAGTGCCAAGAAGTCATCCATTACCTGGACGACTTCCTACTAATAGAACCACCCAGCAGGCCCCCAGGAGACCTCGACAAACTCAGAGTGGTATTCGGAAATCTCAATGTTCCCATCGCCGAGCACAAAGCCGACAGCCCAGCACACAACATCACTTTTCTCAGGATCAACTTAGACACCTGCACTATGCAGGCCAGTCTCCCCCTCGACAAACTAACCCGCATTAGGGCGGTCCTTCACAAATTCACCCACACCAAGGGGTGTACCAAAAAGCAGTTGCAATCTCTCCTGGGAATGCTTAATTTCGCCATGCGAATTATTCCACAAGGCCGCACCTTCGTGTCACGTCTGCTGAGATTCCTGTCAGAAACACAAGACCCCGATCAGATCCTGAATCTAGACTCCGCAGCAATAGCGGACCTATCTATGTGGGAGGAAATCTTGTCCGCCTGGAATGGCATATCCCTATTTATACCCATGGTTTCGGCCCTTTCACCCCAGGTGGTGACAGACGCTGCAGCTTCCACAGGTTTCTCGGCAATTTTTGGCTACCAATGGTTTTCAGGACCCTGGCCTCAACAGATACTGTTGATACCCGGCTTTACCCGAACATCTTCCTTCTTCCAACTCTATCCCATAGTGGCAGCTGCACAACTCTGGGGTCATCATTGGACAGGACAAACTGTGGTCTTCACCACCGACAATCAGGCCACGGCAGACATTATCAACAAAGGCAGGTCCAAGTCCATAGCAGTCATGTCCTTCCTGCGCAGATTGGTACAACTGTCTTTACAGCATCAGTTTAAAATCCACTGTTCATTTATTCCAGGCAGATACAATTTAGCTGCTGACGCTCTGCACGTTTTAATTACACCTCCTTTTTCGAACAGGTTCCCGGAGCCGATCCCGTGTCGGCCCCTATCCCTGTCTGGTCACAACTGACCCTGGACTAGTTCAACATTTACAAGGAGCAACAAGGCTCATCAATCGCTCACTCTCCCATAACACACTCAAAGCCCACCAGACAGCTTGGAAGGCGTTCAATAAATTCCTGACACCCTGCTGCAAAGGACCAACAGATGTCAAACAGGTACTGGCCTTCATTTCGTACTGCCACACTCAGCTGGCCTTATCTTACAATACCATTCGGCTATACCTAGCCAGCATACAACATTTCTTGACTCTTGAAGACCCCGCAAAATCTTCACTGTTCTCATCACACGCTATACGAGCCATCCTAAGGGGCATTCAGAAACAACAACCAGTGATTAGCACCAAGCGCTTACCCATTACGGGGCCCATCTTCAGGGATATGTCGACCATCCTGGCGACTTCTCCATTCGGTCTTCTCCCCAGCACGGTCCTACAAGCAGCCATATATTTGGCTTACTACGGGTTCTTGCGACCTGGCGAGTTCACCTGTAACAACCCCGCAGACCAAGTACTATGCAGACGGCACTTGGTTCGCTACCAAGACCATTTCATCCTCCACCTCGAGGTTTCTAAAACCCAGCAAACAGGCTCTGGAGTGGACATTCACCTCTACAAAACCAATAACAGCTGGTGTCCAGTCACCGTACTCAACCGTCTTCTGTCACTCCTGCCTGAACAACCGGACACCAGTCCTCTTCTACCATTCCCAGTTAAACCCTTAAGCGCCTGTCAGTTTGTGAAACACATAAGGATACTTCTCCGCAATCTTCACCTTAACCCGAGTCAGTACTCCGGACACTCCTTTCGTATCGGAGCAGCCTCCACAGCATCCCGCCACGGGGTTCCAGACCACGTCATCAAAAGACTAGGCAGGTGGAAATCGGCCTGCTTCGCTTGGTATATCCCCAATCCTCAAGTAGAGATGGCACAGGCATTTTCCAAATTGGCTCAATGAATAAACTGAAAACCAATAAAATATTATACCCCTACCTGAATGTTTTTTCCCCCTTATTTTGGCATACCGGCCATTAGACCAAGGCACACTTTCAGGTCCATTTCATATGGTAAGTCCACACTTCCAGGTCTATTTCCGATGGTAAGTCTTATGTTAACTATAATGTTATCTATGTCCATATCGGACATAGGGCTCCAACCATAAATATATATATATATATATATATATATAGATATCTATCTATATATATATATATATATATATATATATATATATATATATATCACAAAAGTGAGTACACCCCTCACATTTGTGTAAATATTTTATTATATCTTTTCATGTGACAACACTGAAGAAACGACACTTTGCTAGAATGTAAAGTAGTGAGTGTAAGCTTGTATAACAGTGTAAATTTTCTGTCCCCTCAAAATAACTCAACACACAGCCATTAATGTCTAAACCGCTGGCAACAAAAGTGAGTACACCCCTAAGTGAAAATGTCCAAATTGGGCCCAAAGTGTCAATATTTTGTGTAGCCACCATTATTTTCCAGCACTGCCTTAACCCTCTTGGGCATAGAGTTCACCAGAGCTTCATAGGTTGCTGCTGGAGTCCTCTTCCACTCCTCCATGATGACATCATGGAGCTGGTGGATGTTAGAGACCTTGCGCTCCTCCACCTTCCGTTTGAGGATGCCCCACAGATGCTCAATATGGTTTAGGTCTGGAGACATGCTTGGCCAGTCCATCACATTTACCCTCATCTGCTTTAGCAAGGCAGTGGTCATCTTGGAGTGTTTGGGGTCATTATCATTTTGGAATACTGCCCTGCGGCCAAGTCTCCAAAGGAAGGGGATCATGCTCTGCTTCCGTATGTCACAGTACACATTGGCATTCATAGTTCCCTCAATGAAATGTAGCTCCCCAGTGTCGGCAGCACTCATGCAGCCCTAGACCATGACACTCCCACCAACATGCTTGACTGTAGGCAAGACACACTTGTTTTTGTACTCCTTACCTGGTTGCTACCACAAACACTTGACACCATCTGAACCAAATAAGTATATCTTGGTCTCATCAGACCACAGGACATGGTTCCAGTAATCCATGTCCTTAGTCTGCTTGTCTTCAGCAAACTGTTTGTGGGCGTTCTTTTGCATCATCTTTAGAAGAGGCTTCCTTTTGGGACGACAACCATGCAGACCATTTTGATACAGTGTGCGTGTATGGTCTGAGCACTGACAGGCTGACCCCCCACCCCTTCAACCTCTGCAGCAATGCTGGCATCACTCATATGTCTATTTCCCAAAGACAACCTCTGGATATGACGCTGAGCACGTGCACTCAACTTCTTTGGTCGACCATGGCGATGCGTGTTCTGAGTGGAACCTGTCCTCTTAAACTGCTGTGTGGTCTTGGCCACCGTGCATATTCGTGGTCTTGGCAATCTTCTTTTAGCCTAGGCCATCTTTATTCTTTTTTTCAAACCCTTAGAGAGTTCTTTGCCATTTTGAACTTCCAGTGACCAGTATGAGAGAGTGAGAATGATAACACCAAGTTTAACACACCTGCTCCCCATTCACACCTGAGACCTTGTAACACTAACTACAATATTGACACTTTGGGCCCAATTTGGACATTTTCCGTTAGGGGTGTACTCACTGCCAGCGGTTTAGACATTAATGGCTGTGTGTTGAGTTATTTTGAGGGGACAGCAAATTTACACTGTTATACAAGCTGTGCACTCACTACTTTACATTGTAGCAAAGTGTAATTTCTTCAGTGTTGTCACATGAAAAGATATAATAAAATATTTACAAAAATGTGAAGGTTGTACTCACTTTAGCAAGGCAGTAGTCATCTTGGAGGTGTGTTTGGGGTCATTATGTTGGAATACTGCCCTGCGGCCCAGTCTCCGAAGGGAGAGGATCATGCTCTGCTTCAGTGTGTCACAGTACATGTTGGCATTCATGGTTCCCTCAATGAACTGTAGCTCCAGAGTGCTGGCAGCACTCATGCAGCCCCAGACCATGACACTCCCACCACAATGCTTGACCGTAGTGTGGAACCTGTCCCGTTAAATCGAGGTATGGTCTTGGCCACCATGCTGCAGCTCAGTTTCAGGGTCTTGGCAATCTTCTTATAGCCTAGGCCATCTTTATGTAGAGAAACAATTATTTTTTTCAAAACCTCAGAGTTCTTTGCCATGAGGTGCCATGTTGAACTTCCAGTGACCAGTGTGAGAGAGTGAGAGCGATAACAACAAATTTAACGCACCCTCTCCCCATTCACACCTGAGACCTTGTAACACTAATGAGTCATATGACACCACGGAGGGAAAATAGCTAATTGGGCCCAATTTGGACATTTTCATCTAGGGGTGTACTTACTTTTGTTGCCAGCAGTTTCGACATTAATGGCTGTGTTGAGAGGGGACAGCAAATTTGCACTGCTATACAAGCTGTACACTCACTACTTTACATTGTAGCAAAGTGTCATTTCTTCAGTGTTGTCACATGAAAATATATAATAAAATATTTACTGATATGTGAGGGGTGTACTCACTTTTGTTAGATACTGTGTGTGTGTGTGTGTGTGTGTGTGTATGTGTGTATATATATATATATATATATATATATATATATATATATATATATATATATATATATATATAATATTCCATTGTGGGGAGCCCTTTTTGGAGCATCATTTGATCCTTCCAACCACTATTTAAAGTGCAGTTATGTGTCATACGAAATTGGCTCTGAATTTCGAGGGGATCTCCCCTCGAAACGCTTTAGCATTTTGGAAGGTTGTCACACTTGGGACTTGTCTAGTGGACCAGGCTGTTTAAAGTACATTTAGGACTTTGATATGCCTCATTTATGATGTTGTTTGTGAGTATACATCTTTGTTTTTTACATTAATAAAGCAATCACGAAGGTAATGTGCTAGGCTGGTGCGCCCTCTGTTCCTTGTTTTTGCAGATCCTCTAGCTGTAGCCTTGTAGCCTTCAGTCTGGGCTGATTTTTTATAAATTGACACTTACTTGTCCAGGGTTCCAGCTCCATCTTCACCTGGTCTAGTTTTTCACTAGCCTTTGGTTTCCCAGTGCTGGCATCCTAACTGTGGGTAGCTGGCTATGTCGCCAGTTCGGCTTCACAGCCAGCTGCTCTGTGCTTTGTGAATGGTCCTAGGCAATCCCAGCAAAGGTTGCAGTGGGTACCTGTCAAAACTAGGTACCTGCTTCCCTCCAAAAAAAAAAAAAAAAAAAGTAACATGCCAACTATGAGAGAGGAGACCTAAAGCATAAAGGACTTAAAGCAGAACATGGCCTTTTGGGTGGAGTTCCACTTCAATAATCCCCTGGTCTCTGTTCAGGCTAATTTTTGCCTCACCTCCAGTGCAAATTTTGCCTCATCTGCTCAACAAAATAGAGCAAGAGAGGAAAATTGATCCTAATTGCACTAAAGTGGCCCAGAAGAACCTGGTAGGCAAACCTACTCAGACTTCTAGGAGACAAATTCTGGTCTCTTCCCAACAAGGGAGATCTGCTATCTCAATGCCCTCATTCCATCCGGCTTCTAATGCCACGTACACACGGTCGAACTTTTCAGCTACAAAAGTCCGACAGACTTTCGACGGACTTTTGGCGGACTTTCAAAAGACTTTCTGACGACCGTACTTGCCTACACACGATCACACCAAAGTCCGACGGATTCGTACGTGATGACGTACACCGGACTAAAATAAGGAAGTTGATAGCCAGTAGCCAATAGCTGCCCTAGCGTGGGTTTTTGTCCGTCGGATTAGCATACAGACAAGCGGATTTCTGGGTCCGGCGGAGTTACGACGTAAAGATTTGAAGCATGTTCCAAATCTAAAGTCCGTCAGATTTGCAACTGGAAAAGTCCGCTGAAGGTGAAGCCTACAAACGATCGAATTGTCCGCCGGATTTGGTCCGTCGGACAAGTCCGGTCGAAAAGTCCGACCGTGTGTACGCGGCATAAGTCTTTGGCTTTACCGACATGGCTGTCTTAAAAAGCAAAAAGTGCCTCTTCCAGAAAGATCTGTTATACCTGGAAATCCTTTTTGCCTGGTGGGAACACAGGCACTTAAATCCCAGAGATTACTCTGTACATCACATTCTGGCTTTCCTGCAAACAGGTCTTGACCAGAACTTGGCCTTAAAGCAGAACTTTACCCATAACAACTTGAGAAAAATGTTTTTTTTAGTAAGAAAAATGCATTCCATTTGCATTCCAATGCATTTTTCTGACTAAAGTTCCACTTTAAGCACTCTTGAAGGTTAGGTCTCAGTCTTATCTATTCTTTTTTAAAGGCCTCTGGCTTCATTTCCTTTGTAAGAACCTTTATTCAAGGTGTATCTTGTATCGGGCCCCCTGCAGCACCTCGTGTTTCCTTGAGATCTCAACTTGGTTCTTTCTGACCTGCAAAAAACACACTTTGAACCTATCAAGGATATGCCCGTTCATGTTTCTGAACTGTCAGCCCTTTCCTGTAAAAAGCCTTTTTTCATACCTCACAATGACCAGGTTGTTTTACGGCCAAAGCCATTCTTTCTCCTGATGGTGGTTTCCGTATTCCACCTCTTTGAGAATATTGTACTACTATCCTTATACCCTTTTCCTAGACATCCAAAGGAAATCTCTCATTGCCTGGATGTAGTCAGTCATTAGAGTATACCTCAAAGCTACTGCGCCAGTCAGATGGATAGATTTCATGTTTTTCCTGTTCCCAGGACCTTGCAAGGGACAGCCTGCTTAAATGCCCATCATTACATGATGGATAAGGAAGCTAATTGCATCCCATCCCACCATATCAGTGAGGAGTTTCCTGGGCATTTAAGCACCAAGCATATGTAGTCCAGTTGTGTAAGACTAAAACTTGTGCTTCTGTTCATACTTTTTCAGTGCTTTACCAGGTGAACGTCCAGTCTTCCGTGGATGCAGATTTTGGCAGCTGCACTCTTCAGAGCACTCTGAATACTGTGCTTGTGCCCCATATTGTAACGATTAAGATGAGGGGAATTTTGACTTGCCTGTAAGTTTCATTAATAGAGTACAGGACACAGGCCATCCTCCCTTCCACTCCTTGGTTTAGTCTGCATTGCTTGCTACAAACCTCTGAGGACTCATGCATGTGGAGTAGAGTTACGGTGGACGCCCCCAGACTTGCCCTTTAAAGCTTTGCCGGTATCTAATCACCTGAAGGTGTATGCCTCTAACCCATAATGTATGAATATTCTGCCTGTGTCCTGTACTGTACTCCAAGATATGAAATTCACAGGTAAGTCAACGTTCTGCATTTTAAAAAGAGCCTGCATGTGAGACTGTGGGCGATTTGTATTGTCAGCCAGGTTCTCCTTAGGTACTCTGTTGGGAGAAAAAAAAAAACTAAATATTTGTATACAGAGCTCAAAGGTTAAATTTGCACACACAAGTTTATTTGTCAGAGTGGCTCATCTCTATTGGATGGCTTCGTCTAAGATTTCAGTGAGAGAAATATTGAAAGAAGTACAACATAAGTGGTTTGCATCTTCCTTTCTCTCTAACCACTTCTGTTGCTAATTTATTTGTCTCAGTGACATAAACTGCTGAAATATTAATTCATTGTTTGCAGACACTGGAATAAAATTCAAATAAAGGTTTCCACCCATTTCAATTTTGTCCAAGAAAAAGATGGGTTTCTTTTTCATACATCATGGGACAGAGAGCCTGGCTAATATTCATTACCTGCTGGCTTATACTTCACTAGGTTAATGGACACTGGTAGACCAAACGTCTCCAGACAGGAAGTGATCCCCTATATAATCCCTCCCATACAGGAAGCACTTCAGTTTTTTACCAGTGTCTGCAAGGTGGATGGCACGATTTGTTTGAGCTCTCTGAGCTCCAGGTCTCTAGTCCCACAAACGGTTCAAAAAATGAATCAAGGGATTGACCAATCGGATCCATTGGACACAGGCTTTTATGTTTAGATAAATGGTACCCGAGCCTCGCAAAGAAAACTCAGATCCTTCGAGGTTTTGCCTGTAACGTGGCCTCCGGGCGCTGGACCCTACGGAGTGGAAATCCTGGACACTACAGAGCTAAGGCATTTCCTGCAGGGTGCTGTACAGGTCCAGGGGAGTGGGCCCTAAACATGAAAGGGTACCCAGTCCTTGAAGGTCCAAGTGACAGGAACCCGTGTGAAGGGTGAAGCTTGGGTAAGTGGCCCTGCACCTGGATGGATAAGTGAAACCCCTTTATTTTATTATTGTGGGGTGTCCCAGTGATTGTAACAATCAGTCAAGCTAGCTAAAGGCTGGACACCTGTGTGCAGTGACCATACGGGGGAGTTCTGGGCTAGCTGTGGGTGTTTGCAAAGTGTACCTTTTTGCTTGTGTCTGGCTGTTTTTTACCAGTATGATTTTGCCTTGGTTCGCTATGGCACACGTGTGCTCGCAAAAGCGCCGCTGGGCTCAGCAGTTTGCTTGGCGGCCATGGCACATGCGGCTTCTCGCGCACATGCACCGTAGCCTTTATCTGGGCGCACGAAGATTTGTGTCGTACGCGAAAACAGTCACGCCTGCTCGTCAGGACTGCGCACATACGCATAGAACGTTCCAGCGCACACCCAGCTTATTTAAGCTGTGCAGGCCAAGCATGTGGTGCTTCCAGAAGGCAGCTGTGGGACACAGAGCAGGCTCTGAACAGACACTTGCAGTGGTTCATTTTTCCTTACCCAGGGTCAGGTGAGTCACCAGGTGTTGCTTGGCAGGCTAAAAGTGCTTAGCAGGATTGTTGCATAGGGGCTTGGTCAGCCCTATTAAAGGGTCTCCCATCTGAGGTGTTTTAACTACACCCAAGTACTCTTTGTTTGCAGGCATTGAATGTCTTCCAAAAACAGGACTGGGACTAACGCCTTAGGGAAGGGCACACCTTTGTCATCAGTAGTAGTTCCTGATAAACCTAGTATCCCTAGTGTTGTATCCCCTGAAAGACCAGAGGCTCCCGGGAAATCTGAGCTGCTGCCTACAGTCAACGCTGCTGCTTCACCATTTATCACTAAGGATGAACTGTCCTCAGCCCTAGCAGGGTTAGAGCACAGGATTGCTGGCATGTTTGCTTCCATCCTGCAGGGTGGCAGAAAGCGTGACAGATCCCCCTCCCAAGAGTCTCCTAGTCTGGAGCAGGAATGGGTTGAAGGTGGGGAAGAGCTGAAAGCTCAGGATTCGGTGGAGTGCCCGGCAGATGAGTCTTCTTCCGAGCAATCTGGACAAGAAGATATCCAGTCGATGTCTGCCTCTCAGTCGCAGAGGCTTTTGATCCTGACTCTGACTGAAATGATTCGTTCTGCCTTTAAGTTGCCTCTTGCAGAGGTGACTGAGCCCCCCGGTCCTCTTTGGGATCTCTGAGACCTTTTCATGGCCGCACAGACTTCCCGCTACACCCCCTGTTGGAACAGGCGGTGTATGCTGATTGGGAACATCCTGACAGGACTTTTTTGCTTCCTAAAAGGTTTTCCCTTTTATATCCCATAGATGACAAGTTTGTTAAAAAATGGAGCATGCCAGCCGTAGATGCAGCAATCTCTTGTCCCCTAGATAACGCACATGGCTTGAAAGACCCTGTTGACAAGAAATTGGTATTATTATTAAAAGCTTCCTTTTTCTTTGGCCAGTTCAGCTATTCAGCCAGCTGTTGCAGCAATTGGTATTTGCTAGTCCATAAAGGATCAAGTCAAATGGCCTGATAGACCTAACCAGGAGGATGATCTCCCTGAAAGTAAGACAGATATTCCTTGAGCGCAGTGTTTTGCTGTTGATGCTTTAAAGGATTCAATACAGCAGGTTTCTCGTCTGGCTCTCTTGTCTGTACATATACGTAGACTTTTATGGCTTAAGAACTGGTCAGCCGAGCTTCCTTGTAGAAAGTTATTGGCAGGTTTCCCGTTTCAGGGGGAACGTTTATTCGGTGATCACTTGGACAAATATATCCAAAAGATTTCCGGAGGGAAGAGTCCTCTACTTCCTGTGAAGAAAAGCACCAAACATCCCTCGTTTAAAAACCCAGGGACTGCTTCCTCAAATGTCTGTGTCAAGGCGTTCAGCCGCCAACCAGGCACTAGGGCCAGGGGCAAACTGCAATGCCAGGGCCAGAAAAAGCCCTGGGTCCAAAATTCTTCTAAACCCAGCACCAAGCCCTCCTTTTGAGGGGACGCCCCCACTCCATTGGGTGGGGGAAAGGCTGCTGCACTTCGGGAACATTTGTAAAACAATAATTCAGGATGAGTGGGTCACCTCAATTATATCTCTCGGTCACAAGCTGGAGTTACGAGGGGTGCCCCCTCAGAGGTTTCTAAGATCCAGCGTTCCCTCGGATCCTCAAAAAGAAACTTGATTCACTAGATGAGGTAGTGCCTGAAGCAAGGGAGTGATTATAGAGGTTCCAGTACCCGAAAGAGGCACAGGGTTTTACTCAAACCTGTTTACGGTTCAGAAACCAAACAGTGACACAACGCCCATTCTGGACCTAAAGTCTCTGTTGACAAGTGTCTGTTGATACAATCCTTTTGGATGAAGTCTGTCTGCTCAGTAGTAACCTCACTGCAGAGGGGAGACTTTTTAGCCTCCATCGATATAAAGGACGCGTACTTATACATCTTTCAGCCTCATCAGAGATTCCTACATTTTGCAGTAGAGTAATGTCCTTTTCAGTTTGTGGCTCTACCCTTCGGGCTTGCTACAGCTCCCCGCGTGTTCACAAAGGTCCTAGCACCAGTACTGGGTCTTTTAAGGGCCTAAGGGATCCTGGTGCTCATGTATCTGGATGACCTCCTGCTCAGAGATCACTCAGTACAGGCTCTAGAACAAAGAATAATATACACCGTGAGGTATGTTGAAAAGCTTAGGCTGGATCATAAATACCGAAAAGTCAGCCTTGAGACCAGCTCAAAGTCTAAAATATCTAGGTTAAATTCTTAAACACGGTCCAAGCAAGAGTATTCTTGCCACCCGTAAGGATCTGTGCCCTGAAGGATCAGGTGCGTCAGATAAGGGGCACCAGACAACCCTCCATTTGGCTCTATATGAGTCTTCTAGGGAGGATGGTATCCTCCTTCGAGGCAGTGCCCTATGCCCAGTTTCATTCCAGGCCTTTACAACAAGACATCTTGTTGGCTTGGAACAGAGGAAGAAAAGCCCTGGATTATCCAATGTGCTTATCTCCTCAGGCATGCTTAAGCCTAAACTGGTGGTTGCAGGAAGAACCTGCGAAAGGGAAAATCCTTTCTCCTGGTAACTTGGAGAGTACTGACTACAGATGCCAGTCTCTCAGGCTGGGGAGCGATCCTAGGTGGGCTCACAGCCCAGGGGAAATGGTCAAAGACAGAGCAGACCCTGTCCATCAACGTCCTAGAATTATGGGCAGTATGTCTGACCCTACCATCCTGGACGGTGGAGCTTCAGGACTGCCCCATCAGGGCTCAGTTCGACAATGCCGCAGCAGTGGCCTATATAAACCACCAAGGCGGTACCAGGAGTCGTTCAGCTCTGAAAGAGGTGAACTACGTACTAGCCTGGGCAGAGGTACATGTACCAATAATATTGGCTGTCCATATCCCGGGAGTAGAGAACTGGAAGGCAGATTATCTCAGCCGCCAGCAGATCTGCCCGGGGGAATGGTCCCTACACCCAGAGGTGTTTCAGGAAATTTGCCAATGTTGGGGATGGCCAGAGGTCGACCTACTGGCATCCAGGTTCAACAACAAGCTACAGCAGTTTGTGTCTCGAACAAGAGATCCTCTGGCAATTGGAGCAGATGCTCTGGTAGTTCCATGGAGCCAGTACTCCCTGGTTTATGCTTTCCCTCCAATCCCTCTCCTTCCACATTTGTTGTGCAGGATTCGGAGAGAGGGGATTCCAGTCATTCTGGTGGCAACAGCCTGGCCCACAAGGCCCTGGGTTCCGGAGGTTAGGAGACTAAAAATAGACGGGCCACGGACGCTTCCACGTCGCTCCGATCTACTGTCTCAAGGTCCTATATTCCACCCCAATATACAGTCTCTAAATTTGACGGTATGACTATGGGAAGATTTATCATAAGGTCTGGAAGACCTTTATTGCTTGGTGTGAAGCCAGAAAATGGCATCCTCGGAAATATGTGATTGGGAGAATCCTCTTTTCTACAGTCAGCTGTGAAAATCAAATTGGCTTTGAATACAATCAGAGGTAAAGTTTTGGCCCTATCAGTATTCTTCCAAAGGCCTTTAGCCTCCCCTTCACTGATCCGAACCTTCAAGGGGCAAAATTTTTTGGGGGGGGTGCAAACTAACTGAAAAATACTGAACCCCCCCCCCCATCAATTGCAGCCTCATTGTGCCCATCAAATGCAGCAACTGTGCCCCATCAAATGCAGCAACTGTGCCCGTCATATGCAGCCGCTTGTGCCCATCAAATGCAGCCAGGCGTGTCCCCCGGCTCGGCTGTCACTTCACTAACCAACCAGCCCCCACCCCCCAGTGGCCGGTCCGACGCCACTTACTGCTTATGGAGTGATGTGGCTCTCCTCGGCGGGAAGCGGCGGCTCCTGTGTCCGCTCGGCTCCTCAGGCTTCCTCTGTCGTGTCTCCTCTTCCGCCAAAGCGTAGGCATCCAATAGGATCGCCTAATGCTTTGGCCAGTCGGGAGACAGGTCTCACTGACCTGCCTGCTGATTGGCAGGGAGTAACGTTAGTGTGAAAATAGCGAAAATTAATTTGCTATGCCACACAGCAGGGTGGGATCAGGACGCAGCGCTCTGCGCCCCGAGCCCACCCTATTTTAAAGCCTATTAGAGCCTCTGGCTCTAATCACGTGCTTTAAAATACATACCCCCCTCCTATCCCCGCCATAGTATTTCATGTGTCCGGCGTCCCTAAGGGGGCCGGGCACATGAATAGGGAGGGTGGCGGTGGTGTTGGGGGGGGGCGAAGCCCGTGCGCCCACAATGCACGGGCCGCCACTGCTTGCTTCCCCCCATTAGGTCACCTATGTGTCCTTGGGACTTGAACTTGGTGCTCTCTGTGTTACAGAAACAACCATTTGAACCTATTAAACTAGCCTTCCTGATGACCATCACCTCGGCTAGAAGGGTGTCAGAGTTGGCAGCCCTTTCATGCTGGAAACCGTACCTGATCCTTCACCATGACAGAGTCGTGTTGCGACCTGTTCCATCCATCCCTTTTGCCAAAAGTGGTGTTGGCCTTTCATTCAAATCAGGACATTATTTTGCCTTTTTTCTCTCAGCCTCATTCAGCAGAAGAGAGGTAACTGCATTCTTTGGACATTGTCCGGGCAGTCAAGGTTTATTTGTCTAGATCTGCGGAGATCCGAGGATCGGACTCTTTTTTTTGTTTTACCAAAAGGACCCAAGAAGGGGCAGGCAGCTTCCAGAGCTTCCATTGCCAATTGGGTCCGTCAATTGATCATTCAGGCCTATGGTCTGAAACATAAAGCTCCTCCCTTTAGGGTGAGAGCTCATTCTACCAGGGGTGTAGGAATCTTCTGGGCTTTTTCGCCATCAGGCATCTGTGGCTCATCCTTGTAAGGTTGCTACCTGGTCTTCAGTGCATACATTCACAAAATTTTATCAGGTGGATGTTCCAGCAGTCGGCTTTCGGTCGCAGTGTACTGTGGGCTGCCATATAAGTTCTGATGGCTATTGTTTGGCAGGGTGTCTCCCTCCCCTCAAGGCTATTGCTTTGGGACGTCCCACCAGGTAATGAATATTAGCCTGACTCTGTGTCCCATGATGTATGAAAAAGAAAATAAGATTTTTACGCCATATTAACCTGTAAAATCCTTTTCTTTGAGTACATCATGGGGCACAGAGATCCCTACCCTCTTTTTTGAGGATTCAGTGCTTGCTACAAAACTGTAGTGCGTCCTCTATGGGAGGGGTTATACAGGGGATCACTTCCTGTCTGAAGACCTTTGGTCTACCAGTGTCCCTTCACCTAATGATAAAGTATAACCAAGCAGGTAATGAATATTAGCCTGACTCTGTGTCCAGTGATGTACTCAAAGAAAAGGATTTTACAGGCAAGTATGACGTAAAAATCCTATATTTACAATTACACAGTAATGCTGCTACCTCCTGTGTGATTCATCTTTTTATGCTATAATTTTAAGTGAAACTAAAGGCAAACATTTTTTTTTCCGTTTTGGAGGGTGGATAGAGATTAGAACACCTGGCAGATTTTAGTGCTATCTGCGATTTACCCTCCTTATTTGTCCTGTTTACTGTTATCATTGAAGGTGAAAGTAAAAGAAATTCCCAAGTTTTGAATTGACTTAAAAAAAAGTAATAGAAGGGAAATCTTCCATTGGCTACACTAGTTTTGGTGACCCCCTCAGGCTTTCCTCACTTTGGAGGAAATTCCTCTCACTTGATGTTTTGGCTATGGGACAGGAAGTAAAGAAAAATCTCCCATATGGGACACAGATGGCAAAAAAAAAAATGAACATGGGTTATAACCCAAAAAGAAAAAAAAAAAAATATAAAGATAACGGATTGATATGTGTGGTCTAGCCGCTTTCAAATTGGTTAGAGATGGATCTTATTGGATTCCAGATGATTCTTCTGTGTTTCCATTGGGGGGTGGGGATGTGATTACTCAGCTCCTACCTTGTTTTGGTAAACTTCCATTTCTGATTTATATATGTTAAGGTATTGAACTGAGTGTTCCTCTCTGGATGGTATTATGATTGGATGTAAGAATTCTAACTGTTTGTAACTTGGATTTTGATGAGTTGTCAACTAATAGTGGCACAACACAAGTTGAGTAACATGCACAATCCGGAATATTGCTGCACTCCTTGTTATCTTTATTGAAGCATTAAAATCACATTACAGGTATGACAGGAACAGCAAAGGTAACGCGTATCGCGCTAAAGTCAGCGCTTGCTCGAACCTCATGAGGTTTGAGTAAGCGCTGACTTTAGCGTGATACGCATTACCTTTGTTTTTCCTGTCATACTTGTGATGTGATTTTAATGTTTCAATAAAGATACCAAGGAGTGCAGCAATATTCCAGATTTTGCATGTTACTGAGTCTCACAGACGAGCTATGCAGCACCCTGGGTTCCAGTTCACAACATGTGAGAGTCAGTCACTCACCTAGAGCCGCGTTTCTTTGGCTTTACAACACAAGTTGAGTTTTGGATGTTTGACCCAGTACTGTAATCTTTTTATGTTTTAAATAAACATAAAAATTTACTTGGTAAGAAAACTGGTCAGGTGAAAGCAACACTCGGATATGAAAATTATCATTGTTTGAAATATTTCAACCCTTTGAATTTCATAGCGGTCTGTTTCCATTTTTGTCTATACAGGACTACACCAGATGCTTTAGGATTGCAGGTTGATTACTGGCTAACTTGTGACCGGAGAAAAGAGCGAGAGGGAGGAGGGAAAAACACTCTGCGCAGTATTTTCCGTTCTGTGGTTGTATCACGCTTGCCTGGACCAGACACCCCACTTGGTAGCATGAGTCTAAGTGTGGTGACTACGGAGCCAAAAAATAAGAAAGGTAAAGTTACATATGGTCTTGTGTTTGTATCTATGCTCTCCACATTGCAGGCTATGCTCTACAGTATATCTTGGTGTTATTTCCTGGCTGCCATTGGTTACCCCCAGTTCCCGTCATGTTTAATTGCCATCACATTGTGGGTGTAGGGAGGTGTGCTTTGTAGGCATACAGTCTTGCACTGTTTGTTTCCATTTATAAAATTTGATTAAGCCCCAGTGGCGTTTAAAGGGTGGGGCCAAGGGTATGACCGCTTTGGGCATCCATTCGGGGGATGGCAGTCACAGGACAGACACAGACTGCTTCTGGCTGACCTTTTTAGACATTCTGCCACACACTCTCTACGGATTTGTCTATTGGCTGGCCGCCAGACGACCCGCCGTCTGACAGACAACATCTGAAAAAAACGGGACCATCATTTCCACAATGAGTAAGGGCAAAACTTATAAACCTGGTAAAGTCTCTGCCAGGAAATCATAGTCATTTGGCACTGTGGGTTGGAAAGGAACCTGCAGCCATGAATTGTATGCGGTCAGAGCCTGATATTAACATATGGAGAACCAGACCATCATTAATTTCCTCATAACTTATAAATCTGATAAAGGGCAGCATAGACACTTCACACCTGATGTAGCTTGTGACTGCAGTTTTAGCTTTAACCCACAGTGCCAAGTGTCTATGATTTCTAGAGACTTTACCAGGTTTATACATTTTGCAAAGACCAAGATAATATTTGTGCGCTTGCAAAAAAACTGTAAACCTTAGTGACAAAAAACAAAGTAAAACGAATACAATAAAAACTCAATTCAATTAAATGAACAGCAGCATCTAAATCGCCAATCCGAGTAGAATGTGTAACAAGCTCCAACCAAACAACTTACAACACCATGCTTGACTGTAGGCAAGACACACTTGTCTTTGTACTCCTCACCTGGTTGCCACCCCACACGCTTGACACCATCTGAACCAAATAAGTTTATCTTGGTCTCATCAGACCACAGGACATGGTTCCAGTAATCCATGTTCTTAGTCTGCTTGTCTTTAGCAAACTGTTTGCGGGCTTTCTTGTGCGTCATCTTTAGAAGAGGCTTCCTTCTGGAGCGACACCCATGCAGACCAGTTTGATGCAGTTTGCGGCGTATGGTCTGAGCACTGACAGGCTGACACACCCCCCCCCCCCCCCACCCCTTCAACCTCTGCAGCAATGCTGGCAGCACTCATACATCTATTTCCCAAAGACAACCTCTGGATATGATGCTGAGCACGTTCACTCAACTTCTGTGGTGGACCATGGTGAGGCCTGTTCTGAGTGGAACCTGTCCTGTTAAACCGCTGTGGTTGCTATGGTCTTGGCCACTGTGCTGAAGCTCAGTTTCAGGGTCTTGGCAATCTTCGTATAGCCTAGGCCATCTTTATGTAGAGCAACAATTCTTTTTTTCAGATCCTCAGAGAGTTGTTTGCCATGAGGTGCCAAGTTGAACTTCCAGTGACCAGTATGAGAGAGTGATAACACCAAATTTAACCCAACTGCTCCCCATTCACACCTGAGACCTTGCAACCCTAACAAGTCACATGACACCAGGGAGAGAAAATGGCTAATTGGGCCCAATTTTGACATTTTCACTTAGGGGTGTACTCACTTTTGTTCCAGCGGTTTAGACATTAATGGCTGTGTGTTATTTTGAGGGGACAGCAAATTTACACTGTTATACAAGCTGTACACTCACTCTTTTACATTGTAGCAAAGTGTCTTGTGTGATTTATTAACTTGTACCTAGCACAAGGATAGTGCACTTTTATTTATTGTTTGGTTAGAGCTTATACATGTTGCACTTAATCATTGTGGAAATCAATGACGGTCCTGTTCTCCATATGTTGGTGGCTTTTATCGGCACTGAAAATGAATTCTTCACAGTTGTGTAAAAATTAAGTAGCTCAAGTGTTTTCTGACAAGAGATCATATCATTTGAGGAACCAATCTGAACTAAATGTGGCTGAGTTTATATTCAATTTGATTAGTGTTTTTAAAGTTTCATCTGATTTACATTTTTAAAATGTCTGCCTTTCTAACATTTCTCAGTACTAGGCCCTATACTTGAATCTAGGGACTTGTTCACATCAAAACGCTGTGGGGGGAAAGGCGCTTTCCGTACGTGTGTTCTACACAGCAGACAAACAATCTGCATACATTGTTAGTGGCACCCCAAATGCAGATAAAAAAGCAGTGTTTTTGTGAGCACCAAATTGCATGATACTGCTGCTGCAGTACCATGCGGTTGGCTGCAGTGCTTTTTCAAAAAGTAGTGCTTGCACTACTTTTTCCACAGTCCATTGCATTTTGTAGCACATTCAAATGAGTGGGCTGTCAAAATGCAATGCAGGGAAATGTGCTGGAATCGTACGGAAATGTGCATGTTTCGTTGTGAGCCGTCTCTTAGGGGCACACAGTCAAGGAGTTGGCCCTGGGCATCACCAGACCTCTGCACGTCACTGTTAAGCCCCATCAAAATGTTGGACACATGTTTGCTACAATTCCTTTGCTGCAAGTTCTAGGAGTGCCACAACTTACATTTGTTTATTGACTATATGACTGTAGTCAGGGCTGCTGATAAAGCAGTACAGCCAGCCCTCCTGTACTGGGCCCCATCAGTTCAAAAGGGGGGGCAGGCACCTACCGAACAGAAGGGCCAATTTACTGTCTTATTGCAGACACCGATCCTCTTCTGTCTCCCACTGCAGTGCTGCCAACTTTTCCTCCTCTCCCTCTCTACAGCTGCACTGCAAAGGGGATTGGTTCTAGCACATGCACCACTCCCATCTGCTGTCTGGGCCCCCCCGTGCCCCTTTCCCCCACAGCATTGCCAGCATTCCTCTCTCGCCGGCAGCTGCTACGGGGCACGAGGGAATGTCATTTACTGCCCCTTTTCCTGAATGAACACAGTAAGCGATTGGTACCAGTCACTCCTGTGTCCATTCATCACTGTTCACTATGCTTCAGTTTCTGAATGAGCAGAAAGCCTCAGAGCACGTCCTATTCATTCATCTGTGCAGCTGAGACTAGAGAAAGGGACTGATAGATCTATGTCCTCAATCACTTTCATCCAGGGTGGGGGGGGGGGATACCCTGTCAGGTAGACTGTATGGGGCCCCATGATTTCTAACAGCAGCCCTGACTGCATTGCACCCAGGCAAATATTTATTGATGTACAGTGGGGAAAATAATTATTTGATCCTCTGCAGATTTTGTAAGTTTGCCCACCTACAAAGTAATGAAGGGTCTATAATTTTTATCATATGTATATTTTAAATGATAGAGACAGAATATCAACCAAAAATCCAGAAAAAACACATGATACAAATGTTATAAGTTGAGTTGCAAGGGTTCACTACAGAACAGTCTACATCTGAGCTGTTGCATTCTTTTTGTGGACATGCTTACCCTATGTTCTGTACCCTACTGCACAAGTACCCCATAAGGGATTACCCTCACACATATGGTGGAGACCAGGTGAAAGGATACCATTGCAAAACCACAGGCGAACATTCGCTCTGCTAAAGGCCCGCACAAAACACTTAACCTCAGTGTTTTGATGTATCCTTTTTCTGCATCTGTCACAAATCAAAATTCACAAATAGCTTTAATACAGCCATCTTTTCCTAGAACTCAAAAATGACACCTCTCTCCAATATGTCAGCCCTAAATGAGGCAGGCACAGAAGGGAATATCAGTATTGGATTAAGCTGCAGAACAATTTTTTTCCCCCAGAATGCCGCTATATTGAAAATGGAGCTTCATGCAATATGCTTCCTTACATACAAAGGTTCATTACTGCTGTCTGCAAGCCATGGGGTTGGGCAGCTTGATTCCCCTCCATCTTGCTATGCCCCCTTTGGTACATAGAGACCTGAAAAGTCTACTACAAGGGTTACTACACCCAAAATCTTTGTGAACTCTTTTTCCACTAGATAGAGTTTGGCAAAGAAATGATAAATTCCTGTTGAGCCTGCAGTCTCAGACCTAAAAAAAAAGCTGTACCTGTTGAAGATGTTGCTTCTTTCAAAGATTCTTCAGATAGAAATTTGAGGTGCTTCTAAAGGCTCTCTACTCTTGCAGACCCAGCTCTTTATGCATTTTTAGGATGTTAAACTATAGCTAACTGCACCAGAACAATGAATAATCCACATGATGTTGTTTTTCAGGATCATGCCTCAACAGAGCAAATACAGCAACTACCTTCTGCTCTGCTTTTTTTTTGTGTGGATGCTCAAGAATAAGTCATGAGACAAATTTCAAGAATTTCCCTCATCTCCGTTCACATGCTCAGAATCTTATAGCTAAAAGCCTGGACAGCTGAAGTTGCCTAAAAAAAAAAAAAAAAAAAATGCCTCACCCATATTCCTTTTCAAACCCCCTCCTCAGGAGCCTCTACCTTCTCAAAACGCAGAGCACCTAATTGTTCTAATAAGGTTCAACATGAAGTTAGTCAACTTTGTGTCCTGGACAAGGGATCCACTTGCATGCGAAACAGATGCATTGGTGACCCCGTGGGATCAGTTCTCGCTGATCTATGCATTCCCCCCTATTCAGTTGCTGCCACGACTTCTTTGCTGGATCAAGCTGGAAAGAAAGCCGGTAATTCTGGTAGCACCAGCATGGCCCAGAAGGTCATGGTACGCAGAAATTGAAAAGATGGCAATGGAGAACCCATGGTTCCTTCCACTAAGGCCAGACCTGCTCTCACAGGGGCTGATATTCCATCCTACTCTACGAACGCTAAATTTAACAGCCTAGCTATTGAAACCCACGTTCTGAAGAAATGTGTCAATTATCTCTACTTTGATTAATGCAAAGAAGCCAGCTTCCAGAACTATATATTATAGAGTGTGGAAGGCTTATGTTTCCTGGTGTGAATCCAAGGGTTGGCACCCTCAGAGATATATTATAGGCAGAATTCTTCCCTTTCTACAATTAGGCGTAGAGATGAAGTTGGCCTTGAGTACTATTAAGGGCCAAGTCTCAGCCTTATCAATTTTATTTCAAAGATCGCTTGCTAAGCATTCTTTAATTCGGGGGTTTTATGCAAGGGGTGATGCAGATTAATTGGCCAGTTAAATCACCTTTGAGCCCTTGGGACTTGAACTTAGTTTTGTCAGTGTTACAAAAACAGCCATTTAAACCGATACAACATTTTCTTTTAGTCCTTCTGACAAGGAAGTTGGTATTTTTAGTTGCTATTTCCTCAGCAAGGAGGGTTTCGGAATTGGCTGCTCTTTCTTGTAAAGAGCCACATTTGATTTTTCATGAGGACAGGGTGGTGTTACGCCCTTGTCCAGGTTTTTGTACCAAAAGTGGTCTGAGGTTTCCACCTGAACCAAGATATTGTCCTGCCATCGGTTTTCCAAAACAATGTTCCAGGGAAGAAAAGTCACTACATTGTCTTGATGTGGTGAGAGCAGTGAAAATCTATTTAAAGGCAACTGCTCAGATTTGTAAGACTGATGTCTTATTTATTCTGCCAGAGGGTCCTAAGAAAGGACAGGCAGCGTCAAAATCCACTGTCGCTAAGTGGATTCGGCAAGTTATAATTCAAACTTATGATTTAAGGGGTAAGATTCCCCCTTTTCAAGTTAAGGTGCACTCTACCAGGTCGGTTAGTGCTTCTTGGGCAGTGCGTCCCCAGGCCTCCATGGCTCAGATCTGTGAGGCCGCAACTTGGTCTTCAGTGCATACATTCACAAAATTTTATCAGGTGGATGTAAGGAGGTATGAGGATATCGCCTTCAGGCGCAGTGTACTGCAGGCAGCAATATAAGTCCTCAAATCTGGGGGTACCCTGCAGGTTGTGTCTCCCTCCCTTCAAGTAGAATTGCTATGGGAAGTCCCATTAAGTAATTACTTAAGGTTCTTTGTCCCATGATGTACGATAAAGAAAATAGGATTTTTATAACCACTTACCTGTAAAATCCTTTTCTTGGAGTACATCATGGGACACAGAGGTCCCGCCCCTCTTTTATGGGGTTTAAGTATATTGCTTTGCTACAACAACTGAGGTACTCCTGGAAGGAGAAGGGGTTATATAGGGGAGTGAACTTCCTGTATTGGGTATACCAGTGTCAACACCTGAAGGTGGCCCATAACCCATTAAGTAATTACTTAAGGCTCTGTGTCCCATGATGTACGATAAAGAAAAGGATTTTACAGGTAAGCTGTTATAAAAATCCTATTTTTTCTTTTTTGGCAAAATACCTGCTCTGTTTAGTGGTTTTGCACAGGGCAACCCTGATCATCTCTGGGGTTCCCCGCCAGCACTTCTGGCTCCCCTCCCTGGGGAGTGCCCATAGCAAGCCGCAGTAAGAATGCAGTAAGCTATAAATAAAATAAAATAAATATATATTAAAAAAAAAATAGCTTCGGCCTTTTACAACCACTTTAACTCATAGTGTGCCTTTATTTTTTACAAAGGAGCTGAATTTCTAGAATTCAGCTTTCCGGCCGCAAGGTTCTTGCAGCTGCACTCTGAAATTTGGTCACTTCACCCTTGTTCTTGGGCCTGATACCACAGTTCTGTTTGCCTCGTTACCTGCCCTTCTATTTTATTGCTTGGGGACATTCAAGAGTCAGTAAAGCCTGTCTCCTGTGCTGTACAATTAAGATGAAATAAAATTTTGACTTGCCTGTAAGTTTTTTATATCTTGAAGTACAGTTTAGAACACAGGCCCTCCCTCCTTCAAATCCAGGTTTGCTCTGCATTGCTTGCTAACAAATTGACTCATGGAATGGGGGTAGGTTATAAGAGGATGCCCAGGGGGCATGTCCTTCAGAGTATTGACAGTATCCAATCACCTGAAGGTATCAACCTATAACGCAGGGTCTATGAATCTGAAGCCTGGGTCATTTAGGTTACTCCATGATATGGAATTTTTTTTGTATGTACCATGAGATCCATTTCTTGGAGTTCATGGAAGTCCAACTCTAGGCAACAATTACACTTTTAATAGTACATTCTGCTTACTTTACTTCAGTGTTTAACAAACACATATATTCATAGAACATCTCGCTGTGTCCTCACTAAAAATCCCAGTTTCCCCAATGTACAGTGTTGATTACCTGCCCTGGGGATCAGCCACTGTACACCGCTCATCTCCTCAGGCACTAGTCCACTCACAGCCCCCACTACTTCTGATGCTGAACAATGTGAGAGGACCCCCCCGCTGAAATTTCTATATCCTAATGTGAAGTTATTGCCCTGCTTATTTTTGTGTCGTCCGCAAAAACTGAGATTGAGCTATTTACTCCATCCTCTGTATAATTTATGAATAAATTAAAGATAATTGGTCCCAAGATAGAGCCTTGGGCTACCCTATTTACCACTCCAGACCCGTCTGAGTATGTGTTATTTATCACCATCCTTTAGACATGCCCCTGTAACCAGTTTTCTATCCAAGAATAAACCTTATAGGACACTATCTAGTGGAGACTTTTGAAATAGATTGGAATAGCCAAAGCTATATTGCTATTATAGGTATTAAGGGCAGAAATACACAATGATGAATAAAAATAGTGGCTAAGCATACAAAATAGTAAAGTAAACATACAAATCACCTAAATGGCAAGGTAATACACACAATATTAAGATCAAATGTACAGATTACAGGTAAAATAATCTAGTTAAATTTACATATTCTACAATAAAAACCATAAATTTATTGGATAGGTTGGGGACACTGTTTGGGGCATAACTAAGTATAAACCCTTTAGTCGAACAAGAAGTATGGGACTTTTGGGACTGAGTGAGGCAATCGACAGACAGCTATGAATTATAAAATACGACATATTTATTGTCTTGGAATTCATATAGCAACAGAAAATATAAAACCATTTCATACATATACATAAACAGCAATAAGAGCCATTTCGTATATATATAATATATACATACATAATAGGATTAGAGCCAATTCCCATATATACATAGAATTGATATAGCAACGCATTCCAGTTACCAATTATAAATTAAAACTCCGTATGAATTATATAATTTGGCCAGAAAGTTTATAAAGCTCCATATAAGGATATTGTCTTTATTCGGGTACATGCAGTAATTGCGTATAATAGATAGTTGGGTGCATCCTACAATGCCCTATGCATGTTGACAGAAAATTTAACCAAACAATTATCAGGTCCTAATTACTCACACGGAGTCACAGTTCACAGGTATGCGGTATGGCAACACAAGGGCCACCAGGAACGTAGTCTGTCCCGGGAACTGAGGTAACGAACCTGCAGACGAGGCAGCCACCCCCAAATCATCCCTAGAGAGTAGAATTCTCCAATTGTGGTGAAATAGCAACAGGAAATATATAAACCATTAATTGATCATAACCACCTCAATGAGGTAATGAAAATTGTGTGTCCAAAATGTACCTGATATGTCTGCATAGTAGCCTGGTCCATGTGAAATGAAGTGTACAGCTAAAAACAGTGACTCAAGGGGGTGCTTTAAATGCCGCACCCACAGGTTCCTCCCAGCATCACACTGGCATTGTGGAAAAGGGAGCAGCACCCCCATCCAGGGTGACACCCGCCTTCCCTGATTGGGCGCTGACTAACATCCAATTGACCCATGGTGTGGAAAGAGGCGCACACGTAATGACTTCTTTGGTGTCACATGTGTAGCACCTAGCACCGATGCGCAGTAGGAACCCGCCCCCCTCCCGACACTCAGTGACAAGGAGGGGAGGGGGAGGGCGCCCAGTGCGCAAAGTAATACACACAATATTAAGATCAACTACAGATTAGAGGTAAAATAATCGATGTCATATTCTACAATAAAAACTATAAAAAACAAAAATGTATTGGATAGGTTGGGGACACTGGGGCATGACTAAGTGTAAACCCCATCTATATAGATTCCTATACATATGGGATATGTGAATAGTTGTGATGATATAATATTATCAGGTACACCCAAATATCGTTGTTAAAAGGAACTATCTACGGATATGGACCTATATATCCTGATAATTGGTAAAACGAACATGTATCTGGTGTAGGGGCTAGGTTTAAACCATCAACCAATGATCCGAAGACTGCTAATATACATTATAATTTAGTGTGATCCTGAATAGGTCAAGTTATTAGAAACAATCATTGTATGTGCATAATTTTTAAGCTAAGCTCCAGGCAATATAGGTGTTAGCCTAAAGTATATGCACACAAACTGATGAGGTAAGTGGGGAGCATGTAGAGCAGTGGTCTCCAAACTGCGGCCCTTTGCTTGCTTTTATCCGGCCCTTGGAGCACTATTTCATCCACTGATACCAACTTTGGGGCATAATCCCCCCCCACAGACACCAATGAATGGGGCACAACTCCTCCCATTGACACCAACAAGGGGGCACAATGCCTCTCAATGACACCAACGATGGGGCCCAATGACATCAATGATGGGGCCAATTCCCCCTATTCATACCAACAATGGGGGACAATTCCTCTCAATGACACCAGCAATGGGACTCAATGATATTGATGGGGCACAGTTTCTCCCATTGACATCAACAATTTGCACACAATTACTCTCACTGAAACAAACAATGGGGCATTTATTTTTCCCACTGACTTCAGGACCTTTTTTACTCCCACTGGCCACAGTCCAGCCCTCCTAAACTCTGAAGGATAGTAAATTGGCCCTTTGATTAGAAATTTTGGAGACCCCTAATGTAGAGAATAAGGAAATGACTGGTTAGTCAAAAATTATGCAAGCTATTTTCTACAAATTGGTATGCAACAATGGGGTGTGTCATGCTAGGTGGTACATTGTGCAATATGCACAAAGGAAAGAAGGCGGGGGGGATATGTTACCAGGGTTCTGCACTTTTCCTGGGCTATTATACTATATAGTGTTGATCTCTCACCGGGAGGGTATGCTGTGACTCCGTACCAGTGATGTCAACCGCAAGCCTGGCTCGACATCATGGGGGGGGGACACACATAGAGTTCTCTGGAGAACACCATTGTGCTGGAGAAAATATGTGTGTAGATGTATGTAGGTAAACAATATCTGATACACAGTACTGTATACTTAAAGCGAAAAACACCCACCACCCATGTTTTGGTATCTACCCAACCACCAAATAAAAGGAAAGAAAAAATTTCTAAAAAAATAAGGAGAAAATGAGTCAGCAGGCAAAGAAGGGGAGGGTATTACAAAATCGTGGCAATCTCAGGTTCTAAATTCAATGGAGAAAGTGTGTCTAAAGAATATATTCAGTATGTCTCCCTTTTACAGAGTCAATGAAATCTCTTCTTCTGGGAGACACCTTGTATCTGCTCCACCACCTAGACTTCAAGTCCCTGTGTGGATTTTTGGTGACATTCCGCAAAGTGCGAGGGACACTAATTGCCTTTCCCCTCTTCCACTAGGCGGCAATGTTCCCCGAAACATTTTCTGAGTGGGCGAATAGTGCGGCCTTTGTATACCAATTTGCCAACGCGTTGTCATGACGACCGATTTCATCTCTACACTCCAGCGACGCTTGCGTTCCATCCCCTGCTCAGACCCTTTCCTTGGCTGGCATGTCTCCGAGTGCATGACGTCACACCCGAGTCGCTGGTTCCTGGATATAGGCTGCTTGTCTTTCTCTGCATTTTTCTTTAGCGATAGACTGTTTCACTGGACTGAGCCGTGCTCACATCCTTAGGATTCTAACAGTGAGGTAGGTTTCCCCCCCTTACCAGGGCCCCAACTTCATCGGGACACCACCGCCCACTGTGGGCACAGCTGTCCATACCACAGCAGCATACCTGAGCCCCAGAGGCTGAGCCAGCACCATACAGGAGTATTTTCAGTGAGTTTTTGCTTTCTCATTTACTGTGGCCTTTGAGTAAATCTTGCTGTTTTAATTGTACTACTTCATTCAATAAATTCTTTGCTGATTTTATCACAAAATCTTTTTGGTGTCACTTGACCTTCACTTGTGCAAACATGTGTCACCCACACACACTACTAGCGTTCCTCCAAGCGCTGCCTAGTTGTTCTCTGGATTAAGACTTTTTTGACACTGCTCCTGGCGTCTACCTCTCACACAGCTACTGGCGGGATCTCAACACAATTACCGTGAAGAAAGCCCTGAGGTGTTTCTAGCGCCATACATTTTTTGTTACTGTGGTCCACTATATATGGAGCAGCTTACCTGGCTGAGCTCATCCTCTCCAGCAGTTATCAGGAATATCGGGGGAATTTTTTTTTTTTAACTACTAATTTAGGAAATGAGTGAATATTTGTGGGTAAATGGTGATTTTGATGTAGTGCTGAAGATACAGTATTTATCGGCGTATAACACGATTTTAATTTTAAGAGAGAAGTTTCAGGGAAAAAACTTAAATTTTAAATAAAGAAATTTGAAGCAAAATAAGGATCAGTGCCCATCAATGCAGCCTTATCAGTGCCCATCTGCAGCCTCGCCATTGCCCATTATTGAAGCCTCACAATTGCCCATGACTGCAGCCTAATCAGTGCCCATCTTCAGTCTCACCATTGCCCATCATTGCAGCCTGATCAGTGCCCATCTGCAGCCTTGCCCATCATTGCAGCCTGATCAGTGCCCATCTGCAGCCTTGCCCATCATTGCAGCCTGATCCATGCCCATCTGCAGCCTTGCCCATCATTGCAGCCTAATCAGTGCCCATCTGCAGCCTTGCTCATCATTGCAGCCTAATCAGTGCCCATCTGCAGCCTTGCCCATCATTGCAGCCTGATCAGTGCCCATCTGCAGCCTTGCCCACCATTGAAGCCTGATCAGTGTCCATCTGCAGCCTTGCTCATCACTGCAACCTGATCAGTGTCCATCTGCACCCTTGCCCATCTGCAGCCTTGCCCACCATTGCAGCCTGATCAGTACCCATCTGCAGCCTTGCTTATCACTGCAGCCTGATCAGTGTCCATCTGCAGCCTTGCCATTGCCGAAATAGACAGAGCCGGATCTCCTGTGTACTCGGCTTGGTGTCATGCCCAGTCCCGCCCCTTGGCCCGGATTCTATGATGGCCATAACACCGGTCCAATGCCGGGACGTCAATGCTAGGAGCTGTCCCGGGGGCGTGATTGGGCGTGACTGCGCGCTGAGCCGAGTACACAGGAGATTCTGCTCTGTCTATTTCGGCGGTGTTCGTTCTCTCCTTCCCCTCAGTGGCAGCCTATATCGGCATATAAACACGCGCACACGATTTTCACCCTATTTTAAGGGGGGAAAAAGTGCGTGTTATACGCCAATTTTATGTATTTTTTTTTATTTTGTAAGATAATATTCAATCTATTTTGTTAAAAATTACAATCTGTGGCCTGAATCATGGAACACATGACATTGTCAAGTTTTACTGTATTCACTTTTTCTCTATTTTAGTGCCAACAATTTTCCTTAGCAAAAAGCCAAAAGAAAAAGAACCTGATGCCAAAACTCAAATAATTGAAGGAATCACAAGACTAATCTGCTCAGCTCGACAACAGCAAGTCATGCTAAGAGGTAAGACCATTGGGGACACAGAAATCATTACATAGTTTGTAAGGTTGAAAAAGACACAGGTCAATCCAGTTTTACCTGTGTGTGTGATTTTTATTCTCCAACAATTCCCATAGTCCTTTATATTCTGTTTCCCGAGGAAGACATCTAGAAGTTTTTTGAAGTTGACACTCTCAGACAGTACTGCTACCGCGGGGGGGGGGGGGGGGGGGTCCACATTTTCCCTGCTCTAACAGTAAATAACCCTTTCCACAATCTAAAGTTAAACCCCCTTTCTTCTAACTTTGATTGTGACTGCACGTCCTCTTAAGGTGCTTTAGAGTAAACCGTTTATTACAGTTATTGGCTTTGATATACTGTATTTGTAAGTTATCATATCCCTTCTTACTCTACTTTTCTCCAGAGTGAATAATGGCTATGTAATTTATCCTGAGGTTCTTCACCCCCCTTACTGATCAATAGTAGATATGCTGTCTCTTTAAATATCAACACATAATAAATTGACCCAAACTCAATATGACAGCTATATCAATATTAGTAGATATCTAAAAATAAAATGGGGTTAATAATCAATATCTCAACATAAAGTGCTCACGTGTTGGAAAACATAAAAATGGGCCAAACCAATTCATATAAAAGTTCATCAGAAGTCCATAGTATCCCAGTGTCAAGAAACAATGCTGGTGGAAATTGTGTGCCTCAAAACGTGTCACCACCGCTATTCAAGGTGCCAACACTTATGCTTGCACCACCCCCTGTGTTCACTCCTTACTGGAAAATAACCTCCAAACTATAACAGGTTAGAGTAGCATAAGAAAAGAGGGGGCACTCTCTGGTCTCTAAAGCAACAACCCAGCTCCTCAGCAACGGCAGCCTGGTTCCCCGCTAAAAATCTCTCAGTGGCTTTGCAACTTCAATATACAGCCAGCCCGGGATAGTGTCACTTAAAAAGGAATAATAGATTCCATTTTCCAATATCATCAAAAATTGCAGGATTTATTATAAATAAAATACTCACAAGGGGTCTCAAAATATCAGACTTTCACAAGTAATCACAAACCGCGCCACCTCCCTGTCAGCGAAGTGCACAGTGACGTCACAAATCAGCTGTGCCCAATGCATTTCATAGTAGTCCACATCATCAGGGGACAGGAAGCCATTTTTGACTCCATGGACCTTTTCTATAATGCTGCTGCTGGTTAAAACATATTGGTACTCTTAACAAAAACAATAAGTAAGAACTTTTCAGCCACGTCAAAACAGATGTAAAAGTCCACCATCCTACATAATAAGATTAAAGCAGGCTATAAAAAATAAAGTTTAAAGTCAAAAAGTTGATACTGGAACATCCTAATAGGTCATATTTTTGGGACCTCACCTACCTACCTGCATGCCATTATTTTGCTAGCATTAATAATTTCACTTTGGCATTGCATGCAGTTTCTCCTCCCCTCCTTTCTATATATATATATATATATATATATATATATATATATATATATATATATATATATATATATATATGTGTGTGTGTGCTATGAGTATTTTTCACACCCAAGTGCATAATTTTACATTTATTAATGTTGAACCTTATCTGCCCTGTAGCTGCACAACCCCCCCCCCTTATTTTATTAAGGTCTTCCTGTTATAGTTACATAGTTAAGTTGAAAAAAGACACCAGTCCAAAAAAATAATAATAATCCTACAATCCCATATACACAATCCTTCACCCACAGTTGATCCAGAGGAAGGCGAAAGACCCCAGCAAAGCATGCTCCAATTTGCTACAGCAGGGGAAAAAATTCCTTCCTGATCCCCCCCCCCCCCCCCCCCACAATCTGATCTTCCCTGGATCAACTTTACCTATAAATGTTAGTAACCAGTTATATTATCTACATTTAGGAAAGGATACAGGCCTTTTTTAAATCTACTGAGCTTGCCAGAACCACCTCTGGAAGGAGTCTATTCCACATTTTCACAGCTCTTGCGAGGAAGAAAACTTTCCGTATTTGGAGAAGAAATCTTTTTTTTCCTCTAGACGTAAAGAGTGCCCCCACATGTTCACTATATGGACCACTTATGTATTTGTACATGTTGATCATATCCCCCCCTTAATCATCTCTTCTAAAGAGAAAATAAATTCAGTTTCTCTAATCTTTCCTCATAGCTGAGCTCCTCCATGCCTCTTATCAGTTTGGTTGCCCTTCCTTGCACTTTTCTCCAGTTCCCCCATATCCTTTTTGAGAACTGGTGCTCAAAACCAGATGAGGTCTTACTAATGATTTGTACTGGGGCATAATGTAATGATCTCTCCCCCCCCCCTCTCCCTCTCCTAATACAAGAAAGGACTTTGCTCGCTTTGGAAACCACAGCTTGGCATTGCATGCTATTATTGAGCTTATGATCTACCAAAACCCCCAGATCCTTCTCCACTATGAGTTCCACCAGTTGTACTCCCCCTAGTATGTATGATGCATGCATATTCTTAGACCCCAAGTGCATAACTTTACATCTAACATTAAACCTCATTTGCCACTTAGTTGCCCAATTAGACAGTGCATTGAGGTCGGCTTGTAAATTGAGACATCCTGTAAGGACATTAATACACTGCATAGCTTGGTGTCATCTGCAAAGACAGAAATTGTACTTTTAATCCCAGGCCCTATATCTTTTAAAAGTAAGGGTCCTAACACTGAACCTTGGGGTACACCACTAGACTAGACCTTATACCATTCAGAGTAACATTCGTTAACCACTACTCTCTGAATTTGTTTTTCTAGCCAGTTTTCTATCCATTTACAAATTGATGTTTCCAAGCCTGTAGAACTTTACCTTACACATTAGTCGTGTGTGGGGAACTGTATTGAACGCTTTTGCAAAATCCAAGTATACCAAGTCCATAGTCACCCCTCTGTCCAAGGTTTTACTTAACTCCTCATAAAAAGAAATCAGGTTTGTTTGACAACTTCTGTGTTTCATGAATCCATGCTGTCTGTTGCTTAAAATATTTTTTTTCCAGCAAGAACTCGTCTATGTGGTCTTTTAATAAACTCTCCAGTATCTTCCTGACTATAGAAGTTAACCACTTAAAGACCAGCTGCCGCAGTTGTACTGCGGCTGGTTGGCTCTCCTGGGCAAATTGTCGTCTTGGTGCATCGACCGTTTTAAGACTAGGGGGCGTGCGCTTGCGGCACGATCTGTCAATGTAAACAGATTAGTGATTAGGAACAGCGATCTGTCTCCTCCCCCAGTCACTACATTGATCCCACAGTTAGAAACCCCTCCTTAGGTGTCAAAGTGTCCGCTCTGTCTGCCACAGTGTCGCAGTCCCGCCTTTACAGTTAAAAAAAAAATAAAAAATTTATAAAAAAAAAAAAAAAAAAAGCCGTAAATCTATCCCCTATATAAAAATGGCCTGATCATTAAGTGGGCAAATCCTTCCGGTCCTTAAGTGGTGAACTAACAGGTCTACAGTTACTTGGTAAAGACTTTGATATCTTTTTAAATATGGGCACCACATGGGCCCTACGCCAATTCAGTGGTACCATTACAGTCATTAACAAGTCCCTAAAAATTAGAAACAATGGCTTTGAAATGACAGAGCTCAATTCTTTCAGGATCTGTGAGTGGATGCCATCTGGTCCAAGTGCTTTAGCCACCTTTTATTCTGTCTAAATATTTCTGGACCATATCACTTTTGAGCCATTGTGGATCATATGAGGCTGTGCCAATACCAAGACGATTATGGACATGAGCTCCCCCATGCTCCTTTGTATACACAGAGCTGAAGAAAGTATTTAATAAATTAGCCTTCTCTTTGTCCCCATTCACCCACTCTAGATTATTTTGTAAGGGGCCTATATGCTCAGACCTGACCTTTTTAACTATTAATATATTTGAAGAATTTTTTGGGGTTTGTCCTCCTATCTTTTGCAATCTGTCGTTCGTTTTGAATTTTTTCATAATCAATTAATCAGCCAGCTGATTTGTTGGCCTGCATACAGAATGCAGGCCAATGCAGAATGCAGGCCAACTCTTTCACAGTTTTATACATTTTTGTCAGACAAAAACAAGGCACTTGCAAAACACTTTATTGTGACATTGTCTGAGTTTTTTTAGCGGCTTCAGCAAATTTAGCAATAATTTCAGCAAATTTGGCAATTAATCGTAGCTATTATTAAATATCTTGGTAACTTCCTCCCGAGACATTGGATGTTGATGCCATGTTTGCTTTTGGTGCAGTTTTCGGAAGAGACATAGTATTTTTATAATTCTTTGCAGTTCGGCTTCAGACTGAGAAAAGGGAATTAGCAGCTATCTGTTGTTATCTGAATTTTTAGAGATAAGATTTAACAAGCTAAGCAATGACACAATATTACATTTGAAATAGGCATTTTAACATTTTTACCTGGTACCTTATGTGACAACTTTATGTGACACCTTAATCACATCCACTACACCCTAAGGTGATGACGTAGAAAAACAAGACGATTTTTCCTCTGCGGAGGAAACAACAGTTGATGAACCTTATGCAACCTCGCAATCTGAGAGATTGATGGTACAAACTCTTAAGGAGATGGTTCGTTCCACTTTTCATGCTACCCCTAACAGAGTCAGCTGAAAGTACGGTCACTTCCTTGGGTTCTTTAAAACCTTTACAGCCTTTTCATGCATTACTAGAAAAGCTTATTTATGCTGAATGGGATCATCTGGATAAGCATTTTCTCCCTCCAAAGAGTTTCTCAGTTCTCTATCCCATGGAGGAGAAATTCACAAAAGATGGAATGTACCAGCAGTAGACGCTGCGAATTCCAGCATCAATAAAAATTTTACTTGTCCAGTAGACAATGCACAAATGCTTAAGGATCCAACAGATAAGAAGTTGGAATTTTTGGTGAAATCCTCTTTTTCCTGGCAGGTGCCGTTTCTCAGCCTGCAGTTGCTGCAATAGGCATCTGTCAGTCCCTAAAGGACCAGTTCAAAGAGGCCCTTAGGGAGGTACCTGCACAACAGGAAAGTGAGTTAGCCGAACTACCAAAGGCGCTATGTTTTGCCATAGACGCCATAAAAGACTCTATCCGCCAAGCGTCCCACGTTGCGCTTGTGCTAAAACACATGCATAGGACCCTGTGGTTAAAAAGTTGGTCAGCTGAAGCATCTTGCAAAAAAGCTTATGACTAGTTTCCCTTTTCATGGGGAGCAACTATTTGGGGAGAATGTTGGTCAAATACATCCAAATGATTTTTAGCATTCTAGCATTTCTTTTGCCCAAAAGAAGGTATAAACGTCCTTTTATTTAAACAGACTCCTTCCCCTGCGCCAGGGGCAGCTGCCTCTAGGCAGTGGCGATGGCCTCCACTGTCAGACTCTAGAGGAGAAAACATTCAGCCCCTGTATACATGATTGAAAATGCATTTTTTTTCCTCCACCCTGCAGGGCCTAGAAGGAAAATTAGCGACTTTAACTGCATTCGCTATCCAAGGATAGGAAGAGTGTTAGATCCCTTATCAAGGGAACAGTGGGTAGAGGATGAGGGGTTACCCTCAGGTGATCAGGAAGAAAGACAAACCGATTACTCCTCTGCGGAGGAGACCACTGGAGTTGAACCTTTTTTCAGCCCCGCAATCTGAGAGATTGCTGGTACAAATATCTTACAGAGATGGTTTTGTGAATCTTTCAAGCTACCTCTAGTAGAGTCAGCTGATAGTTCTGTTTTTTCTTAGGTTCTTTAAACCCTTCACTGCCTTTAACATGCGTTTCCTGTACATGTACAGATCCACGCAGAAATTCAACAGATCCATTCTAGATCTAAAAGAATCTAAATCCGTTCCTGAAGATCCGCTCCCTTCTATGGAGTCGATCAGGAGGAAAACTTCTGGCATTTATCGGCATCAGGGATGCATATCTGCATGTCCATATATTTCCCGCTCACCAAAGGTTTCTGTGATTCGAAGTAGAACAACAGCATTTTAGTTGTAGCCTTGCCCTTCGGACCAGCTACAGCACCCTGAGTGTTCACAAAAGTGCTAGCCCCACCTCTAGCCAGGTTAAGGGCACAGGGCATAAACAGTCTTGGCATAGACGATCTATTGCTAATAGACCTATCGGTGTTCGGAGTAAGGTATACGCATTACAACCAGTTACCTGGAAAAGTCTGGGTTGCGTTCTCAACCTAGAGAAGTCTCCCTTAAAACCGCTAAAAAAGCTGGAGTATTTGGGTCTGATCATCAAGAACCAAAAGAGCCTTGCCCATCAACATCCTAGAGATTCGGGCAGTGCGTCTGGCTCTGAAAGCCTGGACTTCCAGGTTAAGGGATTGTCCTGTCAGGATCCAATCCAACAATGCCACAGCTGGGGCCTATATCAATCACCAAAGGGGGCACCAAGAGTCTCTCAGCGCAGGGAGAGATGAACCATATTCTAACTTGGGCAGAAAGAACTATTTCGTGCCTATCGGCAGTCTTCATTCCAGGTATAGAGAATTGGCAGGCGGACTACATAAATGGCCAGCAGATTATTCCCAGGGGAATGGTTTCTTCACCCTGACATATTTTCAGGCTGTTTGTCAAAGATGGGGGACTCCGGACGTAGATCTTTTAGCGTCCAGTTCAACATAAAGTTAGTCAAGAACAAAGGATCCATTCGCATGCAGAACCGATGCGTTGGCAATACCGTGGGATCAGTTCTCACTGATCTATGCATTTCTCCCTATTCAATTGTTGCCTCGACTTCTTTGCAGGATCAAGCTGGAAAGAAAAACGGTATTTCTGACAGCACCAGCATGGCCCAGAAGGTCATGGTATTCAGAAATCGTAAAGATGGCAGTGGAGGGTCCGTGGTCCCTTCCACTAAGGCCAGACCTGTTCTCACAGGGGCCGATATTCCATCCTACTTTACGAATGCTAAATTTAACGGCCTGGCTATTGAAACCCACGTTCTGAAGAAACGTGGGCTTTCCAGGTTATCTCTACGTTGATTAATGCAAGGAAACCAGCTTCCAGAACTATACATTATAGAGTCTGGAAGGCTTGTTTCCTGGTGTGTATCCAAGGGTTGGCACCCTCGGAGATATATCATAGGCAGAATTCTTGCCTTTTTACAGTTAGGTGTAGAGATGAAGTTGGCCTTGAGTACTATTAAGGGCCAAGTCTCAGCCTTATCGATTTTATTTCAAAGACCGCTTGCTACGCATTCTTAGTCCGGGGTTTTATGCAAGGGGTGATGTGGATTAATCCACCAGTTAAATCACCTTTAAGCCCTTGGGACTTGAACTTAGTTTTGTCAATGTTACAAAAACAGCCATTAGAACCGATACAGCATATTCCCTTAGTCCTTCTGACAAGGAAGCTGTTATTTCTGGTTGCTATATTCTCAGCAAGGAGGGTTTTGGAATTGGCTGCTCTTTCTTGTAAAGAGCCATATTTGATTATTCATGAGGACAGAGTGGTGTTACGCCCTCGTCTTTTTGCCAAAAGTGGTTTCAGGTTTTCACCTAAACCAAGATATTGTCCTGCCATCATTTTTTCCAAAACCATGTTGCAGGGAAGAAAAGTCACTACATTGTCTTGTGGTGAGAGCAGTGAGAATCTATTTAAAGACCACTGCTCAGATTCTTAACCGGTTCCCGACCGGCGCACGCCGATGTACGTCGGCAGAATGGCACGGCTGGGCAAATGGGCGTATCTGTACGTCCATTTGAATTCCCCGCCGTGTCATTGCGTGCGCGCGCCGGCCGGGAGCTCCGTGAATCGGGTCGCGGGTCCCGTGGACTCGATCGCCGCTGGGATACCAGCGATCGCCTCACGGAGAGGACGAACGGGGAGATGCTGATGTAAACAGCATTTCCCCATTCTGCCTAGTAACAAATGTCACTGATCACAGCTCCCTGGAGCTGTGATCAGAGTAATGACACACAGCCCATCCCCCTACAGTTAGTAATCACTCCCCTAGGACACACTTAACCCCTCCCCGCCCCCTAGTGGTTAACCCCTTCACTGCCAGTGTCATTTACACAGTAATCAGTGCATTTTTAATCGCACGGATCGCTGTATAAATGACAATGGTGTCAAAAATGTCCGACATGTCCGCCATAACGTCGCAGTCACAATAAAAATCGCTGATTGCCGCCATTACTAGTAAAAAAAAATTATTAATAAAAATGCCATAAAACTATCCCCTATTTAGTAAACGCTATAACTTTTGCGCAAACCAATCAAACGCTTATTGCGATTTTTTTTTTTTTACCAAAAATATGTAGAAGAATACGATCGGCCTAAACTGAGGAAAAAAATGTTTTTTTTATATATTTTTGGGGGATATTTATTATAGCAAAATGTAAAAAATAATGCGTTTTTTTTCAAAATTGTCGCTCTTATTTTGTTTATAGCGCAAAAAATTAAAATCGCAGAGGTGATCAAATACCACCAAAAGAAAGCTCTATTTGTGGGAAAAAAAGGACATAAATTTTGTTTGGGAGCCACGTCGCACGACCGCGCAATTGTCAGTTAAAGCGACGCAGTGCCGAATCGCAAAAAAACGCTCTGGTCAGGAAGGGGGTAAAATCTTCCGGGGCTGAAGCGGTTAAGACTGTCTTATTTAATCTGCCAGAGGGTCCTAAGAAAGGACAGGCAGCGTCGAAATCCACTGTCGCTAACTGGATTCGGCAAGTTATAATTCAAACTTATAATTTAAGGGGTAAGATTCCCCCTTTTCAAGTTAAGGTGCACTCTACCAGGTCGGTTAGTGCTTTTTGGGCAGTGCGTCACCATGGCCTCCATGGCTCAGATCTGTAAGGCCGCAACTTGGTCTTCAGTGCATACATTCACAAAATTTTATCAGGTGGATGTAAGAAGGTTATTGCCTTTAGGCGCAGTGTGCTGCAGGCAGCAGTATAAGTCCTCAAGTCTGGGGGTAACCTGCGGGTTGTCTCTCCCTCCCCTCAAGTAGCATTGCTATGGGACATCCCATTAAGTAATTACCTAGGCTCTGTGTCCCATGATGTACGATAAAGAAAATAGGATTTTTACTACAGCTTACCTGTAAAATCCTTTTCTTGGAATACATCATGGGACACAGAGGTCCCTCCCCTCCTTTGGGATTTAAGTATATTGCTTTGCTGCAAAAACTGATGTGCTCCTGGAAGGAGGAGGGGTTATATAGGGAGTGACCTTCCTTGACTGGGTATACCAGTGTCAGTCCTCATGCACACGGACGTTTTTACAGCTGCTTTTTTGAGCTTTTTTTGCAGCTTAAAAAGGCCTGTCTATGTTAGTCTATGGCTTCATGCCCACCTAGGCGTTTTTGAGCTGCAAGTGGCATAGGCGTTTTTAAGCTGTAAAAAAAACCCAGGACCAGTGGGTTCTGAAAGACGTTTTTCAGCTGTAAAAACGCTCTAACGCTCAAAAACGCTCAAAGACGCTCAAAAACGTCATTCTCCAACGTTTTTTAGCGTTTTTGATCCATTGAAAAAAAAAAAAATGCTCAAAAACGCTAACGCGGAAAAACGCTCAAAAACGCTAAAAAACGCTTTTGCAAAAACGCTGAAAAAAGTTAAAAAAAATCACTGCAAAGATACTGGCGTTTTCATAACGTTTTTTTAACAGCCTGTGTGCATGAGGGCTCAACTGTCAGTAATTACCCATTAAGTAATTACTTAGGCTCTGTGTCCCATGATGTACGATAAAGAAATAAATAAAAATGTCAACACCTAAAGGTGGCCCATAAGTAGAATGACTGTTTCACAGTATAAATTAACCCCTTATAGTAGCGATTATCTGCTCTTTTTGTACTATAAAAATCTCATTTTAGTCTTTTTAACCCCATTACGACTGAACGTCTTAGGCCTGGTTCACACTTATGCGTTTTTTTGGTGCTTTTTTGCAGAAACGCACTTCATTTAATGTGGTTTCCTATGGGACACGTTCACATCTATGCTTTTTTCAGACGCTGCATATTTGAAAAGGGTTTAAGGACTTTTTTAAATGCAAAACAGTGCTTTTTTTTGGTTCAATAGACTTCAATGGAGAAGGTGCACACGATTTGTGTTTTTAATCTGTCCAACAACAAATTGGGCAAAAAAAGCATAACAAGTGCTAAATGCAAATCTCAGCAAAATCGCGTGTGCAGAAACGCAAAACGCACAGCAAAAAAGCACTGCAGAAACTGATCAAAAGAAAACTGCATAAGTATGAACCGAGCCTTATGCTGGCCATACAGTAGGTGACCGCGATATTGTGTCAATCTCGCCGCACTTCTCGGCGAGATTTGACATCTACGAGCCCCGTCGCAGGGGCCAGCGCCGAGATGGCTCACTCATCGCGAAAGGAAAACTTTGTTTTCCTTCCGCGATGAGTGACAGGCAGCGCTGACAGCTGTCTAGTATGAATCCTGAGGCGGGAACACCGCGCCAAATTTTAAATGAAAAAACCGGCGTGGGTTCCCCCCTCGGAGGCATACCAGGCCCTTAGGTCTGGCATGGATTGTAAGGGGAACCCCCTATGCCGAAAAATCGGCGTGGGGGTCCCCCCCAAATCCATACCAGACACTTATCCGAGCATGCAGCCCGGCCGGCCAGGAAAGGGGGTGGGGACGAGCGAGCGGCCCCCCCCTCCTGAGCCGTACCAGGCCGCATGCCCTCAACATGGGGGGGTGGGTGCCTTGGGGGAGGGGGGCGCCCTGCGGCCCCCCCCACCCCAAAGCACCTTGTCCCCATGTTGATGAGGACAAGGGCCTCTTCCCGACAACCCTGGCCGTTGGTTGTCGGGGTCTGCGGGTGGGGGGCTTATCGGAATCCGGGAGCCCCCCTTAATAAGGGGGCCCCCAGATCCCGGCCCCCCACCCTGTGTGAATGAGTTTGGGGTACATGGTACCCCTACCCATTCACCTAGGGAAAAGTGTCAATGTAAAAAAAAACACACTACACAGGTTTTAAGAATAATTTATTAGTCAGCTCCGGGGGTCTTCTTCCGACTTCGGGGGGTCCCCTTCCGACTTCTCCCGGTGTTCGGCCTCTTCTCCCGGGCCCCACCGCTATCTTCTTCCAGCTCTATTGCCAGCGAGGGGCCCAGTCTGCTGCCGCTGTCTTGTCGCCGCTGTCTCGCCGCCGCTGTCTCGCCGCTTCTTCTCTTCTTTTCTTCTTCCCCGATGTTGACACGACGCTCTCTCCGACTCGAATGCTGTGTGCGAGCTGCGGAGCCATTTATATAGGCGGTAACCCCGCCCCCTTACGACGTCATGGTCCCAGCATGCGCAGGGACTCTGGGGTCACGCCCCCTTATGACGCCAGAGTCCCTGCGCATGCTGGGACCATGACGTCGTAAGGGGGCGGGGTTACCGCCTATATAAATGGCTCCGCAGCTCGCACACAGCATTCGAGTCGGAGAGAGCGTCGTGTCAACATCGGGGAAGAAGAAAAGAAGAGAAGAAGCGGCGAGACAGCGGCGACAAGACAGCGGCGACAAGACAGCGGCGACAAGACAGCGGCAGCAGACCGGGCCCCTCGCTGGCAATAGAGCTGGAAGAAGATAGCGGTGGGGCCCGGGAGAAGAGGCCGAACACCGGGAGAAGAGGCCGAACACCGGGAGAAGTCGGAAGGGGACCCCCCGAAGTCGGAAGAAGACCCCCGGAGCTGACTAATAAATTATTCTTAAAACCTGTGTAGTGTGTTTTTTTTTACATTGACACTTTTCCCTAGGTGAATGGGTAGGGGTACCATGTACCCCAAACTCATTCACACAGGGTGGGGGGCCGGGATCTGGGGGCCCCCTTATTAAGGGGGGCTCCCGGATTCCGATAAGCCCCCCGCCCGCAGACCACGACAACCAACGGCCAGGGTTGTCGGGAAGAGGCCCTTGTCCTCATCAACATGGGGACAAGGTGCTTTGGGGTGGGGGGGCCGCAGGGCGCCCCCCTCCCCCAAGGCACCCACCCCCCCATGTTGAGGGCATGCGGCCTGGTACGGCTCAGGAGGGGGGGGGGGGGCGCTCGCTCGTCCCCACCCCCTTTCCTGGCCGGCCGGGCTGCATGCTTGGATAAGGGTCTGGTATGGATTTGGGGGGGACCCCCACGCCGATTTTTAGGCATAGGGGGTTCCCCTTACAATCCATGCCAGACCTAAGGGCCTGGTATGCCTCCGAGGGGGGAACCCACGCCGGTTTTTTCATTTAAAATTTGGCGCGGTGTTCCCGCCTCAGGATTCATACCAGACAGCTGTCAGCACTGCCTGTCACTCATCGCGGAAGGAAAACAAAGTTTTCCTTTCCCGATGAGCGAGCCAGCGCGACATTCACAGTACCCTGTCGCCGAGAACCAGCGCGATGGTATCGCGCTGGAAACACAATCTCGCGGTCAGGTACTGTACACGTACGATTTTCGGACGAGAATATACATTACCAAAAATGTTTGTACATTCGCTGAATGAAAGAATGTTGTTTTGAAAATTTCTTTTGCTTTTAACATTGTTTCAAAATAAATGTAATTTTGGAACAAAACCACATAGACTGTCTGAAAATTCCTTTCACCAAGAAGTTTTCTATTCTGCTCCTTCGAATTTTCCCATCACTGCGGTCGAAAACGAACGGCGATTTAACCCCACTAACGAATAGAAAATCGAACGAATGTTCTTAAAATACTTTTTTTTTTTTTTTTTGAAGGAAGACATTGTTTTTGTATGGCCAGCATGAGTGACGGCAGGCGCAGGTAGCTTTTATCACCTGCCTATGACTAGGTAGTCTGAAAATCGGCAAAACACACTCTAATTTTTTTTTCTTTAACTGCTTGCCGACCAGCCGCCGCAGTTTTACTGTGGCAGACTGGCACGGCTGGGTGAAACAACGTTACCTTACGTCGCTTCGCCCTTTGGCCACTAGCCCGCAGCGTGTGCCCGGAGCCAATGTGAGTGCCCGGCGGGTGCGATGACTGCGCGCACAATCACTTGTGACAGAGCGTGAACTGGGATCTGTGTGTGTAAACACACAAATCACGGTTCTTTCAGGGGAGTAGAGACAGATTGTATGTTCATACTAAGTATGAACAGCGATCTCTCTCTCTCCTCCTAGACAGTCCCATCCCCCCTACAGTTAGAACACACCTAGGGAACACAGTTAACCCCTTGATCGCCCCCTAGAGTTAACCCCTTCCCTGCCAGTGACATTTATACAGTAATGAGTGCATTTTTGTAGCACTGATCACTGTATAATTGTCATTGGTTTCAAAAATGTGTCAAGTGTCCAATTTGTCCGCTGCAATATCGCAGTCCCGATAAAAATCGCAGATCGCCGCCATTACTGGTGGTAAAAAAAAAAGATAAAAATGCCATAAAACTATCCCCTATTTTGTAGACGCTATGACTTTTGCGCAAACCAATCAATATACGCTTATTGCGCTTTTTTTTTTTTTTTTTTTTACTACCAAAAATATGTAGAAGAATACATATTGGCCTAAACTGAGGAAAAAAATAGTTTTCTTTTAAATATTTTTGGGGGGTATTCTAGCAAAAAGTAAAAAATAATGTGTTTTTTTCAAAATTGTCTCTCTTTTTTTGTTGATAGCGCAAAAAATAAAAAACGCAGAGGTGATCATATACCACCAAAAGAAAGCTCTATTTGTGGGAAAAAAAGGACATCAATTTTGTTTGAGTGCAACATCGCGCAATCATACAATTGTCAGTTAAATCAACGCATTGCCGAATCGCAAAAAGTACTCTGGTCAGGAAGGGGGTAAAATCTTCCGGGGCTGAAGCAGTTAAGGTTAAACCTCTTTTCTTCTAAATTGAATGAGTGGCCACGTGTCTTGTTAAACTCCCTTTTGTGAAAATGTTTTATCCCTATTGCCCTGCTTAACTTAGTATTGTCCGCAAATACAGAGATTGAACTCTTTACCCCACCCTCCAGGTCGTTAATGAGCAAATTAAATAGGATTGGTCCCAGCACAGAACCCTGTGGGACCCCACTCCCCACCCCTGACCATTCCAAGTACTCCCCATTTATCACCACCTTCTGAACTCGCCCTTGTAGCCAGTTTTCAATCCATGTACTCCCTCTATGTTCCATGCCAACGGACCTTATTTTGTACAGTAAACGTTTATGGGGAACTGTGTCAAATGCTTTTGCAAAATCCAGATACACCATGGATACGGGCCTTCCTTTATCTAGATGGCAACTCACCTTCTCATAGAAGGTTAATAGATTGGTTTGGCAAGAATGATTCTTCGTAAATCCATGCTGATTACTGCTAATGATACAGTTTTCATTACTAAAATCTTGTATATAGTCCCTTCTTATCCCCTCCAAGAGCTTGCATACTATTGATGTTAGGCTAACTGGTCTGTAATTCCCAGGGATGTATTTTGGGCCCTTTTTAAATATTGGTGTTACATTGTCTTTTCTCCAATCTGCTGGTATGATTTCAGTTAGTAGACTGTCAGTAAAAATTAGGAACAATGGTCTGGCAATTACTTGACTCAGTTCCCCAAGTACCCTTGGGTGCTAGCCATCCTGCCCCGGTAATTTATTAATGTTAAGTTTCTCAAGTTTAATTCTAATTCTGTCCTGTGATGTGTCACGAGGATAAACACTGCCGTTTTGGTTACTGAAGCCCCCCGATTCCCTTGTGAAGACTGAGGAGAAGAATAAATTCAATACCTTTGCCATCTCCCCATCCTTTGTAACCAGATGTCCTTCCTCATTCTTTATGGGGCCACTATGGTCTGTTCTCCCTGTTTTACTGTTTACACACTTAAAGAATTTCTTGGGATTTCTTTTGCTCTCCTCCGCTATGTGTCTTTCGTGTTCTATCTTAGCCGCCCCAATTGCACCCTTACATTTCTTGTTGCATTCTTTATAAAGTCTGAATGCTGATGATGATCCCTCAACCACATATTTTTTGAAGGTCCTCTCATTTGCTTTTATATGCATTTTTACATTGGAGTTAAGCCATCCAGGACTTTTGTTCGCTCTTTTAAATTTATTACCCAATGGGATGCACTGGCTAATGCCCTTATTTAATATGCTCTTAAAGCAAACCCATCTCTCCTCCGTGTTTTGTTCCTAAGATTTTATCCCAATTTATTCCTTCTTGCAAGGTTCGTAGTTTAGGGAAGTTGGCTCTTTTGAAATTCAGTGTCTTTGTATTTGCCTTATGTTTCCTATTTGTGTGATTTATACTGAAGCCAATTGACCTGTGATCGGTGTTTCCTAAATTGCCCCGTATTTCCACATCCGTGATCAGGTCTGTATTGTTGGTAATCAGTAGATCTAGTAACGCTTTATTTCTAGTTGGTGCGTCTACCATCTGACCCATGAAATTCTCCTGCAAGACATTTAGGAACTGGCGAGCCTTAGACGAATGTTTGGTTCCCTCTGCCCAGTCTGTCTGGATAATTAAAATCCCCCATTATGATAACACTTCCCATCCTTGCTGCTAATCCAAATTGTGATAAGAGGTCAGTCTCCCCCTCCTCCCTCAGGTTAGGGGGCCTATAGCATACTCCCTGTATTATTTATCCCTTGGCTTCATCCCTTTGGAGCTATACCCATAAGGATTCCACCTCCTCCCTAGCTCCCTTAGTGATGTAATTTCTCACATTCACTTGTACATTATTCTTGATATATAGACATACCCCTCCCTCTTTTTTACCCTCTCTATCCCTGTGATAAAGGGTATACCCTTGAATGGTTGCCAGCCAATCATGATAGCTGTTGAACCAGGTTTCTGAAACCCCCACAAAATCCAAATCCTCCTCGTACAACAGTATCTCTAGTTCACCCATCTTGTAAGTGTTTTTATCTTTCCTGTATGTGTTTGTTGCTTACAGCTAACATTAAATGAAATCATGGTATTGTCACAGCTACCCAGATGTTCTTTTATATGAATGTTTGTAATAAGCTCTGCATGGTTTGAGATTACCTGGTCCAGCAGAGCATCATTCCTAGTCTGGGCCTCAATAAACTGGACCATAATATTATCTTGTAATAGGTTTATACATTTTTGCCCTTTAACTGTCCCAGCAGTGCCATTACTCCAGTCAATTTCCGGGTAGTTAAAAATCCCCCATTATTATCACTGTCCAGGCCCTTGCAGCCTTTTCCATCTGTGCAAGGAGCTGAGTCTCCACCTCCTCATTAACACTGGGAGGTCTATAACAAACTCCAATTATAAACTTTGTAGCACACACACCCATGTACAGTTCCACCCATAATGCTTCAGACTCATCACACTTTCCATCAACTAGGTCCTCTTTCACACTCACTTTGAGATCACTTCTCACAGAGACAGATACCACCACCTCTCCATTTTATCCTGTCTTTCCGAAAGAGAGCATAGCCAGGAATAATAATAGCCCAGTCATGAGAAGAATGAAGCCAAGATTCAGCAATACCAATTGGATCATAATTCTCCTCCATAGTTATGATGGTACATCCTGTGATAAAGTTATTTCGCTGCATAATTTGATATCCACAAACCCTGAAATTGAGCTCCCGATTCCATCCTTTTATAGCGTTAATGAACAAATTAAACAGCATTGGCTCCCAAGAACCCTGGGACACACCATTCACAACTTTAGACCATTCAAAGAATGATACATTTATCATTACTCTCTGGATCCAATTATAACCACTTTCCTGTCTATGTACATATATCTTCATGCACTCCAACAGGCCTTATTTTATAGATTATCGTAAATGTTGAGTTACAGTATCAAATGCAAAATCTAAATAAACTACATGCTCTGGGCTCCGCCATTTGGGTTACACTGCCACCTACATGATTGGACACAGGCAAAAAAAATACCTACTGGTGCATCTCATACAATTTGAATATCATCAAAAAGTTAATTTATTTCAATAATTCAATTCAAAAACTGATATATTTTATATAGATGTGTTACACACAGAGTGATGTATTTCAAGCATTTTTTTAAATGTTGATGATTATGGCTTACAGCTAATGAAAACCCAAAATTCAGTATCTCTGAAAATTAGAGTATTACACAAGACCATTTAAAACAAAAGGATTTTTAATACAGATATTTTGGATTGCTGAAAAGTATGTCCATGTACAGTATAGTATGAACTCAATATTTGGTCCGGGCTCCTTTTGCATGCATTACTGCATCAATGTGGCGTGGCATGGAGACAATCAGACTGCGGCACTGCTGAGATGTTATGGAAGCGCAGGTTGCTTTGATAGCGGCCTTCAGCTCGTCTGCATTGTTGGGTCTGGTGTCTCTCATCTTCCTCTTGACAATACCCAACAGATTCTCTATGGGGTTTAGGTCAGGCGAGTTTGCTGGCCAATCAAGCACAGTGATACCGTGATCATTAAACCAGGTATTGGTACTTTTTGGCAGTGTGGGCAGGTGCCCATTCTTGCTGGAAAATGAAATCCGCATCGCCATAAAGCTGGTCAGCAGAGGGATTGATTGACCGCATTGATGCAGTAATTCATGCAAAAGGAGCCCAGTCGAAGTATTGGTATAGTGCCTACTATACCGTAAATATTCTTACTTTTCAGTAAGCCAACATTTCCGTATTAAAAATCCTTTTTTTTTTTTTATTGGTCTTATGTAATAATCTGATTTTCTGAGATACTGTATTTTGGGTTTTCCCTATCTGTAAGCCATAATCAAAATTAAAAAAAAGAAATGCTTGAAATGTATTACTCTGTATGTAACGCATCTATATAAAATATGAGTTTCCGTTTTTGAATTAAATTACTGAAATAAATGAACTTTTTGATGATATTCTAATTTTTTGAGATGCACCTGTATAAGCCAGCCAAGGACAACCCCTCTTATTACTAGCATGTCTCAGTTTTTTGCTAGTGCCTTAGGAGGATGGACACAGTGGAAATTGATGTCCTGAAATACTTAGACAAAATAAAAGGGAATAAAGCACCTGGACCAGATAGCTTACACCCACATGTCCTCAGAGTTGTGCTCTGCTATTTCTATTGTTTCTAATTTTAAACCGCTTCAGCGCCGGAATATTTTACCCCCTTCCTGACCAGAGCACTTTTTACAATTTGGCACTGCGTCGCTTTAACTGACAGTTGCGTGGTCCTGCAATGCACTGTACCCAAACAAAATTTGCGTCCTTTTTTTCTCACAAATAAAGCTTTCTTTTGGTGGTATTTGATCACCTCTGCAGTTTTTATTTTTTCCGCTATTTTTTTACTTTTTGCTATAATAAATATCCCCAAAAATGATTTTAAAAAACACATTTCTTCATCAGTTTAGGCCAATATATATTCTACATATATTTGGTAAAAAAAATTGCAATAAGCGTATATTGATTGGTTTGCACAAAAGTTATAGCATCTACAAACTATGGGAAAGATTTATGGCATTTTTTATTTTTTATATATATATATATATATAATATGTGTATGTATGTGTGTATATATATATATATATATATATATATATATATATATATATATATATATATATATATATATATATATATATATATATATAATTACTAGTAATGGCAGTGATCTGCGATTTTTAGCTGTACTGCAACATTGTGGCAGACAGATCGGACACTTTTGACACATTTTTGGGACTATTGACATTTATACAGCGATCAGTGCTATAAAAAAAGCACTGATTACTGTATAAATGTCACTGATAGGGAAGGGGTTAACACTAGGGGCTGTCAAGAGGTTAAATGTGTTCCCTAGTTAGTGTTTTTAACTGTATGGGGATAGGACTGACTGGGGGAGGAGACATATATTGTTGTTCCTACTTACTAGGAACACACAATATGTCTCCTCTTCCCTGACAGAGCAGGTATTTGCGTGTTTACACACACAAATACCCGTGCAAGCTCTAAGCCCACCGGCCACATACATCGGGTCCCCCGCCGTGCAGCAGGCACGCGCCCCCTGGTGGCTCTTAAAAGAACAACGGGGTGTTGCCCAGCAGAGCCATTTTGCCGACATATATCGGTGTGAGCTGGTCGGCAAGTGGTTAAGGACTCTTTAACTACGTCAATACAGGGCACCTTAACCACTTCAGCCCCGGAGGATTTAGCAGCTCAATGACCGGAAGACTTTTTACAATTTGGCACTGCGCTGCTTTAACTGGTAATTGCACAGTCATGCAATGTTGTACCCAAACAAAATTTGTGTCCTTTTTTTACCACAAATAGAGCTTTCTTTTGATGGTATTTGATTGCCTCTGCGATTTTTATTTTTTGCGATATAAACGGAAAAAGACCGAAAATTTTGAAAAAAATGATATTTTCCACTTTTTGTTATAAAAAAAATTTAATAAACTCTATTTTAATCAAACATTTAGGCCAAAATGTATTCAGCCACGTCTTTAGAAAAAAAGTCAATAAGCATATATTTATTGGTTTGCGCAAAAGTTATAGCGTCTACAAACTAGGGTACATTTTCTGGAATTTACGCAGCTTTAAGTTTGACTGCCTATCATTTCTTGAGGTGCTAAAATGGCAGGTCAGTACAGCCCCCCCCCACCTAAATTTTGAAAAGTAGACACCCCAAGGAAATTGCTGAGAGGCATGTTGAGCCCATTGAATATTTTATTTTTTGTCACAAGTGATTGAAAAATGACAAAAAAAAAAATTACACAAAGCTGTCACTAAATGATATATTGCTCACACATGGCATGGTTATATGTGGAATTACACCCCAAAATACATTCTGATGCTTCTCCTGAGTAGGGGATACCTCATGTGTGAGACTTTTTGGGAGCCTAGCCATGTACAGGACCCAGAAAACCAATCATCGCTTTCAGGATTTCTAAGGGTGTAAATTTTTGATTTCACTTCTCACTACCTATCACAGTTTCGAAGGCCATAAAATGCCAAGATAGCATAAAACCCCCCCAAATGACCCAATTTTAGAGCTATCTGCTGAGAGGCATGTTGAGTATTTTGCAGATCTCACTTTTTGTGAAAAAAGAAAAAAAAAATACGTTTTTCTTTTCTTTCTTCATTTTCGAAAATAAATGATCTGCAAAATACTCACCATGCCTCTTAGCAAATACCTTGGGGTGTCTAAAATGGGGTCATTTGGGGGGGGTTTTGCTATCTGGACATTTCAGGGCCTCCGTAACTTGGTAGGTAGTGAGGAGTAAAATCAAAAATTTCTTTTATTTCTTCTAAAATTTCTTCTAACCACTTGAAGACAAAGCCCTTTCTGACACTTTTTTTGTTTACATGAAAAAATATTTTTTTTTGCAAGAAAATAACTTAGAACCGCCAAACATTCTATATTTTTTTAACGCAAAGGTCCTACAGAATAAAATGGTGGGTGTTGCAAATTTTTTTTTCCACTTCTTTTTTTTTTTTTTTTTTTTTTTTAGTTTTTTGGAAAAAACACTTTTTTAATTTTAATGCACTAAAACACACTATATTGCCCAAATGTTTGATGAAATAAAAAGATGATCTTATGCCGAATACATGGATACCAAACACAACATGCTTTTAAAATTGCGCACAAAGGTGCAGCGGCGGCAAACTACATACATTTTTAAAAGCTTTTACAGGTTACCATTTTAGATCTACAGAGGAGCTCTACTGCTAAAATGACTGCCCTCGATCTGACCTTCGCGGTGATAACTCACATGCATTGTGCAATTGCTGTTTATATATGACACCAGACCGACGCTTGCGTTCGCCTTTGCGCGTGAGCATAGGGGGAAAGGGGTGTCCTTTGTTTTTTTTTTTGTTTTTTTTAATTATTTATTTTGCTTTTTTATTATATTTTTAAACTGCTCCTTTCATATTTATTTATTTTTTTTTCATTTTTGTTGTTGTCTCAAGGAATGTAAATATCCACTATGATAGTAATAGGTAGTGACAGGTACTCTTTTTTTGAAAAAATTAAAAAATTGGGGTCTAGATCTCTCCTCTGCCCTCAAAGCATCTGACTACACCAAGATCGGTGTGATAAAATGCTTTGCCAATTTCCCAATGGTGCTGTTTATATCCAGCGAAACCTAAGTCGAAACCTAGCTTCCCGTTTCTTAGGCCGTAGTGATGATTGGAGCCATTCTGGTCTCTGATCAGCTCTATGGTCAGCTGGCTGAAGCACCGGCTGCATTCTCGGGTTCCCTGTTGGGACAGGAGAGCCCGAGAAAACCATGGAAGACGGGGGGGGGGGGGGCTCGTTCCCTCCCACTGCTTATAAAAGCAGTCTAGAGGCTAATTAACCATTAGGATTGCTTTTATATGAAAGCAAACCGCTGGCTGAAAAGAATGATACCAAGATGATCATTCTGGTATAACCACTCAAAGCTCAGCAACATACCAGTACGTTGCTGGTCCTTGTTGGGCATGCATTGTAATGTTATTTTTTTCATGTAGCCTGTGGGTGGGTATGCCCACCATTAGAATACCGCCCTTCATCCATCCACTTCTAATGATGGGCATACATGCACCATGCAGCTGAATGGCCTAAAATATATATGCCGAAGCATGGGGTTATCTGCCCCAAAAGTTAGGAGCAAATCCACCCCTGCTGCTCCCATGCTTGGGCATATATGCTCTCTTTTTAACTGTGTTGGTGAAATCACCTCCGACAGCGCTGGAGTCACAGCTTTACCTATCGTGGGAGCAAACGCTGTTGCTGTCAAGATATATAAACCCGTGCTGCAGCTGAATGGCATACCTACTAAGCAAATGATGGTTAACAATAAAACAAAGTAACATTACAGTATAACAGTAAGACTTACCATACCTGCAAAGCAAATACAATAAAACATTGCAATCTGTGCCTAAAAAATATATGTCCAAGCATGGGGGCATCCGCCCCGAAAGTTAGGAGCAAATCGCTCCTCCACCCCTGCTGCCCCCTTGCTTCGCCATATATGCTCTTTTTTTTAACTGTGGTGGTGAAATCACCTCCGACAGCTCTGGAGTCACGGCTTTATGTATCCTGGGAGCAAACGCTGTTGCTGTCAAGATAAATCAGCTGTTGCTGCAGTTGAATGGCGTACATGCTAATCAAATGATGGTTAACAATAAAACAAACATTACAGTATTACATACCATACCTGCAAAGCAAATACAATAAAACATAGTAAATATAAAACCGAGAGGACGATAGATATAGAACAATAGAGCGGACAGTAGAGAGCGAACATAAGAGAGAGAACAATAGAGAAAGAGAGAAGAAAAATACAACCACAACTATTTTTGGCTTTTTTATTTTTTTGTGTTTGTGTGTTTTTTTTTTTTCACTTTTTTCACTTTTATAAAAACTGTAAAAAAAACTTCAAACTGAACGTTGCAGATTAGGGTCTCTCAAAATGTGATGGCCATCACATCTTTCGAGACCCCAAGACCCTGTGTTAGTGTGCCTATGACTGTGTGGTGCTGTACCCTACGCTAATACTCAACTAGTGTGTGGTAGCGTTTGAAACATTCACCAATGCAGAGACCAGGTTGGTCAGGACAGGAGGGACAATAAAAGCGGGTGTCACGCCTAAATCCGTGTTTGCTGCAGACATATCTTCTTTGGGGTGTTCTTTGGGTAGGGGTACCAGGGAGGACAAAAGGAAAATGCCTCTCATGCAGCCGGCTCACTGCATTTGCGTTGGGAAGTTGGGCAAGAGCACCGTCTGGAAACAGAAGGGCTCTGATGATCTCTTCCTGGAATTTAAAGGAAGGATCCACTCCGTCCTGAAGCTTTGTATAGCACAAAAGCTTTCAGCAAAGTCAATTGACATAAATAAACACACTTTTTTTGTACCAGCGTCTGGCCTTAGGGGCAATTAGGTACGGTGCCAACAACTGGTTGTTGAGGTCCACCCCTCCCATGTTAAGGTTGTATTCATGAACACAGAGGGGTTTCTCCAACACCAGTCGCCGTAGGAATTTGGACTGCCGTGTCTGCGTGAAGCGAGGACAGAATGAAAACATTCCGTGAATCCCTCCACTTCACTGCTAACAAATTATTACACTTCAAGCAGGCTCTCTCTCCCCCCTGTCTAAGTCGGGATTCTAAAAGCCCTTGGGGGAAGCCCGGCGATTAGATCGCACGGTGCCACATGCACCAATTCCACAATCAAAAAGATGACTAAAAAGTGGCATGCTCATGTAATAATTGTCTACGTACAAGTGGTACCCCTTTCCGAATAAGGGTGACACCAAGTCCCACACTATCTTACCAGTGCTCCCTATGTAGTCTGGGCAGTTCTCCGGCTCTACGTGACTAACTTTTCCCTCGTAAACCATAAAACTACATGTATAGCCTGTGGCCCTGTCACAGAGCTTTTACATCTTGACCCAGTATCTGGCACGCTTGCTGGGAAGATACTGTTTGATAGACAAGTGGCCAGAAAACTTAATCAGGGACTCATCAACGCAGACAACTTGATCGGGAGTAAACAAGGCTGAAGTGGTTTACGAGGGGCCGAATGTTGTAGAGCCAATCAAATCCAGGGTCGACAGAGTTCATTGTCATTGAAGTGCATGAACCGCAAGATCTGCACGTATCATGTCCTGGTCATGGAGGCAGAGAACTCAGGCGTATGGGGTGAATTGGGTCAGTGGACCAATATGACCGCAACTCACTCTTGTTAGTTACGCCCATGAGGAGGGATAGGCCCAGGAAGATCTTAAATACCGAGACCGTAATTGGTCTCCAATCTCTGGCAAGGGTCATCTGGGGATTAGCGGCGATTAATTGACCAGCATACAAATTGCTTTGGTCCACAATAGATCTATAGAGATCTTCCATGAAAAACAGCGAATAAAAATCAAGTGACGTAAAATCAACTGTTTCCACCTGAATTCCGGGTTGGCCAGTGAATGCGGGAAGTACGGGTGCTGCAGAAGTAGTGGGTTTCCAATTAGGATTGGCGAATGCAGCAGGAAGAGCACTATGGGCTCAACGGGCCTATGTTTGTCTTCTTGGTGGCAGCGGGACACTACACATGCTTGCCACCTCACCAGCTTGAACTGCACTTATGGGACTCGTCACGTCATCAAGTGATACTGCAGTGCTGGATGTACGACCAGGATGTACTAGGCCGCTGGTGCTTGCCAGTTCACCAGAAGGAATAGCGGCGCTAGTACTGGCTCTCTTCTCCATACAAGAGCCCTGCGGTTCTTGCACCTCAACGACGGCAGAAGAAGATCGGAGTCTGGTACGCCTGCCCTTGGCAGGGGCCACAACTCCGTCGTCAGAGCGATCTGTCAGGGCGCCGCTGTCGTCTACAGGATCATATTCTGAGCCTGAATCTGACAGATGAGTGACTTCCTATTCACTATCTGTCATGCTCAGAAACATGTAGGCCTCTTCACTTCTGTACCTTCGATTTGACATTTTGGTCTCTAAATTTACTGGTACAGTAGTGAGACTAACAGGTAAAAAAGCTCCTGACTGTTAGCGACTGATTCAAATGCTACTGAAAAAACTGTTAGCATTCGCAGGGATCAGGCCTGACTCTGCGAACGCTGCAGTTATGTGTTTTGTAAGTGACAGTGATCGATTGATACTGCACTTGGGTGGGCTGGGCTGGGCGGAGGGGCTAAACGCAGGTGCTAGCAGGTATCTGGGCTGATCTCGCTAACACTGCATTTTGGGGACACTAATATAGTTCTGATCAGATCAAAGATATTGATCCGTTCAGACACTATACTACTATGGGAGGTGTATAGTGCGTGGGTGTTTAGTGGTACTGGCACTAATCTGACGCTGCCTGGGGCGATGCAGACCCTATCTGACGCTATAACCTAACTTTGATGACCCGCCGGGTGATCAGGGGGTTAAACCTTTATTTAACCTTATTGACCTTTATTAAACCTTAAATACAGCGGGTGCCCTGACGCTATAAAAAAATAACTAGTTAAACTGCTTCCCCTGTGACAATTTCACTGTGATCACAGGTGACAGGGCTAATCAAGGGGTTAAACCTTTTTTTTGGGGGGGGGGGTTGGGGGGGTCCCTAGACCTATCTGGGCCTAAGACTAATTACCCTAACACTGATTTTTGTCACTAATAACACTAGTACAGCGATCAAAAAAAATCTGATTGCTATACTGGATGACACAGTGACAGGGGGTGAAGGGGTTAACTGGGGGGGTGATCAGGGTAAATTGTGTGCCTACGTGATCTGGTGTCAGTGTAGTGTTGTGCGGCCGGTGGATGGGGCGCACGCGGAACGTACAGCTACGTGATTTCGCGCAGTCGGGTCAACCTGCCACAGTATAACTGCGGTGGCTGGTCCGGAACTGGTTAAATCCCTTCATGCCCAGGCCAAATTTCAGCTTTCAGTGCTGTCATACTTTGTCAATTGTGCAGTAATGCAACACTGTACCCATATGAAATTTTACCTTTTTTTCACACAAATGGAGCTTTCTTTTGGTGGTATTTAATCACCACTGGGTTTTTTAGTTTTGCTGAATTAATAAGACTGAAACAGTTAACGTTTTTCTTTGTTTCTGTTATATATATATATATATATATATATATATATATATATATATATATATATAATAATCATACATTTAGCCAAAATATATTCTCCATTTCTTTGGTAAAAATAACGCAAATCTGTGTTTATTTAGTCTAGGAAAGTTATGGAGACCACAAACTATGGTGTATCTGAAAATTGATCAATCCTAATGTACTGTCAGCCTACCTCATTTCATGAGGCCTGATAATGCCAGGGCAGTACAAATGACCCCTTTTTTGGAAAGTAGACAGCCCAAGGTATTTAGTAATAAATATGGTGAGTGTTTTTGTTTTTTATTTTTTTTTACACACTATCACCAGTGCAGTACAGCGTCATCATATAACCAGTGTGGCAGTGATCAGGGACACTGACAGTTTAACAAACTGTGACCAGAGCAAAAGTGTTACTATAGTAACAATGTACTACTCTGGGGAAGTGATCAGGATTTTTTTCTTTTTTTTTTTACACATTATGGTTGCTTATACCAATGAATTTCATTGGAATAGGCAACCATTTTTACTGAATGAAAATGATTTATTTAGTGAGTATTGTTGTGATTTGCTGTGATTGGCCACAGCTAATCACATGGTACAGATGGGCTGTGATGGGCCCTGTCTGTACCATGTGATCACTGTGACCGATCACAACCAGCATCCCAATTGTTTACAATGGATGTCATGAAAGGAAGCCTTCCGTTTACAATTATGTGATCTGCTGTGATTGGTCAGCGGGCCGGTACAGTGATCTGTCATTGGCTGTGTCCAGGTGACACAACGGGTAACAGATTGCGCTCATATGATTCCCACCCGGAACGACAAAATAGGTAATAGGCTGGGCAGGGAATGGTTAATGACTGGACGCAAACATTCAAAACGAATGACAGATTGCAAAAGATAGGACAGACCCCAAAAAATTCTTCAAATATATTCGTAAAAAGGTCAAGTCTGAGCATGTAAGCCCTTCACCAAATAGTCTAGAGTGGGTGACTGGGAACAAAGAGAAGGCAAATTTATTAAATACTTTCTTCAGTCCTGTGTATACAAAGGAACATGGAGAAACTCCTGTCCATAATGGGGGATGGTATTGACGGTATTGTCCAAATGATCCACAATGGCTCAAAAGTGATATGGTCCAGAAATATTTAGACAGAATAAAGGTGGACCAGATGGCATCCACCCACGGATCCTAAAAGAATTGAGCTCTGTCATTTCAAAGCCATTGTTTCTAATTTTTAGGGACTCTTTATTGACTGGCACAGTACCACTGGATTGGCGTAAGGGCAATGTGGTGCCTATATTTAAAAAGGGATCAAAGTGTTTACCAAGTTACTATAAACCCGTTTACCTTCTATAGTTGGGAAGATACGGGAGAGTTTACTAAAAGATCACATACTGTGCTTGAAAAGGTATTCATACCCCTTGAAATTTTCCACATTTTGTCATGTTACCACCAAAAATGTCAATGTATTTTATTTGGATTTTATGTGATGGACCAACACAAAGTGGCACATAATTGTGAAGAGGAAGGAAAATGAATAGTTTTCAAAACGATTTACAAATACCTGAAAAGTGTGGCGTGCATTTGTATTCAGCCCCCCCGAGTCAATACTTTGTAGAACCACCTGTCGCTGCAAATAAAGCTGCAAGTCTTTTTGGGTATGTCTCTACCAGCATTGCACATCTAGAGCGAAATTTTTGCCCATTCTTCTTTTCAAAATAGCTCAAGCTCTGTCAGATTGGATGGGGAGCACCTGTGAGCAGCAATTTTCAAGTCTTGCTACAGATTCTCAATTGGATGGACTTTGGGCTATTCTAACACCTGAATAAGCTTTGATCTATACCATTCCATTGTAGCTCTGGCTGTATGTTTAGGGTCGTTGTCCTGCTGGAAGGGGGACCTCAGCCCCAGTCAAGTCTTTTGCAGACTCTAACAGGCTTTCTTCTAAGATTGCCCTGTATTTGACTCCATCCATCTTCCCATCAACTCTGACCAACTTCCCTGTCCCTGTTGAAGAAAAGCATCCCCACATGATGCTGCCACCACCAAGTTTCAAGGTGGGGATGGTGTGTTCAGGGTAATGTGCAGTGTTCGTTTTCCACCACACATAGAATTATGCTTTTAGGCCAAAAAGTAAAATTTTGGTCTCATCTGAACATTCCTTCCCCATGTTTGCTGTGTCCCCCACATGGCTTCTTGCAAACTGCAAACGGGACTTCCTATGGCTTTCTTTCATCAATGGCTTTCTTCTTGCCTCTCTTCCATAAAGGCTAGATTTTTAGCGCATGACTAATGTCCATGTGGACAGATTCTCCCACCTGAGCTGTGGATGCAGCTCCTCCAGAGTTACCATGGGCCTCTTGGCTGCTTCTCTGATTAATGCTGTCCTTGCCCAGCCTGTCAGTTTAGGTGGACAGCCATGTCTTGGTAGGTTTGCAGTTGTGCCTTACTCTTTCCTTTTTTGGATAATGGATTGAACAGTGCTCATGTTCAAAGCTTGGGATATTTTTTTATTACCTAACCCTGCTTTAAACTTCACAACTTTATCCCTGACCTGTCTGGTGTGCTCCTTGATTGCCATGATGCTGATTGTTCACTAAGGTTCTCTAACAAACCTCGGAGGGCTTCATGGAACATGGAAAAGTGCACTCTATTTACTAATTAGGTGACTTCTGAAGGCAATTGGTTCCACTAGATTTTAGTTAGGGGTATTAGAGTAAAGGGGGTTGAATACAAATGCAAGCCACACTTTTCAGATATATTAATTGTAAAAAATTTGGAAAACCATTTATCATTTTCCTTCACTTCACAATTTTGTGCCACTTTGTCTTTTATCTATCACATAAAATCCCATTAAAATACATTTACTTTTTTTGTTCTAACATGACAAAATGTGGAAAATTTCAAGGAGTATAAATAATTTTTCAAGGCACCGTAGATGAGTTCTTGCTGGAAAAAAATAATTTAACCACTTAAGCCCTGGAAGAATTTACCCCCTTCCGGACCGGCCATTTTTTGCGATACAGCACTGCGTCACTTTGACAATTGCGCGGTCTTGCAATGCTGTACCCAAACAAAATTTATGTCCTTTTTTTTCCCACAAATAGAGCTTTCTTTTGGTGGTATTTGATCACCTCTGTTTTTTGTTTGTTTTTTGCACTATAAACAAAAAAGACCAACAATTTTGAATAAAACACAATATTTTTTACTTTTTGCTATAATAAATATCCCCAAATTTAAAAAAACAAAAACAAATTTCTTCCTTAGTTTAGGCAGATTTATATTCTTCTATATATTTTTGGTAAAAAATTGCAATAAGCGTATATCGATTAGTTTGTGCAAAAGTTATAGAGTCTACAAAATAGGGGATAGATTTATGGCATTTTTTTTTTTTTTTTACTAGTAATGGCGGCGATCTGCGATTTTTATAGGGACTGCGACATTGCGGCGGACAGATTGGACACTTTTTTGGGACCATTGACATTTATACAGCAATCAGAGCTAAAAATAGCCACTGATTACTGTATAAATGTCACTGGCAGGGAAGGGGTTAACACTAGGGGGCGATCAAGGGTTAAATGTGTTCCCTCAGTGTGTTTTAACTGTAGGGGGGATGGGACTGCCTGGGGGAGGAGACTGATCGTTCCTTTATACTAAGAACACACCTCTCCCCTGCCAGAACGGGGATGTGTGCGTGTTTTGACATAGCGGCCACCGGGCATGCGCATCGGCTCCTCGGTGACGCGGCGGGCGCACCCCCTATACCCCTTAAAACGGCCGCTGCACGGCTACGGTGATTTGCGCAGGGGAGCAATTCTGCCGCCGTCAAACGGCGGCTAACCGGCAAGAGGTTAAGCAACAGACAGCATGGATTCATTAAGACAGAAGTTGTCAAACAAATCTGATTTCTTTATATGAAGCAGTAAGTAAAACCTTGTGCAGAAGGGTGTTTGTGGTCGTGGTATACTTGGATTGTGAAAAAACATTTGACACAGTTCCCCACACACCGCTAATGTGTAAGTTAAAGTCTGCAGGTTACTGCACTGTGGGCCGTTTGGATGGCCGCACTGATGTCTTTATTGTGGTCATATCATATAAACGACTGATATAACTTTGACTCCTAGTCGCTGACTGGTGGTATCTTACCTAAGGCTGTGATTATGCTCCCTTTCTATGGCTATGCTCCAGGCCACTGGCCCTTGACTCGGGTGCCTTCTTCAGTTAGACAAATTTTACATTTATGATTTTCCTTTGCTCATACCAATCTTGTGGGGTAGAACAATGATAATTTCAGCTCCTGTATCCTTTCCCCGTTATTTTCACTTATATGAGTTAATACATTATACGAACCTCAAGTGGATCCCGAAGAAGCCCACACCTGCACGAAACGCATTGATCACACCTTTTTTGGGTTCTTTCGACTATGATAAATTTTGGCAGCACTGTATACATGTTTTTAGAATGTTTTTTTATATTCTTTTCTATAGAATAGAATAATAAAATTAACCTTTTTAATATCTTAATTTTTGTTGACTGTTGTTATCCACACTGTGACGGACCCCATACTCAAGGAGTATGTCTGCCGTATAAGCTTCCCTTGTCCGGTACCAGCACTATCCATGATCCCTTAGCTCATCCAGTCACTTGTCGAGACATCAGTGTAGTGTGAAGAGAAGGGTTCCTGGGGAACTGGGGCGACTTCTCAGTCGGTTACCAGCTCTATAGAAGGGACGTACTGCACCTAAACGGGGAAGGTGCAGATCTGCTGGGAGTGAAAATGGCCGAAAAGTTAGAGGGGCTTCTAAACTAGGCAACGGGGGGGAGGGTCCAGGGGTAGAGATAGTCAGCGCAGAACATATGCCAGAGGGTAGTATTGGGGGCATTAGTGGTAGGTTGAATAAAGCACCTAAACCCGAGGTAAGTATAGTAACAAGTCCTATTTGCAACCCCAGAGCACCTAATAAGGAGATAGTATGGGACTGGTCTAAACTACGTGGCATGTTCACCAATGCCAGGAGTCTGGCGGAAAAGATGGGAGAACTAGAGCTACTGTTGTATGGGGAGGATTTCGATTTTGTAGGAATTACAGAGACTTGGTTTGACACCTCTCATGATTGGCTGGCAACCAGTCAAGGGTATTCTCTATACCACAGGGATAGAGAGGATAAAAAAGGGGGAGGGGTATGCCTGTATAGCAAAAGTGATGTACAAGTGAATGTGAGAGATGACATCACTAAGGGAGCAAGGGAGGAGGTGGAATCCTTATGGGTAGAGCTATAAAGGGAGGAAACTAAGGGGAAAGTAATACTGGGAGTATGCTATAGGCCCCCTAACCAGAGGGATGAGGCAGAGGCAGACTTCCTATCACAGTTTGGATTAGTGGCAAGAATGGGAAGTGTCATTATAATGGTGGATTTTAATTATCCAGACATACTGGGTGGAAGGAACTGCGCATTCATCTAAAGCTTGCCAGTTCCTAAATGTCTTGCAGGAAAATTTCATGGGTCAGATGGTAAATGCACCAACTAGAAACAAAGTGTTACTAGACCTACTGATTACCAACAATACAGACCTGATCATGGATGTGGAAATACGGGGCAATTTAGGAAACAGCGATCACAGGTCAATTAGTTTTAGTATAAATCACACAAATAAGAAACATAAGGGAAATACAAAGAGACACTATATTTCAAAAGAGCCAATTTCCCTAAACTACAATCCTTGGTAGAATATAATAATTGGGATAAAATCTTAGGAACAAAGAACACGGAAGAGAAGTGGGTATGCTTTAAGAGCATATTAGGGCATTAGCCAGTGAATCCCAATGGGAAATAAATTTAAAAGAGCTAATAAAAGTCCCGGGTGGCTTAACTCCAACGTAAAAATGTATATAAAGGCGAAGGCCTTCAAAAAATAAAAGGCTGAGGGATCATCATCAGCATTCCAACTTTAAAAGAATGCAATAAGTAATGTAAGGGTGCAATCAGGGCGGCTAAGATAGAACACGAAAGGCAGATAGCGGAGGAGAGTAAAAAAAATCCCAAGAAATTCTTTAAGTACATAAATGGTAAGAAAGGGAGGTCAGATCATATTGTTCCCATAAAGAATGATGAAGGGAATCTGGTTACTAAGGATGGAGAGATGGCAAAGGTATTGAATTTATTCTTCTCCTCAGTCTTCACGAGGGAATCGGGAGGGGGGGGGTTCCAAAACTGCAATGTTTATCCTCATGACATGTCACAGGATACACCCTCATTGCTAACAGAGGACAGAATTAGAAATAGACTTGAAAAACGTAACATTAATAAGTCACCGGGACCAGATGGCTTGCACCTGAGGGTCCTTGAAGAGCTCAGTGAAGTAATTGCCAGACCATTGTTCCTGGGAATTACAGACCAGTTAGCCTAACATCAATTGTATGCAAGCTCTTGGAGGGGATGATAAGGGACTATATAAAAGATTTTAGTAATGACAACGGTATTGTTAGCTGTTCCCCATAAACGTTTACTGTACAAAGTAAGGTCCATTGGCATGGACCCTAGGGTGAGTACATGGATTGAAAACTGGCTACAGGGGCGAGTCCAGAGGGTAGTGATAAATGGGGGAGTACTCGGAATGGTCCGAGGTGGAAAGTGGGGTCCCCCAGGTTTCTATCCTGGGACCAATCCTATTTAATTTATTCATAAAGGATCGGGAGGATGGGATAAACAGCTCAATCTCTGTATTTGCGGACAATACTAAGCTAAGCAGGGCAATACATTTTCCGCAGGATGTGGAGACTTTGCAAGAAGATCTGAACAAATTAATGGGGTGGGCAACTACATGGCAAATGAGGTTTAATGTAGAAAAATGTAAAATAATGCATTTGGGTGGCAAAAATATGAATGCAATCTACTCACTAGGGAGAGAACCTCTGGGGGAATCTAGGATGGAAAAGGACCTGGGAGTCCTAGTAAATGACAGGCTCAGCAATAGCATGCAATGCTAAGCTGCTGCAAGCAAAGCAAACAGAATATTGGCATGCATTAAAAAGGGGATTAACTCCAGAGAAATGATAATTCTCCCTCTCTACAAGATTCTGGTCCGGCCGAACCTGGAGTATGCTGTCCAGTTCTGGGCACCAGTCCTCAGGAAGGATGTGCTGGAACTGGAGAGAGTCCAGAGAAGGGCAATCCTGTTGGGGGAATCTCCTCTCCCAGTTAATATACTGGAGCTTTGGGTAATTAGGCTCTCAGTCATCCAATCCAAATTCAGTCAGACAGTGCTATGACTATGACATTCTACAACCATCAGGGAGGATCCACAGCAAAAGAGTGAATTTTGTCCTGGGCATAACTTTGTGTTCCAGCCATTTACATTCCAGTTGTGGACAATTGGAAGGCAAACTTCTTCAGCTAGAAACACCTGGACACAGGGGAGTGGTCCCTAAACCCAGAGGTGTTTCATGACCTGTGCCACAAGTGGGAAATGCCATATGTGGACCTTCTGATTCATCACCAAACTGGACATTTTTTTTCTCCAGGCACAAGGATCCTTTAGCAGAGGCAGAAGATGCTCTGGTAGCCCAGTGGGATCAACCTTACATCCCTTAAAGCTCCTTCCTTGTCTGCTTATTAGGATTGAGCTGTGGGGCATCCATGTAAGCTTCATAGCTCTGCATTGGACCAAGCAGATGTGACATTTTGTCCTGATAATACTCCTGGTGAGCACTCCATAGACTCTTACACATTTTCTGACTGATTTTACCATCCTTCTTCTAGGTCGCTGGCTTTAACAGCATGAGTCTCACCCTAGGAGATTCTTTGTGGGACAGATCTACAGCTGGGTCTTGACCAGCATATGGTTTTCAGCGATATTAACCACTTGTTGACCACGTCGCGTACATTTACTGCGGCATACTGGCACCACTGCGCGAAATCCCGTACCTGTACGGGACGTGCTCTCGCCACCAGGGGGGCGCCCCCGCCGCGCTCGTGTCCATCGGATTTTGTTTCAGAACCGATCAATCTTCAGGTTCAGGCCAATGATTTATGGCCTGGACCTGCTGATCACTTCTGGCGAATGAAACCCTTCCCCTGCCTGTAAGTGTAAACACAGGCAGGGGAAGTGATGTCATCTCCCCTCGTGGAAACTTTTCATTCCAGAAAGAGGAGAGAGAACATCTCGCAGTAAGTTGCACCAACACTACACTAACACCGGTACACGTAGGCACACTTGTCACCCCCCGATCCCCCCCCCAGTTAACCACTTCCCTCCCTGTCACAGTGTCACCCAGTGCAGTGTTCATATTTTTCTTTGATCACTGTACTGGTGTCATTTGTGACACAAATTAGCGTTAGGGCAGTTAGTGGTAGGCCCAGGTAGCTTTCGGTAGCGACTCCAGAGCTGTAGAAGGTGATTTCACCACTACAGTTAAAAAAAAGACCATATATGCTGAAGCATGGGGGCAGGGGTGGAGGGGCGATTTGCCACTAACATTAGGGGCAGATTGCCCCCATGCTATGGCATATATTTTTTACACTTTTTTTGCCACAGAATGTTGTTTTATTGAGTTTGCTCTCACGATAAGTAAATCAGCGACTCCAGTGCTGTAGGAGGTGATTTCACCACCACAGTTAAAAAAAAAAAAAATGGTGTATGCCCATCATTAGAAGTGGTTAGATGCAGGGCGCAGTATTCAAATAGTGGGCATAACCACTGATCAATCTATTTTTTTTCATGTACAATGTAAGGAATGTACTGGTATGTTGCTGGACTTTGAGTGGTTATACCAGAATGATGCCTGCAGGTTTAGGTATTATCTTGGTATCGTTACTTTTCAGCCAGCGATCAGCTTTCATGTAAAAGCAATCCTAGTGGCTAATTAGCCGCTAGACTGCTTTTACAAGCAGCAGGAGGGAACGCCCCCCCCCCGCTGTCTTCCATGGTTTTCTTGGGCTCTCCTGTCCCACCGGGGAACCTGAGAATGCAGCCGGTGGTTCCGCCAGCTGACCATAGAGCTAAACGAAGACCAGAATGGCTCCAGTCATCTCTATGGCCTAAGAAACCGGAACCTACGAGCATTTCATGTTTTTGGTTTCGCCGGATATAAACAGCGCCATTGGATAATTGAATGTTTCTACAACTTGATTGGAGTCCACCTGTGGTAAATTGTTGATTGAACATGATTTGGAAAGGGGCACACCTGTCTTTAAAAAGTCCCACAGTTAGTGCCAGAGCACAGACCAAGCCATGAAGACCAAAGAATTGTATGTAGACCTCCAAGACAGGATTGTATCGAGGCACAGATCTGGGGAAGGGTACAGAAATACTTCCGCAGCATTGAAGGTCCCGATGAGCGAAGTTTGGAATCACCAGGACTCTTCCTAGAGCAGGCCGTCCAGCCAAACTGAGCGATCAGGTGAGAATGGCCTTAGGAAGGTAACTAAGAACCTGATGGTCACTGACAGAGCTCCAGCATTTCTCTGTTGAGAGAGGAGAACCTTCCAGAAGGACAACCATCTCTGCAGCACTCCACCAATCAGACCTGTATGGTAGAGTGTCCAGACAGAAGCCACTCCTCAGTAAAAGGCACATGACAGCCCACCTGGAACTTGCCAAAAGTCACCTGAAGGACTCTCAGACCATGAGAAACAAATTTCTCTGGTCTGATGAAACAAAAATTGAACTCTTTGGCCTGAATGGCAAGTGTCATGTCTGGAGGAAACCAGAAAAATGCAACCACAGCAATCACCAGCAGTAGGGATGAGCTTCGAGTTCGAGTCGAACTCACGTTCGACTCGAACATTGGCTGTTCGCGAGTTCGCCGAACAGCGAACAATTTGGGGTGTTCGCGGCAAATTCGAATGCCGCGGAACACCCTTTAAAAGTCTATGGGAGAAATCAAAAGTGCTAATTTTAAAGGCTTATATGCAAGTTATTGTCATAAAAAGTGTTTGGGGACCTGGGTCCTGCCCCAGGGGACTTGGATCAATGCAAAAAAAGTTTTAAAAAGGGCCGTTTTTTCAGGAGCAGTGATTTTAATAATGCTTAAAGTCAAACAATAAAAGTGTAATATCCCTTTAAATTTCGTAGCTGGGGGGTGTCTATAGTATGCCTGTAAAGGGGCGCATGTTTCCCGTGTTTAGAACAGTCTGACAGCAAAATGACATTTCGAAGGAAAAAACCCATTTAAAACTACTCGCGGCTATTGCATTGCCGACAATACACATAGAAGTTCATTGATAAAAACGGCATGGGAATTCCCCACAGGGGAACCCCGAACCAAAATTAAAAAAAAAAAAATGACGTGGGAGTCCCCCTAAATTCCATACCAGGCCCTTCAGGTCTGGTATGGATTTTAAGGGGAACCCCACGCCAAAAAAAAAACGGTGTGGGGTCCCCCCAAAAATCCATACCAGACCCTTATCCGAGCACGCAACCTGGCAGGCCGCAGGAAAAGAGGGGGGGACGAGAGTGTGCCCCCCCCCTGAACCGTACCAGGCCACATGCCCTCAACATTGGGAGGGTGCTTAGGGGTAGCCCCCCAAAACACCTTGTCCCCATGTTGATGAGGACAAGGGCCTCATCCCCACAACCCTGGCCGGTGGTTGTGGGGGTCTGCGGGGGGGGGGCTTATCGGAATAATCTGGAAGCCCCCTTTAACAAGGGGACCCCCAGATCCCGGCCCCCCCCTGTGTGAAATGGTTAGGGGGTACTTACCCCTACCATTTCACTAAAAAATGTTAAAAATGACGAGACAGTTTTTGACAATTCCTTTATTTAAATGCTTCTTCTTTCTTCTATCTTCCTTCATCATCTTCTTCTTCTTCTGGTTCTTCCTCCGGCGTTCTCGTCCAGCATCTCCTCCGTGGCGTCTTCTATCTTCTTCTCCTCGGGCCGCTCCGCACCCATGGCATGGGGGGAGGCTCCCGCTCTTCTCTTCATCTTCTTCTTCATCTTCTTCTCTTCTTCCTTCTTCTCTTCTTCTCTTCTCTTCTCTGACGCACGGGACATGACGGGACTTCCCTGTGGCATTCCCCGTGACGTCACAGGAAGTCCCGTCAAGTCATCGTGCGTCAGAGGGGGGCGGGGTCACCGGGTGGCCCTGCCCCCCGTTATTTAAGAACCGTCAGACGAGGAGACGCCGTCACACAGCGGGAGCCTCCCTCCATGCCAGCATGGGTGCGGAGCGGCCCGGAGAAGAAAATGAAGAAGAGAAGAAAAGAAGAAGAGAAGATGAAGAGAAGAGCGGAGCCTCCCCCCATGCCATGGGTGCGGAGCGGCCCGAGGAGAAGAAGATAGAAGACGCCGCGGAGGAGATGCTGGACGAGAATGCCAGAAGAAGATGAAGGAAGATAGAAGAAAGAAGAAGCATTTAAATAAAGGAATTGTCAAAAACTGTCTCTTGTCATTTTTAACATTTTTGACAGTTTTTTAGTGAAATGGTAGGGGTAAGTACCCCCTTACCATTTCACACAGGGGGGGGCCAGGATCTGGGGGTCCCCTTGTTAAAGGGGGCTTCCAGATTCCGATAAGCCCCCCGCCCGCAGACCCCCACAACCACCAGCCAGGGTTGTGGGGATGAGGCCCTTGTCCTCATCAACATGGGGACAAGGTGTTTTGGGGGCTACCCCAAAGCACCCTCCCAATGTTGAGGGCATGTGGCCTGGTACGGTTCAGGAGGGGGGGGGCGCACTCTCGTCCCCCGCTCTTTTCCTGTGGCCTGCCAGGTTGCGTGCTCGGATAAGGGTCTGGTATGGATTATTGGGGGGACCCCACGCCGTTTTTTTTTTGTTGTTTTTTTTTGGGCGCGGGGTTCCCCTTAAAATCAAGGGTGTGGTATGGAATTTAGGGGGAACCCCCCCCCCCACGTCATTTTATTTTTTTTTTAATTTTGGTTCGGGGTTCCCCTGTGGGGAATTCCCATGCCGTTTTTATCAATGAACTTCTATGTGTATTGTCAGCAATGCAATAGCCGCGAGTAGTTTTAAATGTTTTTTTTCCTTCGAAATGACATTTTGCTGTCAGACTGTTCTAAACACGGGAAACATGCGCCCCTTTACAGGCATACTATAGACACCCCCCAGCTACGAAATTTAAAGTGATATTACACTTTTATTGTTTGACTTTAAGTATTATTAAAATCACTGCTCCTGAAAAAAACAGCCGTTTTTAAAACTTTTTTTTGCATTGATCCATGTCCCCTGGGGCAGGACCCAGGTCCCCAAACACTTTTTATGACAATAACTTGCATATAAGCCTTTAAAATTAGCACTTTTGATTATTCATGTTCGTGTCCCATAGACTTTAACGGTGTTCGCACAAACTTTTTTCCTGTTCGCATGTTCTGGTGCGAACCGAACAGGGGGGTGTTCGGCTCATCCCTAACCAGCAGTCAAAAGCAAAACTTTTTCACTCTCCCCTCAAATTTGCCACTCTTCAGCTTCCAACCAGCAAAATCTGGCAAATGTGTGTGGGTTGCAGCACAAGACGCCACATTGCAGGACTGTCGCAGTGGATAGAGCCTCCCTCACTCTTGATAAACAATAAACATTTCAGATAAATACATCTCTAGAACTGTAGATCTACTTACCGCTGCCTCTTGCCTGATGTTACCTTACATGTATATGACACTTGAGAGGGGACATGTCAGCAATATACAAACACCTCAATTGTGATCCCAGCATAGGAAAAAAAGGATTCAGTCTTAGGGAGTGTAAAGGCCCGTACACACAATAAGAAAATCGGAGGTAAAATTTTGTCCGATCTGACGATTTTCAGATTGTTAGTATGGTGCTTTCGACAGCTGATTATGAATTTCGGATGACAAACTGAATGTGCAGGCTATAAAATTTTTATCGTACATGAACACAATTTCCGATTTTTCGTTTAATTAGTACAGTTTTCGTCCGAAAAAAATCATAAGACTACTCGAAAATGAAAGAATACATGCAAAACAATTCAACGCATGACACCACTTCTGAAGTTGAATTCTATTGTACGAGAATTTTCCTATGAAAGTAACTTCTTCACTTTTGATATGAGGCTAGCATGCAACAAAAAACGGATGAAAATTTGTCCGATAATCATGTTGTACGAGGCTTTAAAGGAGCCACACAATGAGATTGGAGGAGAAGCGGTTTAACCTTAAACTGCACATGGGGTTTTTCACTGTCTGGGCAACAAGAATATGGAGCCCTCTTCCAAAATTGGTGGTGGCAGCGGAAGTATGGATATTTTTAAGAAACTCTTGGATGTGCATCTTAAAGAACACAACATACAGGGATATGGGAAATAATCATAGACACTGACACACATACACCTACACAGGTTAAACTGGATGGACTATTGTCTTTATTCAACCTTATCTACTATTTAACCTGAAATGTTTGTGTACCATGTCATACCAGGAAGCAAGTAGTAAATTAAAGCCTAATGCTTTTGCATCCAGATCTTTTCAAAATATACTAGTCAAAATGCTTCAAAACATAAGGTAGTGGCTTCTTCAGGAAAAACATCAGTGTGTGTACCAACTAGACATGTGCACACTGAAATATTTTGTTTCGGAATTTTGTTTTCGTCCGAAAAATAAATTTATTTAGTTACTCCCGAAATTCGTTTTTATTTCGTTTTTCGTTAAAAATTGCATTCGTCCGAAAATCCAAATTACGGTTGAATCTGTCATTAAAGGCTTATGGTGTCTGTCGAATGTTCAAAGAAGATTCGACGGAGCAGCTAAACTGTACAACGCCGTATAGTTTACCTGCTCCGTCGAATCTTCTTAGAACTTTCAACAGACACCATAAGCCAAAGTACGTGTGTACTTAGTTCTAGCTATTTTACTGCTCCTCCTCTTTGGTTACAATCAGCCAATAACATTCATCATCATCATCATTATTTTTGTTTATCTTTTCTCCCTTACGTCAAATCTTTTCTCCCCTACGTGGAATCTTTTCTCTCTATGTAGAATAATCTTGGACTAATAGAGTTAAGGTTAGGCACATTCGATCACAGGTTTGATGGACACAGATTGTTATTGTCATCATCATGTCGAATCTCCTATCTATATCGAACTGTTGTAGCAATGAAAACGAAAATAAAGCATTTGTTTATGTCGGATCTTTCGTTTTTCGTATTCTGCACTTTCGTTATCATTTGTTAAAACGATAACAAAAATACCTGAAATTTGGACGAAAATGCATTCGGATGAAAACGAATGCATATGTCTACTACCAACTACCTTTTTGTACAACCTGTTGTGGATTTGGTAAATTTAGGATCACAAAATAAACAAATGTAGATTTCAGTTTTCTTGTTACTTTAGCCACTTCCCGCCCAAGATACGTCATATGACATCCTTGACTTTGCAGGGGCATATCTGAATGATGCCTGCAGCTACAGCTACAGGCATCATTCATATATCGGCTTTTTCAGCCGGCGATTCCCTGCACCATAAGAATGATCATAGCGGCTGTTCCGCCGCTTGATCGTTCTTAGGGGCGGTGAGAGGGGACGCCCACCATCCTCCGTTGCTTCTTCCAACTCACCGCTTCCATCAGTGAGTCATATACAGGATCCGCCGGCCCCGGATTGTGACGATAGAGATTTCCGGCGAACCAGATGGTCGTCGGAGTCTATGATCGTTCGGAGGCCGGGCTTGATGTTATGACGTCACGCCGGCCTCTACATTTAAACGTATGGCGCCGCCTTGGCTGGGAAGCCGAGATCATTTTATTTTTATTTTTTTATTTCAGGCTTCCCAGCCTAGAGGTGAGATGTGGGGTCTTATTGACCCCATATCTCACTGTAAAGAGGACCGATCGTGCCATATTCCTATTACAAGGGATGTTTACATTCCTTGTAATAGGAATAAAAGTGATCAATTTTTTTTTAAAGTATCAAACTAAAAAAAAAAAAGTAAAATTAACAATAAAAAAAAAAAAAAAATTTAAAGCGCCACTGGCCCCATGTGCTCACACGCAGAAGCGAACGCATACGTAAGTCTGCGGCGATACCCCACATATGAAAACGGTGTTCAAAACACACATGTGAGGTATCGCCATAAACGTTAGAGCGAGAGCAATAATTCTAGCCCTAGACCTCCTCTGTAACCCAAAACATGTCACCAGTAAAACATTTTAAAGCGTCGCCTATGGGTATTTTTAAGTACCGAAGTTTGGCACCATGTACTCAGCGTAACTTTATCTTTCACATTTTGCAAACAAATTGGGCTAACTTTAATGTTTTGGGTTTTTTTTAAAGCATGAAACTTTTTTTTCCAAAAAAAAAAAAAAACGTGTTCGGAAAATTGCTGCGCAAATACCGTGTGGATAAAAATTTGCAATGCCCGCCATTGTATTCTCTGGGGTCTTTGCTAAAAAAACACATATAATGTTTGTGGGTTCTATGTAATTTTCTGATAAAAAAAGGATGAATTTTACATGTAGGAGAGAAATGTCAGAATTGGCCTGGATGGGAAGTGGTTAAGATGTTTCTATTTTTAGTTTTGTACACAAAATGTAAAGTTAACCTGTCATGGGCATAAAACCAGGGCTGCCATTACTTGCCTCTGAAATTGCTAGTGCTTTGTCTGTTGCACATCCAGTGATGCTTACATCATGACAGGTTTCTACAGCTATTGTGGAACTATAAGTTGCAGCCATTAGCTCAGCAAAAGAGTGTATTATGTCAGGCAGATAGTTGGAAAGACAGAATAGAACATGCACTTAAACAGCTGATCTAACAGTTTAGCTTTTTTTAAAAAAAATAAGTATACAACAAAACCTTGGATTGCGAGCATAATTCGTTCCGGAAGCAGGCTTGTAATCCAAAACACTTGTATATCAAAGCGAATATCCCCATGAGAAATAATGGAAACTCAAATGATTTGTTCCACAACCATTTATTCATAAGTCCTTCAGTTTATAGTCCATATAAAAAGATTATAGCAATGTGATAGGTTGTGTAACCATAAAATGTCCATTCACAAATGGAAGCCTCCACAAGGGAATTAGAAGCAAAATCCAGCAGGAGCTAGAGAATATAAAAGAGAAGAGAGGCGCCTCTAAGTGTAACAATATGGTTACATTTAATGAAGGTACAACATTTAGCAACTCACATGGTAAAAGATTAAAAGAGGCACATCTAAGTATGCAGGCATCTGGGGTAAATCTGTCTGCAATCATTACAAGGAAGACTACCCTGCGTTAGAGCGATCTGAAAACGAGGCTTGAACCACTTGTGGAGCGCAGCGTGGAAGAGACAACATCAATGGCGGTGAGGATGGTCTATGTGGACATCTTTACCCCGGATGCCTACATACTTAGATGTGCTTGTTTTAATTATAAACCATGTGAGTTTCTAAATGTTGTACCTTCATTAAATGTAACTGTATTGCTACACTTAGAGGCGCCTCTCTTCTCTTTTATATGTATTTAAAAATTTTGCTTGTCTTGCCAAACGCTCTCAAACCAAGGTTTTACTGTATTTACTTTCATCTCATGATATTAACATTATATTACTATTGTGTTATTATACCCTTCCGCATGCTGTTAAGCATTTTTAATAATTTAAGTTTTTGTTTACTGTGCATACCCTACAATCATTGCTTTTCCGGGACCCTCATTCAGTTTTTGACATATTTTGTCTGTTGGGTTATTTTACTCCTATACCTTCCATCACAACCTGTTTTTTCCCTACTAAATATCTTTTGTATTTCTATTTATTGTTCTGATGTTAGACACCTATGTTTTCTTGCCTTAAAAGGTCCCACTTGTATTTCCATCAGCATGTTAAAGCCACTGTTTTTAAAAGGACTTTTTATCTTTTTATGTCTTTTAGTGACAGTTGATGGTCGCCTCTTTGGAGATGTGAAGTTTTTCCAAGTGGCATCTCAATGGCCAACTCATGTCAAATATTTTCCGATCGGCATTTTCAGTTCAGCTGGAAAACCCTAGTGTAAATGGATAGGCATATACTTGCAGCATACACTTTTAAACATAAATTTGTTACCCTCATGAACTGTGACACTGTATTGTTGGTCGATTATTTGTTGATATTACTTTCATAATCCATTGTTAGGAGTCAAATGGTTTCTCTTAATGACAGTAAGGATGATGTGCTGTAACCAATAAAAGCAAATCAGACACTAGCTTTATCTGACAAAGTGCTGCATGCCTGATTAGTTTCACTTTGAGTTACTGCATATCATTGGTGTTTGCATTGATCTTCTAAAACAAAAAAAGCTAAAGTCTCTAATCTCCTGGATTGTTATCCTATCTGTTAATAGTTTCACATCTACATACACATGCCATATACTGTTGCATATACCATATGTAACATTGTCAAAAGGGATCCATAAATATGCTTAATGTATGATTTTATGTATTATTGTGACATTCATTTATTTGGCAAGCACAAAAGCTATTATAGTTGCACTCTTTGCTGTGTGCCATAGCAAAGAACAGGCGGCTTTTATTTTGCCTTAAATTAATATAGTGCCAAGATGACAAATGATAGCAAACAAGCCTAACAACAAGGGCACTTTGATAAATAACCTCCACAACCTTTAAGTAATAATACACCAGTACATATGTGAGTATGTGTGAGAAAATAAATATATAAAATCAGTTGGTAATGAACCGGATTAAAGTAACCCTATACATCAGTCTTGGATAATGTTAAGGTAAATGTCTTATGTCTTCTTTTTTTTTTATTTTAAGTTTCTGTGAAAACATTGTGTTCAGTCCTGAGAAAAGCACCCAGTACTATGCTCAATTAACAAATTTAGGTATATAACATGAGATTTGTGGTTTTGGTGCATTAGAAACAAATGTAGCCTGGCGTACCTTAGTAGAATGCCACTTAAGAATACACATGGAATTGTTAAATTAAAGTACAAGCTATGTATTATTTTAGAGTTGTACAGAAGTACATACACTGCTGTTACATTAATAAACCCAGTACAGAGTAGATACTGTAATAATACAGTATATTCTCACAGACACCAGACTGTTGTAGATTAATTCCTGATGCATGTTGCATATCCATTTTGTTGGACAGATTTGTTACATTCTTTAAACATGTCATGTTACATGCATACAAATATGCAGAGAACTGTTACCTTCAGACTGAAACATAACACACACTAGGCCACTGTTACATGCAGATATCTGAATTGCTTTTTTTTTTTTTTTTTGCTTTTTTTTTTACATACATGTAGTTCTCTGTCAGGTATAGATTGTTACAAGTACATTTATATATACTTTTTAAAACATAATCTGTTAAAACCTCCAGGAGATAAAATGAAGTCTGCTACATGAAGTCATATGAAAACTCCATCAGCTGTGCAAACACTCCTAGGCTTCTGTTCCCTATGTATCCCTGCACACTCCATATTAGCATATTTAAACATTTTCTGGTTTTTTTTTTTGTTTTTTTTTTTTATTCTTTGGCTCATTTTTAATGTCCTAATGTGTGTTAGAGTATACTGTTTCCAAAGCACAATGTTCTTGAGCACCTGATGGGATTCAGACAAACTTGCCCTTTTTAGTCTTCCCTTTTGTCATTTGCCTTTCGGTGTTGCACAATTGTATATAATTTGCTTGTCAGCTTCTTTTCATGTTTTATATTGCTTTTATTATTATTTTCATTAAAGTTTATGTGATTTATTAAGCTTGGGTGGTGTTAAATGATTTGTGAGCACTTTCTTTGTTAAGTATACATCTCTGTGATTTTAAAGACTCATCTTTTTTTTTAAATAACAAACATGTTATAGTTACCTCTTCTGTGTAGTTGGTTTTGCACAAAGCAGCCTGGATGCTTCTCTTCTCGGGTCCCTCTTCGCTGCTCCTAGCCTCTCCCTCCTTTGAGTGCCCCTCAGCCAGAAGCTTGTTACAGGGGGCACCCAAGTCAGAACTCCATGTATCCATTCAGACACGAAGCCCCTCCCCCCCTCTCCCCTGATTGGCTGACTGACTGACAGCCAATGGCGCTGCTGCTCTGTCTCGGCCAATCAGGAGGAGTGTCCTGGATGGCTGAGGGGATCGTGCACTTCGCTGGAGAGAGAAGGGGCTCAGGTAGGTAATTGGGGGGGGGCTGCTACACACAGAAGGTTTTTTATCTTCATGCATAGAATGCATGAAGATAAACCTTCTTCCTTTACAACTCCTTTAAAATAAAGAGAGAAATGACTTTTTGGGTGCCACTCATAACCCCAACATAAAGGGAAAAACATTAGAGTATAACGTATAAAAATATCCAAAGTTTATTCATCTTGCATTAAAACAATTTTAAAAAATTGTTTTGTTAAATTTTGTTAAAAGTAGTGCAAAGAAAACCATTTATTTTTTTATTACAAAGTAGAGGTAAAACCATTAAATAAAACACATCCATAATGTGATGACTAAGCCAACTCTAAACACGTTTCTGTGTATGCAATATGAATGTGCTGGGGAAACCTCAAGACTCATGGGTTGCAGTAACATTTTGACTGCTGAAGCCAGATTTAAAAATAGATGTATTTTATTATACAAGGCTGTCGTTTAGCTACAGGCAGAGGGAACAGCAAAATCACAGTTCAATAGTGTTGGTTTCAAAAGAATTGCTCTAACTGCCTAGTATAGCTAATACAAATTTATATGTCTTACAAAAGGGTGGGAACTAGCTAACTACATTTCTTTGAAGTCCCATCTGAGTCTCTGGTGACATTTGTTGGTATGCGAATGGTCATTCACATAGGTTTGTCATTTTCAAGGCTCTTTGGCTGAATAGGTCTTTAAAGGCCAAGATAGCAATCTTTGCAAATGAAGGTGTAAATAGCGTTTGAACACAATAGCAGTTACACAATAGGACTTCTAACAACTTGCATCAAAAATATCTGCTCAGAAATACATGTTTTGATCATAAATAAATGTTTGATAAATGAAATAGCTATTCCATTTACCCTATCAATCCCATCTCTTGGCCATCAAAATTTAGAGGTCGACCGATATATTGGCATTTTTTAATTAATCGGCATTGGCCGATTGTGCTGCAAATGAGGCCAATTAATACACTAGCCAGTTCACACAGGGGTGATCCAACTTGCGGGGCGACTTGCAAATTACTTCTGTAATAGTCAATGCAAGTCGCCTGATGTCTCCCCATTGAAGCAACTTGAGTCTCTCCTATCTGGAAGCCTTCCAAGTCTTAGAACAGCTGATAAGTAGAAACACTGTATCTCTTTGCTTCTTTTATCAAAGGAATGAACTCCTGTGTGTAGAAGATCTCAGTTTAACCATTTAAAAACAAAATCTTTTCTGACATGTGTTGCTTACAAGTAAAAATCCAGTATTTTCTGCTAGAAAATCACTTAGAACCCCCAAACATTATATATTTTTTTCAGCAGAGACCCTAGAGAATAAATTGGCAGTTGTTGCAATATTTTATGTCACACGGTCTTTCAAACGCAATTTTCCTGGAAAAAAAATGAATAAAAAAAATAAACAATAAAGTTAGCCCATTTTTTTTTTATCCAAAAGTTTTGATTACCTCTTTTTGTGTATTTAATATTTAAGATGCATAGTTTTTTTTTTTTTATTTAAATTATACATACAAGTGCATTGATTGGAGGCTTGTTGTTTTTAATGTTTAATTTAATAAACTTGCTGTATCACTTCTTATTAACTTTTTTCATATTATTACTTAACTGTTAGATTTTATGAGATGAAGGGGAAAAAAAAAGAAAAAAATCGGCCTAACATATCGGCGCCACGATTTCTTAATATCGGTATCAGCCAGAGAAAAACCCATACGGTCGACCTCTAATCATAATTGGCCACACAACTATCCTTTCCAAAAAATTTAATTTGAAAACATACCACCGCTATAACAAACAATTCATACACTGGTTGTGAACAGTTGGATTCTTGACTATTCAGTGTAGAGCTTCCTTTGGTGACCGTTAAAGCTGTGTAGGGCCTAACTAGATGTGGATATTGAGGTAGTGATAGTGGGGGAAATGGAGCAAACTAGGTCTCATAACACACACAAAACCTAACATAAATGGCATTTTGATGAATGGTAGCTAAAATTACAATTCCTCTCAATACCTTCTAAATCTCTTGACATCTCCCTCTAACTGCCCAATCTTAGTTTAAATATTTATTTTTCTAGTTCATATTTCTCCTGATTTATGTACCCAATTTACTTCTGCAGAAAAATCAAATTTTGCTCTGTCAAGGCTAAAAAATACAAAAATATCTAAAAATGATGTGTTCGACTAACAGTGTATGAAAGCCAAGTCTTTAGTTGATTCCTCCGATGTACGTTTGACAGCTAGTCCTCCATAAGACTCTAATGCAACTAATGCATAAGACTCTAAGAACGCATACAATGTTCATACATAATAATCTCCTCTTCAGGACCATTGCAGTCGAAATGAAAGGAAACTTCCGGTAGGTGTGCAGAGCTTTTTCCAATCATAGCAAACTGAGCTTTGACTTTTTTCAGACAGCTGACATAAGTATCAAAGTTCTTCAGATATTAAAAGGCTTTTGAAAGCACTCAATATGCTGTTTGTGGCTGATGTCATAAAGCCCAGGAAAGAGGGAGGATATTTTTGAAGATGGCGTCACTCAGATTATTAGTCCAACATTAGATCGTTAACAAAAATGCCCATAAAGCCTTTGACTTTTTTTTTTTTCTGCTGAAGTAAATCTGTTATAGAGGTAATAAGACCTAGAAGAAAAGAAAACAAAAATGTCTTAATACAAGGAGAAACCGTTCTCATACACAGTGCCTTGCAAAAGTAGTCACCCCCTTGGCATTTTTCATGTTTTGTTGCCTCACAACCTGGAATTAACATGGATTGTGTGAGGATTTGCATCATTTAATTTACAGAACATGCCCACAACTTTGACTATGTTTTTTTTTTATTTTTTTTATTTATTTATTTTTTTTTTATTGTGAAGCAAACAGCAAATAGGACAAAATAACAGAAAAAGTCAATGTGCATACCTATTCACCCCCCTAAAGTCAATACTTTGTAGAGCCACCTTTTGCGGCTATCACAGCTTCAAGTCACTTTGGATAAGTCTCTATGAACGTGCCACATCTTACCACTGGGATTTTTGCCCATTCCACCTTGCAAAACTGCTCCAGCTCATTCAAGTTGCAAGTTGTGAACAGCAATCTTTTTAAATCTGACCACAGATTTTCTATTGGATTTATGTCTTGGCTTTGACTAGGCCATTCCAACACATTTACATGCTTCCCCTTAAACCACTCAAGTGTTGCTTTAGATGTGTGTTTGGAGTCATTGTCCTGCTGGAAGGTGAACCTCCATCCTAGCCTCAAATCACACACAGAGTAGTACAGGTTTTGCTCAAGAATATCCCTGTATTTAGCACCATCCATCTTTCCCTCAACTTTGACCAGTTTCCCAGTCCCGACTGCTGAAAAACATCCCCACAGAATGATGCCACCACCATGTTTCACTGTGGGGATGGTGTTCTTTGAGTGATGTGATGTGTTGGGTTTGCGCCAGACATAGTGTTTTCTTTGGCCAAAAAGTAAAATTTTAGTTTAATCAGACCAGAGCACCTTCCTCTATACATTTTGGGAGTCTCCCACGTGCCTTTTCGCAACTCAAAACGTGCCATTTTGTTTTTTGCTGAAAGTAATGGCTTTCTTCTGGCCACTCTGCCATAAAGCCCAACTCGATGGAGCATACGGCTTATTGTCATCCTATGTACAGATACTCCAGTCTCTGCTGTGGAACTCTGCAGCTCCTCCAGGGTCATCTTAGGTCTCTGTGCTGCCTCTCTGATTAATGCCCTCCTTGCCCGGTCCGTGAGTTTTGGTGTGCAGCCGTCTCTTGGCAGGTTTGCTGTTGTGCCATGTTTTTTCCATTTGGTTATGATAGATTTGATGGTGTTCCTAGGGATCATCAAAGATTTGGATATTTTTTTTATAACCTAACCCTGACTTGTACTTAACATTGTCCCTTGTTTGGAGAGTTCCTTAGTCTTCATGCGAGCTTAAAGGAAGGGAGGGGGACCACCCTTAAAGTACCTGTCCTTATTTTAGAAAAATCGCAACATCACAATTTCTCACCCAATGCCTCTCCTCAAATTGGAGGCCGTATCTGTAACCCAAATCAAGCATAACAATAAGGTAGAGGACCAAGGGGAAACACAAGAGAGTGGTCTCCCTTGGTCCAAAAAGTGGCTACTATGGATATGGTGGGCAATAAAGGGGAAATATTATACATAAAAATGTGAAAGTTTATTGAAAAAATTAAAAAAGTACAACAATTATTAAGCTGCTGACAATAGAATACATATATGGAACTGATCCACCAGACACAAATTAATGGGCCCGTCTTGTGCAAGCAGCACAAGGTACGCCCATTAACCAGCAACACAAAAACATCAAACAATAACACACATAAAGACACATAAAACCATGCAGTACAGGCGCCTACAATCCCACAGATGCATGAGGTCCCTGTGGCCAATCGCCACATCAAAAAAATATTAAATTATGTCTTAGAAAAAAATATTAAAGGAGCCTCATGCATGCGTGGTCCCCCGGGGAGATGGGGAAGTGGGGAAAGTGGAATAGATGTTTAGGAAGTAGTAAACTGACTCTGAGGACTCGCTGATTAACATCCACTATAGCTGTGTTAATAATACGGCTAGATAAATGGGTCAGGGGGACTTGTGAATGTGTTTAGCATGCGCATGCATGAATCATAAATTCTCCTCAAGTCCATTCCTGTAATTGGTAAAGTGGATATGTAAACCAGAGTGTCTCTGTAGAGTATGGGGGGTATAGATGCCGCACAGTAAGGTGTATACTATTGATGCCAGGAACAGATCACTTGACATTTCAGAGTGGCCACATGGCTCCCGGGACTTTAAATATATATACGGTATTATAGAAACCTATACAAGGCTAGATATCAGAATGTTGTAACCTGCTGTCCACTTATGGCAAAGCCATGCCACTTCAATGGTCACCGATTTTGGATAACAACTGCATAAGGAGCTGAAAGGGTTACTTTACCACCTCTCTGTCATGCGAGGGTCAAAGCGATGTTTTGTATCTTGCGGTTGCTCCACTGCTCCATGACTTTCTTATCTATGTTGTCAATACCGGCCGTGACATACTGCATCCTCCGAGCACTCAGGGGGTGATAATCCTCTCATTCATGGATGCAGAGTACAGCTGTACTTGTGCGGCAACTTAATTCACAGTATATATCGCTGTTTGAAGTTTCAGCTTTCCACTAGGAAAAATCCCCGTCTCCCCTCACTGCGGGGGATGACTAGGTCGGCGTCCGTACAGCTTCATTACGTCGACGCGTTTCGCAACGTCATTGTTACGTAGCTTCAACTGGTTCAACTGGAACTGGTGGATCAGTTCCATATATGTATTCTATTGTCAGCAGCTTAATAATTTTTGTACTTTTTTAATTTTTTCAATAAACTTTCACATTTTTATGTATAATATTTCCCCTTTATTGCCCACCATATCCATAGTAGCCACTTTTTGCACCAAGGGAGACCACTCTCTTGTGTTTCCCCTTGGTCCTCTCCCTTATTGTTATCCTTAGTCTTCATGGCAGTGTTTGGTTAGTGGTGCCTCTTGCTTAGGTGTTGCAGCCTCTGGGGCCTTTTCAAAAAGGTGTGTATATGTAATGACAGATCATGTGACACTTGGATTGCACACAGGTTCTTTTTAGCTTTTTATGGGCTTCATAACTAAGTGGGTGAATACATACACACATGCCAATTATTTTTTTATTTCTGAAAAATAGTTTTATGTATATATTAGACTATTGTGTTCTGATCCATCACATATAATTCAATTGTTATGTTATAAAGCAATAAACAAAACTTTTCAAAAAAAAATACATTGAACTGAAGGCTGTAATGTAACAAAATAGGTAAAAAGCCAAGGGGGGTGTATACTTTTGCAAGGCACTGTAGTATAATTCAACTGTCATCCAAACTAAACTGTCTACTATCCTGAATTCAATTAAACATTTATCATGAACAATAGGCTGTCTCAAGGAGGGCGTATTACGTATGGCTTGGATCAGTGATTCTGCAGTTAACCAGGAACATGTAAGTGCAGAGACTTGGAGAGCACAGAATACCGGATTTACAAGATTGGCAGGAATATAGTGCAGCATCGGGGTTCTGGTCTTACAGGCAGGCAGGAAAAATAGGATTCTTATAACAGCTTACCTGTAAAATCCTTTTCATGGAGTACATCACAGGACACAGAGGATCATAGTAATTACTAAGTGGGTTATATCTCACCTCCCTATATAACCCCTCCTCTACAGGGAGTACCTCAGTTTTTGTAGCAAAGCAATAAGTGTCCCACAAGAGGGGTGGGAGCGCTGTGTTCCGTGATGTACTCCAAGAAAAGGATTTTACAGGTATAAAAATCCTATTTTCTTTATCGTACATCACGGGACACAGAGGCTCATTGTAATTACTAAGTGGGATGTCCTAAAGCAATGCCTACTGAGGGGAGGGAGACACAAACGCAGACCGCCATCAGACGTGAGGACCTATACTGCTGCCTGAAGTACACTGCACCAAAAGCGGCATCCTCTTGCCGTCTTACATTCACCTGATAGAAATTAGTGAACGTATATGTATTGACGACCAAGTAGCGGCCTTGCAAATCTGAGTCATAAAGGCTTGGTAACACACCGTCGATGAAGCGCTTACTGCCCTGGTAAAGTGCACTCTAAGGGGAAAACCTTTTCTTCAAACCGCAAGCCTGAATAATAACTTGACGAATCTGCATTAAAACAGTTGATTTAGATGCTATCTGCCCTATCCTGGGACCTCCAGGTAGCGCAACAAACATTCGTTTTCCATATCTGAGCAGTCGCTTCAGATAGGCTTTGACTGTTCTCACTACAACAAGAGAGTGCAACCATTTAATAGCTGATTTAAACGCTGCCTGCCCATTCTTAGGGTCCTCTGGCAGCACAACAAACGTCAGATTCCCGTATCTTGAAACATTCAGATATACCTTTAACCGCTCTCACTATATTGAGAGTAATTAATAACTTTCCTTCCGCAGAACAAGGTTCTGGTAAAAAGGAAGGTAAGAAACGTGTTGATTCAAATGACAACTAGATCCTTTCAGGAAAAAGGCTGGGTGAGGATTTAACATCACCCTATCCTTAAGAATAATTAAGTATGGCACTATACAAAAGAAAGCTCTCAACGCTGAAACTCTTGCGGAGGCTACCGCAACGGAGAACACCTATTCTCCCGTTAGGAGGATCAAAAGGAAAATGATGCATCAGCCCAAGGAGCTGTCCTTGTACGCCGACAAAACTAGACTCAACCCTATGGCACAAGTGCCACCTAACTGCCAGATTTATACGCGTTGTCCCTTGTATAAAGGGCCCAGATCAAAGAATGCGAAGCAAGCGGACTTTGAAAAACAATGACAAAGGACCCTTGATGGTGTTGAAGGCTAGCTTCATTTTTACCCCCAATTGTAGGAAGGCAAGAATTCTACCTATGACATACCTCCGAGGATGCCATCTTTTGGTTTCACACCAGGAAACATAGGCCCTCCAGATCCTATAATAAATGGTCCTAGAGGCCCGCTTTCTTACATTAAGCAGGGCAGTTACCACTGAACCTGAAAGCCCCGATTCTTTAACATGTGGGCTTTAATAGACAGACCGTTATATTTAGCGATTGTAAGGCCGGATGGAATACCTGCCCTTTGCGAAAGCAAGTCTGGACTAGATGGAAGAGTTCACGGTTTCCCTATTGCCAACTTTACAATCTCTGCATACCAGGATCTTCTGTGCCATGCCAGGCTAGTAGTATTACCGGCTTCCCTTCCACTTTGATTCTGCGTAGAAGCTGCAGAAGCAGCTGAACTGGGGAGAATGTATAAATCAGTGAAAAACTGATTCCACGGGATCACTAACGCATCTGTCTCATATGCGAGTGGATCCCTTGACACAAAGCTGTCCAACTTCTTGTTGAAACTGGACGCCCAAAATTCTTACCTGGGCAGAAAAAAGTCGGGGTGCAGAGGCCATTCTCCCGGGAACAATTGACGGCTCCAGAGAGCCGCCTGTCAATTCTCCATTTCACGATATGAAGATTGTCGATAGGCAAGGTACAAGCTCCTCTGCCCAAACCAGAACATGGCCTTCCCTCTGGCTGCGTGACTTCTAGTGCCTCCTTGGTAACTGAAGTAAATTACTGATGTGGCATTGTCGGATTGTACCTTGACAGAACAATCCTGTAATCTAAACGCCCAGGCCATTAAGCCAGACGTGCCATTGGAAGCTCTAAAATGTTGACAGTCAAGGCTCTCTGAGCTTGACCACTTCCCCTGGGCAGTGGTCTCCTTCAGGACTGGTCTCCATCCCTAGAGGCCAGCCTTCGTAGCCACCACCTCCCAGGTAATCAGCATGAAGGATCTTTCTTTCTGCCATCTAGCTGAGGTTCTGGCGTATACCTGGGACCAGACCCTTTGGATAATGCCTAGGTTAGGATCTACTTGTTCCAGGCAGACAGAATAATGTTTATAGCAGCCTTGAACGAAACTGAGCATAGGGAACGTTTGAATGAAGCCATCTTCCCTAGCACCTTAGCAAAGGTAAATGTAAGGAACTCTTCCTTGCCTTGAACCCTTTTTAGGCTGAGTCCCAAACACTCCAAGCTCCTTACCGACCATAAGAAAGTACCTTCAGACTGGGATCCAAACCCAGGAGTTCCAGATACTTGACCACCTAGGTCCAGCCATGCTACTGACTGATCTTAGCAGCAGCAGATTGCCTTGGTATGTCATTACTGCTATATCTTGGGCCTTTACCCCGGGCACTGTGGCTAACCCCTGCGAAGCGCAGACAACCTCTGTAGCCCATGCAAATAAACACACATGCAAACGGCCCGTATGTGTATGAGGCAAGTATTAACGTCATATGCCTCTATGGAAGCGTGCATTCATGGAAGCATAAATTCATACAAATATGTTTTAGGCAAGAACAAGAAAAGTATGCGCTGTATACACGCATACATATAACACGTGTGCTACGGAACAGGCATCTTGCAAGCAAGCATGCACTTTATGAACGTGTTATGCAACATTACACAACATGTATCCATGCAGACACGTATTCCTATGTGAACATAAGGAATTCTGTATATTTAAGGAAAACTTAAATTAACATGCCTTCTTATGCAACCATGCCAATCTAGGCAATCATGCATCCTTATGTGATTCTGCTTTTATATGATCAAACACTTTATGCATTATAAGCACTACCATGCGGACAAGTACCCTTGTGACCAAGGACTCTTGTGCGATCAAGCACCCTTGTGTGATCAAGGATCTTTATGCAATACAGCATTTTTATGCGATTTTAGGCATTTCTGTGCAAACAAGCACTTTTAACCACTTGCCGACCGCCTCACGACGATGTACGTCGGCAGAATGGCACGGGCAGGCAGAATCACGTACCTGTATGTGATCTGCCTCCCGCAGGCGGGGGGTCCGATCGGACCCCCCTGGTGCCCGAGGCGGTCGGATTCTGACTGGGAGCGTTCAGAGATGAGGGGGAGGCCATCCATTTGTGGCCCCCCCCTCGCGATCGCTCCCAGCCAATCAGTTCATTCCCCTGCCTCTGTATAGTACACAGAGGCAGAGGAAATGATGTCATCTCTCCTCGGCTCGGTATTTTCCATTCTGGCGCCGAGGAGAGAAGACTGCAATGTGAGTGCACCAACACACACACATACAGTAGAACATGCCAGGCACACAATACACCCCCAATCACCCCTGTCACACTGAGTGGGGGGTGATCCGCCGTATAACCGTTACGGGTGACGCTGGTTAGTTCGTTTATTTTTTATAGTGTCAGGGCAACTGCCCTTTATTACCTAATAAAGGTTTAGCCCCCTGATCGCCCGGCGGTGATATGCGTTGCCCCAGGCAGCGTCAGGTTAGCGCCAATACCGCTAACACCCACGCACGCAGCATACGCCTCCCTTAGTGGTATAGTATCTGAACGGATCAATATCTGATCCGATCAGATCTATACTAGCGTCCCCAGCAGTTTAGGGTGCCCAAAAACGCAGTGTTAGCGTAATCAGCCCAGATACCTGCTAGCACCTGCATTTTGCCCCTCCGCCCGGCCCAGCCCACCCAAGTGCAGTATCAATCGATCACTGTCACTTACAAAACACTAAACACATAACTGCGGTGTTCGCAGAGTCAGGCCTGATCCCTGCGATCGCTAACAGTTTTTTTGGTAGCGTGTTGGTGAACTGGCAAGCACCAGCGGCCTAGTACACCCCGGTCGTAGTCAAACCAGCACTGCAGTAACACTTGGTGACGTGGCGAGTTCCATAAGTGCAGTTCAAGCTGGTGAGGTGGCAAGCACAAGTAGTGTCCCGCTGCCACCAAGAAGAAGATAAACACAGGCCCATAGTGCCCTTACTGCTGCATTCACCAATCCTAATTGGGAACCCACCGCTTCTGCAGCACCCGTACTTCCCCCATTCACATCCCCAACCAAATGCAGTCGGCTGCATGAGAGGCACTTTCTTTATGTCCTACCGAGTACCGCTACCCAACGAACCCCCCCAAAAAAGATGTCGTGTCTGCAGCAAGCGCGGATATAGGCGTGACACCCGCTATTATTGTCCCTCCTGTCCTGACAATCCTGGTCTTTGCATTGGTGAATGTTTTGAACGCTACCATACACTAGTTGAGTATTAGCGTAGGGTACAGCATTGCACAGACTAGGCACACTTTCACAGGGTCTCCCAAGATGCCATCGCATTTTGAGAGACCCGAACCTGAAACCGGTTACAGTTATAAAAGTTAGTTACAAAAAAAAAGTGTCAAAAAAAAAATATATATATATATATATATATATATATATATATATATATATATATATATATATATAGAGAGAGAGAGAGAGAGAGAGAGAGAGAGAGAACATTAAAAAAATAGTTGTCGTTTTATTGTTCTCTCTCTCTCTCTCTCTCTATTCTCTCTCTATTGTTCTGCTCTTTTTTACTGTATTCTATTCTGCAATGTTTTATTGTTATTATGTTTTATCATGTTTGCTTTTCAGGTATGTAATTTTTTATACTTTACTACTTACTGTGTTTTATTGCTAACCATTTTTTTGTCTTCGGGTACGCCATTCACGACTTTGAGTGGTTATACCAGAACGATGCCTGCAGGTTTAGGTATCATCTTGGTATCATTCTTTTCAGCCAGTGGTTGGCTTTCATGTAAAAGCAATTCTAACAGCTAATTAGCCTCTAGACTGCTTTTACAAGCAGTGGGAGGGAATGCCCCCCCCCCACCGTCTTCCGTGTTTTTCTCTGGCTCTACTGTCTCAACAGGGAACCTGAGAATGCAGCCGGTGATTCAGCCAGCTGACCATAGAGCTGATCAAAGACCAGAGTGGCTCCAAACATCTCTATGGCCTAAGAAACCGGAAGCTACGAGCATTTTGTGACTTAGATTTCGCCGGATGTAAACAGCGCCATTGAGAAATTGGGAAAGCATTTTATCACACCGATCTTGGTGTGGTCAGATGCTTTGAGGGCAGAGGAGAGATCTAGAGTTTAATAGACCCCAATTTTTTCAAAAAAAGAGTACCTGTCACTACCTATTGCTATCATAGGGGATATTGACATTCCCTGAGATAATAAAAATGATTAAAAAAAATGAAAGGAACAGTTTAAAAATAAGATAAAAAAGCAAAAAAAAATAATAAAAAAAAAAAAAGCACCCCTGTCCCCCCCTGCTCTCGCACAAAGGCGAACGCAAGCGTTGGTCTGGCGTCAAATGTAAACAGCAGTTGCACCATGCATGTGAGGTATCACCGCGAAGGTCAGATCGAGGGCAGTAATTTTAGCAGTAGACCTCCTCTGTAAATCTAAAGTGGTAACCTGTAAAGGCTTTTAAAAATGTATTTATCTTGTTGCCACTGCACGTTTGTGCGCAATTTTAAAGCATGTCATGTTTGGTATCCATGTACTCGGCCTAAGATCATCTTTTTTTATTTCATCAAACATTTGGGCAATATAGTGTGTTTTAGTGCATTAAGATTTAAAAAAGTGTGTTTTTTCCCCAAAAAATGCGTTTGAAAAATCGCTGCGCAAATACTGTGTGAAAAAAAGAAAAATGAAACACCCACCATTTTAATCTGTAGGGCATTTGCTTTAAAAAAAAAATATATAATGTTTGGGGGTTCAAAGTAATTTTCTTGCAAAAAAAAATAATTTTGTCATGTAAACAAAAAGTGTCAGAAAGGGCTTTGTCTTCAAGTGGTTAGAAGAGTTGGTGATGTGTGACATAAGCTTCTAAATGTTGTGCATAAAATGCCAGGACAGTTCAACACCCCCCCAAATGACCCCATTTTGGAAAGTAGACACCCCAAGCTATTTGCTGAGAGGCATGTTGAGTCCATGGAATATTTTATATTGCGACACAAGTTGCGGGAAAGAGACAATTTTTTTTTTTTTTTTTTTGCACAAAGTTGTCACTAAATGATATATTGCTCAAACATGCCATGGGAATATGTGAAATTACCCCCCCAAAATACATTCTATTGCTTCTCCTGAGTATGGGGATACCACATGTGTGAGACTTTTTGGGAACCTAGCCCCATACGGGACCCCGAAAACCAAGCACCGCCTTCAGGCTTTCTAAGGGCGTAAATTTTTGATTTCACTCTTCACTGCCTATCACAGTTTCGGAGGCCATGGAATGCCCAGGTGGCACAACCCCCCCTCCCAAATGACCCCATTTTGGAAAGTAGACACCCCAAGCTATTTGCTGAAAGGTATAGTGAGTATTTTGCAGACCTCACTTTTTGTCACAAAGTTTTGAAAATTGAAAAAAGAAAAAAAATATGTTTTTTCTTGTCTTTCTTCATTTTCAAAAACAAATGAGAGCTGCAAAATACTCACCATGCCTCTCAGCAAATAGCTTGGGGGTGTCTACTTTCCAAAATGGGGTCATTTGGGGGGGGGGTTTGTGCCACCTGGGCATTCCATGGCCTCCGAAACTGTGATAGGCAGTGAAGAGTGAAATCAAAAATTTACACCCTTAGAAATCCTGAAGGCGGTGATTGGTTTTCGGGGCCCCGTACGTGGCTAGGCTCCCAAAAAGTCCCACACGTGGTATCCTCATACTCAGGAGAAGCAGCTAAATGTATTTTGGGGTGCAATTCCACATATGCCCATGGCCTGTGTGAGCAATATATCATTTAGTGACAACTTTTTTTTTTTTTTGTCATTATTCAATCACTTGGGACAAAACAAATAAATATTCAATGGGCTCAACGTGCCTCTCAGCAATTTCCTTGGGGTGTCTACTTTCCAAAATGGGGTCATTTTGGGGGGTTTTGTACTGCCCTGCCATTTTAGCACCTCAAGAAATGAAATAGGCAGTCATAAACTAAAAGCTGTGTAAATTCCAGAAAATGTACCCTAGCTTGTAGACACTATAACTTTTGCGCAAACCAATAAATATACACTTATTGACATTTTTTTTTACCAAAGACGTGGCCGAATACATTTTGGCCTAAATGTATGACTAAAATTGAGCTTATTGGATTTTTTTTTATAACAAAAAGTAGAAAATATCATTTTTTTTCAGAATTTTCGGTCTTTTTCCGTTGATAAATAAAAACGACAGCGGTGATCAAATACCATCAAAAGAAAGCTCTATTTGTGGGAAGAAAAGGACGCAAATTTTGTTTGGGTACAGCATTGAATGACGGCGCAATTAGCAGTTAAAGCGACGCAGTGCCAAATTGTAAAAAGTGCTCTGGTCAGGAAGGGGGTAAATCCTTCCGGGGCTGAAGTGGTTTATGTGTAAAACACATGTAAATCCATACTAACAGAAAACATGTATCTTTATGTGATCAACAAGAACATGTTCTGTTACTTGTTTTACCTACATGATGTACATTCCAAACTCATGTATTTTATGCAAATATGTGGACTAGTAAAGAGGAAGTTATCCTCCGCCAATGTGCATTTCCGCAATCATGCGACTTAACTGTTTGTGCGTTAGCAACAATGTGCATCCCAGCAGTTGTGCATTTGGCTAGCTTGTAAGCAAGCACCTGCATCAGGATCCTGTGGAGGTTTTCTAGCCTGATGATCAAGCATCTTTATGCGATCAAGCCTTTCTGCGTGACCATGCGACTAGGATAAAAGAAAACAACGATGCATATCTATACAAACATAAACATGCATCTTTATGTGACTGTGTATCTTTAAGTGATCCTGTCATCTTATGCGATCACGTGTTCTTATATGATCAAAAAATTAAGCATGTTTTGAGTGATTATATATATATATATATATATATATATATATATATATATATATATATATATATATATATTATATATATATATATATATATATATATATATATATATATATATATATATATATATTTTTTTTTTTTTTTAACTCAAACAAGTCCAAACATGCATTTTGTACACACATGGCCGTGTATCTTTATGCAACCTGTTTGTTTAAGCAGCAACCTTGCGTTAAGTAGCACCTGTGCGTTTCAGCAGCAACTGTGTGATCCAGCCACTGTTTATTTCAGCATTGGTGTGTTTTAAGCAACTGCAATTCAGCATCTTTGTATGCTAGCAACTGTGCGATTTCAGCAACTGTACATATCAGCATCTGTGCGTACTAGCAACTGTGTGATTTTAGCAACTGTACATAGCATCTGTGCGTACTAGTAACTGTGCGATTTTAGCAACTGTACATAGCATCTGTGCGTACTAGCAACTGTGCGATTTTAGCAACTAAGCATATCAGCATCTTTCTGTATTTTGCAATTGTGCGATTTTAGCAAGCAAGCACCTGCTCAACTGCAGTTGGTCCTATACTTATACCTGTAGGATACCAAGCACATATGCACTATGCTCAAACCTTTCAAACATGTAATATAACAACATGCATTTCAAAACTGCAAGCACGTATATTATGCTGTTCATGCCCACAAGCAGAAAATGACACTTTTTTTTTTATTTTTTTATTTTTTCATTTTTCAAAAGGTTTATTGAAGATCAGTATCATACATTGTAAGAAAAAATTTTCCATATACATAGGAAATTAACATAGTAGCCTGTAACAGTTATTGCCTTTTCTATACAGATAGTAAAGCACCTATAAACTGTGGTAGTACCAGTTTTGCCAACGTTTGTTTTGAACAATAAGATTTAAGTCATTTGGCAGTGACAAAACAATAGGGAGACGGGACAGTCGGGAGGCGACCCTCCCGGAAGGTGATCAACGAGAACTCTAGCTTATTACTGTCCGGTGCTGTGACCGCTCTATCCCCCCTGGGTTCCCAGAGGCCCCACCCCAATGGGCTCATATTGTGGAGACATCTGGGGTATTCCCAGGAGGTAGAAATCTAGGTACCTACTCCCTGAATTTTAGGAGTCGGGTATCCCTGAGGGGGAGATCTCCTTCCCGACTATCTGTTCTCTGCTTAGAAAAAATCAAAACACAGTAAAAAGAGGCCTCCAAAAAAGAAAAAAATTACTTCATTAGTGCTCTTTCATAAAAGGCTGTTCGTCTGTTGAGGTACGAGCAGAGTGCCCCGAAAGAGAAGAGATGAAACGTGTGAAAAAGAAGATGAGGTTAGAGAAGTAGAGGTCAGTGAGGAGGGGAGAGGTTCCGAGACGTATTCTCCATACCAGGAAGGATTGAGATACCACAGTGCGTAGCCCATGGTTCCCAAGTAGTATTAAATCTCTCAATCTTATCGGTCAGTTTGGCAACTATAAGCTCTTGTGCCATAATCCATGAAATTTTCCTTTTGCAAGCCTGAAAGGAGACCGAAGGCTTCTTCCAGACTTTTGCCAAGGTAATTTTAGCTCCCACCAGTATGAAGAAGGAAAGGACTTGTAAACGTTTAGTCAGATTAGGAATGTATTGATTAAGCAGTGCTATCATTGGACTAGGGGCGATCAGTTCACCCGTCAAGGTGCTAATGGTGCGGAAAATTTTCTTCCAGAAGGACCTGATGCGGGGGCAAGTCCACCATATATGAAACATAGAGCCTTCTAGCTCACATCCTCTAAAACAGATCGGGGACGTTCCCGGGTATATTATTGCCAGTCTGAAGGGAACATAATACCACCTATTCATAACTTTTAAGCTAGCTTCCATTAATGATACGTTGCAAATACCTTTGGATGAGCGTAAGGAAACCCTAAACCAATCAGAGGCGTTCCAGGAGCAGCCCGTGTCCTCTTCCCAGGCCCGAGCGTAAGCTGGTTTTTCCAAGTTCGATTGGAGTGCTGCGTAAATTAGAGAGATACCCCCCCTCTGGTTCATAGAGTCAGTGCACCATTGCTCATAAGGAGTTAAAAAGGGAGGGTCCTTCCTAGTGGACCAGATAGTGTGTAAGAAGTGGGAAATTTGTGTGAATCTGAACTTTTCGGAATCTGGCATGCCTAGATTTTTCTTACATTGGGCCAAGGTAAGCGGACCCTTTGGGGATAGGAAGTGCCCTATGCGGTATAGGCCCTTGTCTGTCCACCAGCGGAATGCCTTTATATTAAGTCCCGGAGGAAACTTTGGGTTGTGAAATAGGTGGGCCAAAGGTCTCAGACTGGAAATCAAAGAGTGATTTGTGTAAAGCTTGGTACATAACGCTATCGAGTGTGATAGGGTGGGAGCCATTATGGCTGGCCTACTTCTGGTGTCTGACCATAAGAGGTAATCAATAGTGTTAAGAGGGATCGCTTTCCTTTCCATTGAAACCCAATCCGGTTTGTAGTTTCTGGAGTAAATGATTGACAGTTGTGCTAATTGTGCTGCCTGGTAGTAACCCCACAGGTCTGGCAATCCCAGTCCACCCTGTGATTTTAAGCGTACTAAAGTGCGAGAAGGACATCTGTAACCCTTGCTCCCCCAAACAAAGCGAGTTATGTCAGACTGGAAGTTGCTGAGGAAGCGCTTCCGGATGGGAATCAGAAGAGAACGAAAAAGATATAAGAGGCGTGGGAGGAGCGTCATCTTAACCGCATGTACCCTACCTAGCCAGGATACAGAAAAAAGGGGTTCCCCTAGGTGGACTTTACCGGCACTTGCATAAACAAAGAGAGGTTGTAGAAGTAGAGACTGTTGTTACATAGTAAAAACATGTAAATTTTATTCATATGGGAAAATACAGATATTAAAAACAGAAATAGATATCTAGAGTAACATAGTAGTGCTACACAGTAAACATGATAAACATCAAATGATAAGCAATAATGAAAAAAACAAAAAAGCATAAAAAAGCAAAGCAACTCTTCTCAAGCCCACGCGTTTCGGGGTATTTAGTGTTTGTAGGGTCCTTCTTCAGGGGCATATTTGAGAAAGAGGGGTTCATCTAAACTAATTGAAAAAATGGAGAAAAGGGGTCAAATGTTAGTAGGGCTATCAGTAGATATCCAGTAAGAGGTTAAAGTGATCAATAGATCGCCTACCTGAAAGGATTTTATTGATTGCTTGTAGAACGGAGATTTTTGTTAAAAGCAAGGAGAACCACAGAGAAAGGGCAGGACGTAGGAGTAAGCAATAATCGTATAACAAGTATAGGTACTATTGTTAAGTAGTAAAGGCTGCAAATAGGTGGGCAGCAATCTCCATAAAGGGAGTATGGCAGTGCTCCAGTCCCGCCCGACCCGGGCGTGCGCAAACCAGAGCGATATGCTGGGGTCACAGGAAGGCGTCTCTAAAAATAAAAAAAAATGAGGAACCTTTAGAAAAGATCCAGTATAGGTGATTGAAGGGGTAAATAATTAAGTAAACTGATGTAAACAATACTGTGCAAAGGGAGCACACTAAAGATACTATATATATAGATAATAAACTTGATGGCTTGGTGCAACCGAAAAGTACAGTAAAAGCAAATTCGTAAAAGAGGTATGGTTTGAAGTACATTGGGGTAGAGAAAAATGTACATATATATAGATGAGTGTTATAATGAGGTTATTGCATGGTAGAAAAAGGGGAATAATAAATGCAAAATATATATACCCCAGAGTAAACATATAATGTAATATGCATAAGTATAAAAGGATTCTATGGGTGTACATCCTGGGAGCTAGAGTAATGTAATTACGTATATCATAAAAGTATATGGGAAGTTTGTAAGAGACAAATGTGTTACTACAAAAACCCTATGTATGTATTAACAATAGCCCACCGGGACTAAGAGCCATAGAAGGCTGAGAAGTAATGAAAAAGCAAGCAAAATATTACTGCACCTATAACAATAATGCTTGAGTGAAGGGAGAGTAAAAAAAGTATGTATAAGTGGGGTAAAATACCTTAAAAGGACCAATCCAGTAACCAGCCTCACAGCCCAGCGTCCGGCGTGTATAGCGCCTTAGCAGGGAGTGAGTGAGGCTGGTATAAATAGTATGCGGGCTCCAATTAGCTGGCGTCGGAACGAGGCACAGCTGTGTAGTGGAGTCCGTCAGCTGAGACGCCCTGTACAGACCATCCGAAGCGAGGATGCGCGGCGCCGCCCCAACCGCGCATGCGCGAACGCGATGACGTTGGAGCGACGTCGCGCACACCCGCCCCACCGGCACGGAAGTGCCACTCCGGCGAACTGAGCATGCTTGCCGGAGTGGCAACATGGAGGCAGTGGGCGTGAGATGGAAGGACGCCCAAGTGCCTCCCTAAGCGCCGCCCCAGGAAAAAAGGTTCCCGGGGCGGCTTGCCGTGCCGGGCAACCGCTCCGACCACCCACGCCACGGGAGGGGCGGGGGGAAGGAGGAAACTGGCCACAAGGAGGAAAAATAATAAAGGTATAAAAACGAATAACTGGAGTAAACCTGGCCTGATAAAAAAAAAAAAAAAAAAATGGAAAGTGGGATCAACCCTCAATCCTGCCAAATCAAAAGTGGTTTCTTTTGAAAGATGGGTGGGAACTGGGTAATGCTAGGTAAGTATTTTTTCTATGTATAGGGGAGAAGGCATGGTCGAATAATCAACAGTGTATGAACATAAAATATACAGCAGGACTGGTAATAGAACAGGCATATTAGTGCCTTAGTACAGACATTGTGATATACCAAATAATGCGCAAAGGAAAAAAGGGAGGACAGTGAAAAGACCTGCAATGGGCATCAAGAAACCTAACTATGATGAAGGGTACACGAATGCTAACACAGAGTGTATAGCAAACAATATCAAACAATATATGAACAAAAAAGGGGGGTTCCGTGTTAGGAACCAACCAAGCTGATTGTGTGTACAATACATGGTCCCCTATAGTACCCCCTAAGCAGGGGAAAAAAAAAAAAGGCAAAAAAGCGGGGAGCATGTAAATGGCCAGACGCACAGCTTGGTGTACAAGTTGTAAGGGCAAAAAAGGAACAACCAGATGTAATAGACAGTTGAATGAAATCGAAAACTGGAATGGTGACCACAATATAGAAAGAAGGAAGGAAAGAGTGGGGCGGCATATATTAATAAGGGTGTTGGGAATGGTAGGTGAGGGGGAAGAAATGGGAGGGAAAAGGGGGGGGAGTGGGGGGGAGAAAGGAAAAGGTGATTGGATGAAAAGGGATATGGGGGAGGGTGGTCATGACATTATTTTTCCATTCCTCCAGAACTAAAGCCTTCTAAGAAGGGCTTAAAACAAACCGCCTCGTTGAGGCCTGGGGGTGTGGTGGCCTTAAGTAAATGGATCCATTTAAGTTCTCTCTGGAGTAAGATTTTATTCCAGTCGCCCCCTCTGGGGCTAGGATGTATACGATCCAAAATTAAGAATTTGATGGAGGGGAACTTGCCTCCATGTACCAGTGTTACGTGTCGGCCTAAAGGGAGGTTTGGATCAGCTGTTTTCATGGATACAATATGCCTGTACGCTCTTCACCAAAACTCAAGTTTAGTCTTTCCTATGTAAAAGCAACCGCAGTTACACTGGAGTAGGTAAACCACTCCAGTGGTTCTGCAGTTTGCAAAGTGTTTTGGAAAAAAGGTTTTCCTGTTAGGGAGAGTGGGATTTCTTTGAGTAAACATGTAACCACAGTAGTGGCATGAGCCACAGGCAAAGGTACCCCTGTATTTACAATGGGTAGTTGATAGTCTGAACTCACTTTTGGTGATCTGGTCACCAATGGAGATGGCTCTTCTAAAGGTGAAGTAGGGTTTTTCTGGAACTAAATGGCCCAGGCTGGGGTCGAGGGCCAGTAAGTGCCAGTATTTTTCAATGATTTTTTTAGTTTTGACGGTGTTGCTGATTGTATGTGGTGATGATGCTAAGTTGGTGTGTGTCTCTTTTTTCCTTAGTAGAGTGAAGAAGCATTTGTCTGGGTTTATTAGCGACTTTTTTAAAGGCCTTTTTGAGAGATTTGTGGGAGTATCCGCGTAGTAACAGTCTATCTCGAAGGGCAGCAGCTTCTATGAGGAATGTTTTATTGTCTGTACAATTACGCTTGATCCTAATGTATTGGGAATAAGGTATGGAGTTGATCAAAGGTTTGGGGTGGAAGCTAGCAGCGTGTAATATAGTATTGCCAGCAGTGCTTTTTCTGAATAGCTTGGTAGAAAGTTTGCCCTGTCCATCCTTGAAAATTTCAATGTCTAAAAAAGTTACATGAGTATTGTTAAAGGACATGGTGAATGTCAAATTGAAGTCATTTTTATTTATTCTAAGTATGAACTGCTCGAGTACATCCGAGGGACCCTCCCAAACGACAAAAATGTCGTCTATGTATCGATACCACCCTTGGATGTGGTTAGTGTATTGAGTAAGATTACCGTCTGCAAGGAGGGCCTTCTCCCACTCCCCCAGGTACAGGTTGGCATACGACGGGGCACAACATGTCCCCATAGCTACCCCCTGCACCTGGAGGTAGTGGGAGCCGAGAAAGGTGAAGACATTGTGGGTGAGGATGTACTCGAGCAGTTCAATGATGAATTCATTGTAAATAGGATCGGAATCCAGTTTTTGTTGAAGAATGTGTTTGATTGCTGCCAGACCTAGTTCATGTGGAATGGAGCTGTAGAGCGTCTCCACGTCAATGGTGACAAGGAGGGCTCGGTCCGAGACAAATAAATGGTCCAAGATTTGCAAAAAGTGGCTGATGTCCTTGACATAAGATGTCAAAGACATCACGAAGGGCCTAAGATATTCATCAATGAGTTTGCTAGCATTGTCGCTTATTGAGCCTACACCTGAAATTATAGGCCTACCTGGAGGGTCTGACAGATTTTTGTGCACTTTGAGGAGTGCGTAGAATGTGGGGGTCTTGGGAAAATTGTTCCTCACAAAAGTCCAAGTGGACTTGCTGATGGTGTTATTGAGGAATGCGGAATCAACCAGTGCGTAGAATTCTCTATTGTACTTCTCAACAATAGAGGCTGGCATACAACGGTACCAGTCCGCATTGTTGAGAATTTTTTTCTATTGTTAATACATACATAGGGTTTTTGTAGTAACACATTTGTCTCTTACAAACTTCCCATATACTTTTATGATATACGTAATTACATTACTCTAGCTCCCAGGATGCACACCCATAGAATCCTTTTATACTTATGCATATTACATTTACTCTGGGGTATATATATTTTGCATTTATTATTCCCCTTTTTCTACCATGCAATAACCTCATTATAACACTCATCTATATATATGTACATTTTTCTCTACCCCAATGTACTTCAAACCATACCTCTTTTACGAATTTGCTGTTACTGTACTTTTCGGTTGCACCAAGCCATCAAGTTTATTATCTATATATAGTATCTTTAGTGTGCTCCCTTTGCACAGTATTGTTTACATCAGTTTACTTAATTATTTACCCCTTCAATCACCTATACTGGATCTTTTCTAAAGGTTCCTCATTTTTTTTTATTTTTAGAGACGCCTTCCTGTGACCCCAGCATATCGCTCTGGTTTGCGCACGCCCGGGTCGGGCGGGACTGGAGCACTGCCATACTCCTTTATGGAGATTGCTGCCCACCTATTTGCAGCCTTTACTACTTAACAATAGTACCTATACTTGTTATACGATTATTGCTTACTCCTACGTCCTGCCCTTTCTCTGTGGTTCTCCTTGCTTTTAACAAAAATCTCCGTTCTACAAGCAATCAATAAAATCCTTTCAGGTAGGCGATCTATTGATCACTTTAACCTCTTACTGGATATCTACTGATAGCCCTACTAACATTTGACCCCTTTTCTCCATTTTTTCAATTAGTTTAGATGAACCCCTCTTTCTCAAATATGCCCCTGAAGAAGGACCCTACAAACACTAAATACCCCGAAACGCGTCGGGCTTGAGAAGAGTTGCTTTGCTTTTTTATGCTTTTTTGTTTTTTTCATTATTGCTTATCATTTGATGTTTATCATGTTTACTGTGTAGCACTACTATGTTACTCTAGATATCTATTTCTGTTTTTAATATCTGTATTTTCCCATATGAATAAAATTTACATGTTTTTACTATGTAACAACAGTCTCTACTTCTACAACCTCTCTTTGTTTATGCAAGTGCCGGTAAAGTCCACCTAGGGGAACCCCTTTTTTCTGTATTCATGTATTATTGGACGTGGCACGGCCCCCTTCCCTAAACGAGTTGGTCACCCTTTCGTTGTTCTACCTAGCCAGGATAGACCACCCTTAGACCACTATGTCAGCTCTGCTCTGCATTTATTAATCATAGGCGGGTAATTAGCTTTGAAAAGATTGTTTATATGCGATGTTAGTTTAATCCCTAGATAGGGGAGAGCATCTGGTGCCCAGGAAAAGTCAAAGTTATTCGAGAGGAGTGTGAGAGAGTCATTAGAAACTGTTATATTTAGAGCCATGGATTTAGTCATATTGACCTCTAAACCCGAAATCGCAGTGAACTCTTTCAGCGTCTTATAAATCATAGGCGTAGAGATTAATGGGGAAGTAATATACAGAAGGAGGTCATCTGCATAGAGTGCACACTTGTGCTCCTGACCCCCACATATCACCCCCTGTCAGGATTCGATCTGATCGCTATGGCCAGCGTTTCGCTGGCCATAGCGAATAGGAGGGGGGAGAGAGGGCATCCCTGTCTGGTACCCCTGTTGATATTAAAAGAAGATGAGTATCTGCCCATCAGTCGCACTTGTGCTGAAGGGTTAGAGTAAAGTGAATTGATTAAGTTCAGAAAATGAGAGCCAAAACCCCATCTCCGTAGGATACCAGACAGATAAGCCCAGTCCACCGAGTCAAAAGCTTTGTTTAAATCAATCGATAGGAGAAAGCCTTTCTGGGGAGGTCCCCCGTCCCACTGCGACCGCAGAAGTGAGATAATATCTATGGAGCGGCGGATCTGGTCAGGGCCCTGTCTCCCAGGGATAAATCCCACCTGATCCCCATGTATATATAGTGGTATGAAGCTCGCTATTCTATTTGCTAGTATCTTAGTCATGATTTTGATATCATTGTTTATTAACGAGATGGGCCGATAGTTGCCCACCTCGCTGGCATCCTTGCCCAGTTTTGGTATAATTGAGATGTACGCCGAGTTAAGGTCAGCGTCAAGAAGAGACCCCTCCCAAAGCATATTAAAGAGTTTCGTCAGATGAGGAGCTAGAGAAGCACCAAACTTCTTATAATAACCATTTGAAAAGCCGTCGGGACCTGGCACAGAGCCTACCTTTAATGATTTGATTGTGTCTAAAATTTCCTGATTGGAGAAGGGAGCCTCCAGGAGGTCCCTGTGTTCGGGTGACAAAGTAGGTAGTGTAAGGGAGTCCAAGATAGTATGCTGCAAGCTTTGAGTAGGGGAGAATTTCGGTTTGTAATGTTCTGAGTAGAATTTATGGAAAGCTGTCATGATCTTTTCGGGATTCTGAGTCAGGTCCCCCGAGGAGACCTTAATTTTCGGGAATGCCAAAGAGCGGGTTTTGGGGCTCAGTTTGACTGCTAGTTTAGATCCTATTTTGTCTTTTTGTGTGTAAAGTTTAGCCCCCGTCCACCTAAGGTGTTTTTCGGCAGCTGTGGTCCACTGAAGGTTTAGGAGGGTTCTGGCCTTATCCAAGTTTACCAAGGAATCAGGCGAGGGGTTTTGTTTATGCGCCTTTGAAACTTTATGAAATTCCTCTGTCAGTCTGATTGTGTCTATTCTGTGTTCAGCTTTAAGTTTGGAAGACATCTGTATCAACTTCCCTCTAATTACTGCCTTGTGGGCCGCCCATACTGTTACCGGGGAAACCTCACAGGTCGCATTAATTTGGAAGTATTCTTTGATGGCCTCTTCCAATAAGGAGCATTGCATCGGGTCACTCAGTAGGGATTCCTGCAAGCGCCAGCGAGGTGGGCCCCCAGCTCCCCCCGATCTCTGCATGAGAAGAGTCACCATCGAATGATCTGACAAGGGGGTATCTACTATCTTAGATCTCCTGATTAGAGGAATTGATGCTGAGCGTGTGAAAATGTGGTCTATCCTGGCGTAGGAATTATGCGGTGCCGAAAAGTGGGTATAATCTCTCTTACGTGGGTTAGTTTCTCTCCAGATATCAATCAGTCCCTCCTCATGAAGCAACCTCGCAATTTTAACGCTCTGTTTGGAGGGGCGTCTAGAAGTCGGCTTATCCCCAGCAGACTTATCAAAGGAGAAGTCAAATGCCGTGTTCGAGTCTCCCCCAACAATGATCCTGCCTCGCAGGTGGGGTTTTAATTTGTGTAGTAGTGTTTCGAAAAAGTTTCTTTGTCCCCTATTAGGAGAGTAGTAGGAGACAAACGTGTAGAGTTCTCCATCTATATGGCCAGACACCAGAATATATCGGCCTTGAGGGTCAGTTATTACTTCTGATTGTGAGATATTGATGTGTTTGGCAAAGCAGATAGCTACCCCTTTAGTTTTATTTTCTCCGGAAGCTAAAAAAAATTGTGGGAAGCGTTGGTGGAGAAAGGAAGGCCTATATGTAGAAGGGAAATGGGTCTCCTGAAGGAGTAGAACATCTGCATGCATGGTGTGGTATAATTGGAATAATTTCCTACGTTTAACGGGGGAATTGAGACCCTGTGTGTTATGGGATATTATGTTAAGGGAGGGGGAAGGACCATGCGAGTCAGCCATGAACCAGAGGAGGTGCCTCTACAATGAGAATTTTTGACTTACCCCTTTTGGGCAGAGATATCAAGACAAGCAGCCAAACGAACCTTTTGACCAAATAATTCGGACCTGCGGTGAGAGGGCACGAATCCATCCGGAACCTTGAAGAGCTCAGGTGAGCAAAGAGAAGTAAAGAGAAGGGAGGCAGAAAATAAGAGAAGAAGAGAGATAAAAACATTACATTAGGCAGATGTACATGTATGACAAACCAATACATTCCCTGATAACAATGAACCTTAGGGTCCTTGAACCCCTTCCCACCCCTGGGTTGCAGTGAACTAGCCACCTCAACCCTCTAATCCTGAGAGGACCAGAAGCCCCTATTATGGGGATCTAGAAAGGAAACCAAGTGCACCTGCTGTGGACCTGGAATCCGCTGGAGGCGTGCCGGGTCCACCACAGCCCCGACTCCTAAAATATAAATGTATAACTAAAGGCCACACGGAGGCCTATGCTATGTAATGCCCTGAACAACCCATTAACAGATAGAGTACAATTGAAAAATGTTTGAGTCACCGAGTGTGAGAAAAAAAAAAAACAACTTGCCCGATCGGCGACCCAGTTCATAAGGCTGGGAACCCGGTAGTGCCGATCTACATAAAGCTAGAAGATATCCCGAGCTCTGAGCGTAAAGTCATAGGAGACTGGATCCCATGTGATTTACCCCTCTCGCCGCCCGCGAAGTATCCCTCGCCAGACGCGTGAAGGGGGAACCAGAAACCACAGGAGAGCTGAGGATCAAAGGATATGAATAATAGAAATAAAATACACCAACTTAGAACTCTCATAACCTGTTTGGGAGTCCCTTACTATGTGAAACTACGAAACCCACCCTAGAGCGTCTAAGCGTGCTAGAGAGGCATAAATGTATAAACTAAAATTTCAGAAAATGAAAGGAAACTAGAGGAGACTGTAGGGGTGTACTGCCCCCATCCCTTCCCCACGGCAATGTCCGGCCCCAGCGGGTGTAGGTAACTTCCAGTCCGATGTGAACTTGGATTAGGCCCCTCTCTTAGATATAAATGGTGAAGATCACGTTTCAAAGAGGGCCAACTAGTGAGGGGCGAGTCCCGGAAGTCCTAAGAGACATCTTTGACCAGACTGAGGGGAATAATGGAAAGTCTCCAGACAGTAAAAGAGGTAATGAACCCAACCAGAGAATCATGTCGGAGCATTTTCTTTGGATCGCTTGTAGCTTGATTGAAGCCAGGTGGGTTGCAGTGGACTAGCTGGTGGAGGCCTTTTAGATGATGATAAGGATCCCTTGGCTGACTTGGAGCTGGTGGGTTCCTGCACAATTAGGCCCAGGTGCAAAAACAGGCGTTCCCCTTCAGCAAATGATGAGAAGGCATAGCTCTTATTTCTGTAGGAGAAATTCAAACGGAGAGGAAAGGACCACCTATATGTAATTTCTTTTTCCATCAGAATCTGCAGGAGTGGTTTCAGTGCACGCCTCTTCTGTACTGTGTATGGCGATAAATCCGCAAACACCTGGATTTTATGGCCAAGTAGCATTAGATTGTCAGATAGCCTAGACTTTTTCATGACCTCCTCCTTCACCGAATAAAAATGTGGTTTCACGATAATATCTCGGGGGAGACCATCCGAGCGGGGGGGTTGAAGAGCTCTGTGGGCCCTGTCTAATTCCAAACGGTGTTCCGGGATACCTGGGATGAGAGCCTGGAGCAGGGATTTTACAGCAGCCTGCACATCCTTTTCAGACTCAGGGAGCCCCCTGAGTCTAAAGTTATAACGTCTGGACCTGTTCTCAAGGTCATCGATCTTTGCCAGCGCCGCTTCTAGCTGGTCCTGGACATCCTGAATTCTGGCTGAATTCTGGTTAATCCTTGCAACTGATTGATCTGCTTTCTTTTCTATAGTGTCCATTCTCAATCCTATTTGCTGCAGGTCAGCATGGATAGATGATGTAATTTGGGCTGCATTTGCTGCTAAACTTTTAGAGAGCAGAAGAGAGAATGCTGTCATCATGGAGGGGAAATCATTTGGGGATGGGATGGAAGCCATTTCCTCGGTCACTGACAGGAGCATGCCTGTGTGTGGATCAAGCATGGGTGTGGAGGGGAGACCGTCATTCAGTCTGTGTAACAGGGACTCTGTGGAGGCAGGGGATGCAGCCCATTCCTGGGGAGGAGAGGAGGTACCTGGTGATTGTGGTAGTGGCAAGTCCTGATCTGCAATGGATGCCTCAGTATCCTCCGCGCTGAGTAGGCCTCTGGCTGCCATCTTAGCATAGCTGAGGGGAGCGGCCACCGCGGCCATCCGTTCGTTCAGGTTCCTCCTCGCTTGTGCCGCGGACATCGGATGGATCCCTGATGTCTCCCCTACTCGATCCACCCGGTGACAGGATCGTGGGGTCATTTAGCGGGCTCCGGCGGCGATCAAAGGGCTGTGGTGGAGCGGAGCTCTAGGGGGCAGCGGCCATCTTGCGAGCTACCGCGCATGCGCCCCCAGAAAATGACACTTTTAAAGTGAACTGCTAACCATCCAGGGGTGTATCTACTACTTACAGCTTGTACATGCCCCATTGATAGGCAGAAAATATGCAGCATGTAATCATGACTTGTCTGTACCTGTTCCCAAGCTGGTACTCACACACTCATGGCCCACTGTTCTGTCTCCATGGCCAACCGACCTGTCAGCACATGGTAATGGCTGTCTTTCTTCTTCCTGCCTAAAATAACAATAGGCTAGGAGCAAATCTGCGCCCTCTACTGAGGTCATGCCAGACCTTCAAGGACGGGGTTCCCTCTGTACGTAGGGTCCACTGCCTTGGGCCATGTATAGCGTCCTGCCAGAGCAAACCTGTGGTATAGCAATGTGACCAAGGTGCTGGATCTCAGGGCCCAGCTCTCCTAAGAGAAGCATTACAGGCAAAAACCTGTTCTTCTGTATCGGCGTCGGGTACCATCCACTTTAGCTTTTGTTTTGGCTCTTTGAATGGATCCGATAGCGTAGCTCCCTGACCCTGTTCAGGCCATCTAGGAGCACTCATTAACCGTGACCAACACCTTAGACACTGGGAAAAAAACTGAGGTACTCCCTGTGGGGGGAGGGGTTATATAGGGAGGAAACTTCCTGTCTAATTGATTACACCAGTGTCCTGCACCTGAAGTTGAGATACAACCCACTTAGTAATTACTATGAGCCTCTGTGTCCCGTGATGTACGATAAAGAAAGAAACGCTAGTAAGAACCACTTGCAGCACTGGGGTTCAGGATTCACAAGAAGGCAGGTACACAAGATACAGTTGATGCGTACAAGGATTCTAAGACAAGAAGGATACCTAATGGTACTATCTGAGGAGAATAATAAAAAAAATATATAGCTCCGTTTCCACGAGTGCAAAGTTGCAGCGACCTTGAAAAGGTTCCTGCACTACCTTGATGCGACCTTCGCTGCAACCCCAATCCAGAGACTGTAAAGTTGGATAAATCACATGACTTTGGGGGTCACAATAGTGAAAAGTCTAAGACAGGAGATGCTTAATTATCAATTCGTTAAATGCCAAAGCTCATACATGTCAGATCGGAACACAACAAAGAAGGTCTAGCACCCAATACTGTTAATAGGCAACTAGAAACTGCTAAGGGCATTACATACTTAAATGACTGCGCCAATATTGGCTAATGGGGGGTGAAACCCATAAATATTTACATATGAAAACAGACTAATAAACCAGAAGGAAACAATTTGGAACAATACTTCCTTTGGTGAGTTGTCTTTGAAGGCTGCAATGTCCTTCTTCTGTTCTGAAAGTCTTAAAGAAATCAACCCAGGCCATGAAAAACATGTTATTGAGACTGTCGCATGTTAAAACCAAAATGGGTGAAATGTTCATAGCCCACAAAGATCTAATGGGCGCTCACACTGACCAGGACACAGAATTACAACAAATAGCTGACCTAGAAGACTGTTCCAGAAGGAAAAATATAAAATTCTGTGGTATACTCAAATTGGTTACTCCAGACACCCTGGATTCTTACCTTCAAAAGCTTATGAGACTTCTTCTCCCATTGCTCACTGATCTAAAAATGGCCGTTGACAGAGCACACAAGACAGTGATGTGCTGGAGTGGATTCATTTTTATCACACTAAAGAAAAAATGATGTCCGCTGCCAAAATTGCTTTAACACTCCCCGCTCCTTACACTGGAATTGAACTCTATGTGGATCTGTCTAAAATGACACTCCTTAACAGGAAGAAATTAGTTTCCATTACCAAGGCCCTCCATAATAACAACATTGGAGGATTTCCCACTAAACTCAGTATTAAAAGACAAGGAAGGTCACATACAGTCAGGAGTATGAAAGCTGGCTTAGCCCTACTCAAAGAATGGCGCATCTTACCTGCAGATGACCATCTCCCTACATCTGACCAGCCTCATCACATGAAATCGGACTGGTCCTGAATATTGCCTTGACCTATAACAGCCTGATATCCCTTTCTCTTCCCTTCACAACCATTTGTGACTGCAAATGTTTGGCATAACCACATGAAATTTCTCTTTTACTGTGTTGTTCCACCATACCATCATGTTGCTGGTATGGTTAGCCTTCTCCCCCATGTGGCTAGTAGCAATGTTTGCTACCTATTACCTTTGCATTCTCTGCAAGTCTTTTTTACATCTTTCCCATTGTTCTCCTCCCCTTTGTTCCTCTTGTTTATTAGACCAGTCATTACTACTCCAATGCTCCGCAATCCATCTCTGGAATACTTATTTCACCAAGGTAACTATCTATAAACCTATTGGACGTCCTAGGACAACATTATCTGCACCCTCGCCGTCTTTGATCGCTGCCTTGCTTGCATCAGTACTACGCCAAACCCATTTAAACCACCCCTCTCGATCTAGAAAGCTCACACATCGCCTCAGACCTCTCAAGTTTTTGTACCAACATGGGGACTAAGTTTGTCTCACTCAATGTACGAGGCCTCAACTCGCCCTTACAAACGGTCGTCACTTACAAGAGAGGCTCCCTCGCTCACTCAATGTTGATATCCTCATTCAAAAAAACTAATTTCGCAACATCCAAAGCACCGTCGTTCACCTGTTCACCTTGAAACAGTTCCCTCATTTATTCTCAGCCTCCAATATCCATAAGAAAAATGGGGTCCTCACAGCCGTCCGAGACTCAGTCAACTTTCATCTACAATTGGAACTTGCTGAACCCCAAGGTCGTTTCCACATCCTTATCAGTGACATAAATCAAATTCCATATACTATTGTCTCACACTACCTCACAGATTGGCACAATAACATTGTCCTACCAGACGCCTGTAAGTATAGTGATTAGTGATTAGCAACACTACCAGACCCACTATAAATACCGCTGGAGATTGGACACTACCCTCCTAGTGAACCCTGACCACCGCCATTCGATAGAAAAAGCCCACTACTTCTTTTTTGAGAAAAACACCACTCTGGACATTTTTGTTCCAACATTGTGGGCCACATACAAAGCTTATACGAGAGGCATCCTTATACAATTACAGGCTTCTGTCAAGAGCCAGAGGATGCGACAAATTGAGGAGATCTTAAAGGAACAAAACAAACAGAATCCCTCCCCTAATCTATCCTCCTCCCTGCTTATGGACAATTTTGATCACAATCTAAAGAATTCTAAAGCAACCTACTTCTCCCTAGGGAACAAAGCAGACTCTCTTAGAAAAATCAGTTAAACATCAATGTTTAGGAACCAAAATTGTTTCAGTCTGCCAACCCTTCTCTAAAACCCCAGCGGTTAATCCCTTATTTCTAACACTTATAATGACTTATATCAATCTCTATAAAATCTCAAAGATAAGTCCACTCCTCAAACATCTCCTTCAGCAATACAAACTTTCTTAGAGTCAGTGAATCTCCCTACTTTATCTACTCCCCAGATTCAAACCCTATCTTAACTCTTCTCCCCACTTGAAATTGAACAAGCTTTCAAAACTCTTCCCTCTAAAAAAAATCCCCTGGAGGAGATGGCTACACCAATGAGTACTACAAACAATTTGCCTCTATTATTTCTCCACATATGTCCAACCTCTTCAATTATGCTGCATCCTCTGGCTCCCTACCAAAAGAGAAGTTACAATATGTCATAACAACAATACCTAAACCTGGCAAGGATCCCCAAGAGGTGCAAAACTATAGGCCTATATCTCTCATAAACACAGATGTGAAACTATGCCAAAGTGATAGCTCGTAAATTGCTTGCCCTTTTTCCCTCACTGATACACCCCGACCAGATGGGATTTTTTCCAGGCCAACAAGCCTTCATGCCCTGCTGTGTGCCCCATGATGTGCCCTGCTTTGTGCCCCATTGTGTGTCCTGTGATGTGCCCTATGCCCTACTGTGTGCCCTGTGATGTGCCTTACTGTGTGCCGCATGCCCTACAGTCAATATAATGCTTTTAACCTTACTGCTTTCTTTAGCCGGTTGCTCTTGTTCTGGGACGACGACATATGGCAGCATCCCAGAACGGCCACTCTCGTGCGCCCATGGGGGCTTTGCTAGGACACGGCGCGACCCCGATCTGTAGAAAGAGCCGCGTCCGCGGCTCTTTAAACATGTGATTAGCTGTGTCCAATCACAGCCGGTCACATGTAAACAAGGAATTTCTGGTAATCGGCACTCCTCGCCTCACACTGACAGAGTGTATGGCGAGGAGAGCCGATTAGCGGCATCTCCACGCAGGGGGACATTTAGGAATGTAATCAGGTCACTGATCACAATATTGAAAAACAGTGTCATGGATCAGTCCCCACCAGTGGCAGCAATCAGTGCCCTATCACTGCCCACAAGTGCTACCAATCAGTGCCCATTAGCGATGCCAGTCAGTGCTGGCAATCAGTGCCGCCTATCAGTGTTGCCCATCAATGCCCATCACTGCTGTCAATCAGTGCCCATCAGTGTCGTCCATCAGTACCGCCTATCCGTGCCACTTATCAGTGCCCACCAGTGCCACTTATTGGTGCCCACTAGTGCCGCCTATCAGTGCCCACCAGTGCTGCCTAACAGTGCTCATCAGTGCCACATATCAGTGCCAGCTATCAGAGCCCATAAGTGCGGCATATTAATGCCTCCTCATCAGTGCCACCTAATCAGTGCCCATAAGTGCCGCCTCATCAGTGCCCACCAGTTAAGCCTATCAGTGCCGCCTCATCAGCGCACATCAGTGAAGGCGAAAAATTAGTTACAAAATTTACTGACAGGAAAAAAAGTGAAAAACTTTTTTTTTTTTTTTTTTTTTAATTAAGATAAAGTTTATTAGGATTATACATAGCAATACAGTTATATAGCCAATGTAAGTAAATTACAGTATATAATCAGTAATAATAATAATTAATAAATAGCAAATAAAGTCAGAAGTAAAAGTTCGGTACATTTAAGAATATATGAGACATAAAACATTAGGTAATATTAATATAGAGATAATAAATTATAGTGAAAGTATGTATGTCTTTCTATTTGAGAGTCAAGTTTAATCAGTAATATTCCCGGAATGATGATAGTATGGTAGGAATGGTATTATAAATTATAGGGTTGGAAAACCCGAGGGTGTAAGATTTTCTGGTATTGTGGTTATGGATCCGTGTAGGAGAGTCAAAATGTTTAAGTTGATCGGACACTATATCACATCATTACATATTGTATCAATTCAATATTATTTAGAAAAATTATCTATATTTCAGTATATACAATCATAAAGGATTCAAGGAATATTGTTGATATAAAGAAGCAAATATGTATGGAAGGTGATCAAATTTTTTATTTTTTTGTAAAAAATAAAAAACCCAGCAGTGATTAAATACCACCAAAAGAAAGCTCTATTTGTGTGAAGAAAATAATAAAAATTTTGGGTACAGTGTAGCACGACTGCGCAATTGTCATTCAAAATGTGACAGCGCTGAAAGCTGAAAAATGGCTTGGGCAGGAAGGGGGTGTAAGTGCACGGTAGGCAAGTGGTTAATATACTCCTCCTTTTCATTTTAAACTGATAATAAGAATGTATTTAATACAGTTGCCTTCTCTATGTCACTTGCTATAAGGAATAAGGAAAGGGCAATTGAAAAAAAAATTAAAATGGAGGAACACTTTCATCATTTGAAAGTTACAAAGAACATAACAGAATATGTAAAAACGAAATTGAGGTCACAACATTTCAAAATGAACGACAGGTTGCAAAAGAGAGTACAATACACCCCAAAACATTCTTCGAATATTTTAGTAGTAAAATAAGTCAGGTCTTAACATCTAGGCATCTTCAAGATAATTTAGAGTTTGTGACTGAGGACAAAGAAAAGGCAAATGTATTAAACACCTTCCTCAGCTCTGTGTATACAAGGGAAAATGGGGGGAGATCAAGTCCATAATGGGCATACCTCCGAACTGCCCGGAATTGGCTCCAATCCTGGCAGGGATACACTGGCGCATTAGCAGGGCTTTTTTTCAGCCGGCTCTGCACACTTTTCCATGCAGCTCCCTGTCGGCGCTGACGACTCCGCCTCCCCCCACCATCACTCTGTGGCCCAGGGCAGACTGACCAACCGGGTGCTGTCCTGGGCGAGCATGGAGAGTCAGGTGGCAGCGGGTGCTGAGAGCGGGACAGCACCGAGCTCCAGGAGGCAGCGGGGAAAAAGAGCAGCAAAGGGTGGCCAGGGCCAATTGCCCTGGAGGGAGAAGAGCTCCGAAGACCTCCCAGGACCGAAGGACACGCTGATCATGGCTGGAAAATGAGGGCGGGTGGGAGGTGCAGGCAGCTAGGAACAGCTGCATCTGACAGCAAATGTCCTCTGGAAGGAGCTGGAGCAGCTCCGTGACCTTCTGTCCTCACCCAGCTATGAGAATGAGCCCTGCCCACTGCTTACATGGAAGGTTCTGTACTGTACTGTCAGACACACCTTCCCACAGACAGGAGCTGCAGTCTGGGACATAGGGGCACAGGAGGGACTGCAGACAGGGACAGGGGTCTCTGTCACTTCCCCCCCATCAGTAATCGTCATCAGTCACACTGTCATGAATCTATCAGTGAACATCACCTGCCACCCATCGCACAGCCCATCAGTGAACATCACCTGCCACCCATCACACAGCCCATCAGTGAACGTCACCTGCCACCCATCACATAGCCCATCATTGACCGTCATATATTATACGTTGGGGTGTTTGCTTTCCAAAATGGGGTCATTTTGTGTGTGTTTCCATTGTCCTTGTGCTCCAGGGCCTTCAAAAGTGTGATAGGTTGTCAGGAAATTATATGTGTAATTTATGCTCCTAGAACGCCTGACGGTGCTACTTGGACGTTGGGCCTCTGTATGTGGCCAGGCTGTGTAAAAGTCTCACACATGTGGTATCGCCATACTCAGGAGCAGTAGCAGAATGTATTTTGGGGTGTAATTTTTGCTATGCACATGCTATGTGTTAGAAATATCTTTATAAATGGACAACTTTGTGTAAAAAAAAAAAATGCTTTTTCATTTTTTTTCCACATTTTCTAAAAACATCTGGAAAAAATATAACCATTCAAAAGACTCATTATGCCTCATAGATTATACATTGGGGTGTTTGCTTTCTAAAATGAGGTTATTTTATGGGTGTTTTCATTGTCCTGGTGCTCCAGGGCCTTCAAAAATGTGATAGATAGTTCAGAAATGAGATGTGTAATTTATGCTCGTAGAACGCCTGAAGGTGCTACTTCAATGTTGGGCCTCTGTATGTGGCCAGGCTGTGTAAAAATCTCACACGTGTGGTATTGCCATACTCAGGAGGGGTGTCATTTTTGCTATGTGTTGGAAATATCTTATAAATGGACAACTTTGTGTAAAAAAAAAATGCATTTTCATTTTTTTTTTTCCACATTTTCTAAAAACTTCTGGAAAAAAATGACACTTTCAAAAGACTCATTATGCCTCATAGATTATACGTTGGGGTGTTTGCGTATGTGGCCAGGCTGTGAAAGTCTCACACATGTGGTATCGCCATACTCAGGAGGAGTAGCAGAATGTGTTTTGGGGTGTAGTTGCAAGTATGCATATGCTGTGTGAGAGCAATAACCTGTTAACCACTCGCCGACCACCCGCCACAGATGTACTGCGGCAAGGTGGCTCGGCTGCGCAAATCGCCGTACCTGTACGGCGATCCGCACACTAGCTTTCGTGGGTGCGTGCATGCTCTGAATGGCCAGCAGGGGAGCCAATCAGCAGGTCCGCCCGCAATTACCTGCAGAGACAGAATGGGGATCTGCCGAAGTAAACAAGGCAGATCTCCGTTCTGTCAGGGGATGACACTGAGATCTGTCTTCCTGCTGAGCAGGAAGACGGATCTGTGTGTTTCCCGTCACACAGTCCCCCATGCAGTTAGAAAACAAATGAGAAACACTGCATTCCCTGCTAGTATCATTAGTACAATGTTAGTGCATCTTTTTCGCACTGATCACTGTAATAATGTCACTGGTTCCCAAAAAAAGTGTCAAAAATCTCCAATCTGTTCGCCGCAATGTCGCAGTCCCGCTAAAAATCACTAATTGCCGCCATTACTAAAAAAAATAAAATACATAAAAATGCCATAAATCTATCTCCTATTTTGTAAACGCTATAACTTTTGCGCAAACCAATCAATGTACGCTTATTGGGATTTTTTTTTACCAAAAATATGGAGAAGAATACATATTGGCCTAAACCGATGAATAAATTTGTTCTTTTATATATATATATTTTTTTTTTATATGTATTATAGCAGAAAGAAAAAAATATTGTATTTCTTTTCAAAATTGCTGGTCTTTTTTTGTTTACAACGCAAAAAATAAAAACCGAAGAAGTGATCAAATACCACCAAAAGAAAGCTCTATTTGTGGGAAAAAAAAGGATGTCAATTTTGCTTGGGTACAACGTCACACAATTGTCAAAGTAACAGTGCTGTATCGCAAAAAATGGCCTGGTCATTAAGGGGGTAAATCCTTCCGGGGCTGAAGGGGTTAATATGACAATTCTGTAAAAACAAATCTTCATTTTGCAAAGAATTGTGGGAAAAATTTACGACTTACTAAATACTTCGGCATGTCTATTTTCCAAAAAGGGGTCATTTGGGGGTATTTGTACTTTCCTGGCTTGTTAGTGTCTCAAGAAATTAGATCGGTTGTCAGTAAGGATGACCTCAGGAAGTCGGCACTGCGGATCGCTTATCACAAGCAGTGAGACATTTTCCCGATCCGCGGCTGCAGAGATCGGGAAATGTCTCACTGCCTGTGATTAGAGCTGTGCAGTGCTGACTTGCTGGCGGGCTCTGCATGTGCGGTTGCGAACACGCCTGAGCTCATGTTTTTTTTAATAGAAGGAATGTTTATTAAAATAATAGTGGAATACACTTGTAAATAAAAGCATAGATAGAGTATACAGAAGCTCAGTTAGGCAACCGGGGCATTACAACTCAGGTTGGTGTAGGGATATATAATATAAAAAGAAATCAAGAACACAATACGACTGGGTGATTGTTTGCGATTCCAATTTGTGACTTGGTATTTCAACAGAAATCAGGCAGCAGACATTACATAAACCAATAGGGCGTAGGGATAGAAGAAGGACCTCTTTGAAAGAGTAAAAGTAGGGAGAGGGGGAAGATAGGGGAGGGGGAGAAGGGGGACAGCAACCCAACAGGGAAGCAGCAGAGGGATAAGATCATGAGAACAAGGGGGAGGAGAGGGGGGGAGGGTGGAGGAAGAAGAATCGGGCCTACATCCGCTAGGGAGCAGTGGAAAACCCTAAGGCGTCTGCAGCTCCGAAGGAAGGGGGTCCAGGAGTATCAAACTGACTTAGGTCCACAAAGCTACAAAGGAAAAATCAGGAGCTTTTCAGATTGTAAGGTGTCTAGCCTCCACCCATGCTGCCCAAATGTTATCAAACTTCTGTGGACGATTACAGCCCATTTAAGTGATTTTATATAGGGGTAATACAGCACTCTGGACCAAGAGCATGGGGGGGGTCAGGTAGTTTCCATCTGAATAGAATTGTCTTCCTGGCATAATAGGCAGCATCGAATACAAATAATTTAACATGTTTAGTAGTTACCAGGTTATCAGTAATACCCAGGAGGAAGACAAGCGAATCCATATCTAATTGGAGACCAGGCACTCTGTTAGCGTCAGTGACCACTGCCCGCCAATAAGTCTGAAGGAGAGGGCATGACCAAACCATGTGAAGAAAGGTCCCCACCGGCTGCCTGCATTTTGGGCATGAATCCTCCACCCCCGGGTAAATAATGGACAGCCTATGAGGAGTATGATACACTGTGCAAGAACTTCAGTTGCAGAAAGCGATCCTTAGCTGAGATCATAAGTGGGATGTACTGTTGCAGACCCTCAGTCCAATCCCCCTCCCTTCAAGGCAGGGACATCTCGTTGCCACACAATAAACTGAGCATTTTAGAGGTGTCCCTGCATGTAAGTCTAAAGTAAATGGAGGACAAGGTTCGATCAATATTTGTGACCGTGAGGTGGGATTCGACCAAGTGAGTAGCAAGAGCCACCCCATCAGGAAATTGCACCCAGCATGTCTGAGCTGCAATTATCTAAAAAACATCCAGGGAGGGAGCTGATATCTACGCCTCATCTCTATGAACGAGAGAAGACGCCCCTCACTGAATATATGGCACAGCGTCCGCATCTCGTATCTACCCCAGATCTGTGGATATGGGACAGATTGGAGATGTGGTAGGGAGGGATTGTCCCATAGTGGAGTATGTGGAGAGACAGTGGCCAGGTCATTGATATGCAAGGAAACCTGTTTCCATGCCACAATCGTCAATTTCATGGGGTTAGTAACTTGGGAGCTATATCCTGGGCCTCTATACACCAGGTTGCTAAGTTCTGAGTAGGAGCCCAAGAGTGCCGCCTCTAAATTAACCGTCGGGTTAGTTGGGCAAGGATAGTGCCCCCTCCTTCAATGTGAGCTGCAGTATATTCCTAGCCACTCTAGGGGTCGAACCTGCCCAGACAAAAGAGATGATAGCCTGATCGAGTTTACCAAAAATGCATTAGGAATAGGGACGGAAGACATATAATAACTTCGGGAGGAAGGACACTTTGATTAGATTCACCCTCCCTACCGGAGTCAGTGGGAGAGCCTTCCATACCAAACAACGCTGAAGAAACTTGGAGAATAGGATATGAATTATCCTATAGGTAACGCTTTGGGTCGTTCTGCATATGGATCCCCAGGTATTTAAATTGCAAGACCCATTTGAGGGGAACTAGTGAATTTGCTGGTGGAGCCTGAGCTCATCCTTAGTCGTCAGTACATCAGGTGTGATCAATTTTCAATGATTGGCACCATGGATTGTAAACTCTATAACTTTCAGAAAGACCAAATAATATACACTGATTAAGGTTATTTTTTACCAAAGATATGTAACAGTACAAATTTTGGCCAAAATGTATGAAGAAACATTATGAATTTACTAAATTTTATGACAGATTTTTATTTATATAGCACAAAAAAAAAAAAAACTGAATGCGCATGCGCAGGACTTATGGGAAGACGTGCTGACCGGGAGCTCCGACCCGATCGAGCCTTCCGAGGCCCCCAACAGCTGCAAACACTAGCAGGAACCCCTGATCCAGACCCCACCAGGCTTCGGATAGCCTCAGGCACAAGCCTGTATGCGGAGATACTCACAGAAGACGGAGGTCAGCCGGCAGCTTTATTTCGGCCTGCCTGCCCCCACTGCTTCCAATTTGGCGGCCGCGGCCTCTCCATGCGGAGACACAGGGGACCGGGACTCCATAGCTGACTCCCCTACGACTGACCAGCATGCTATTTCTCTGCTGGCGACCCCCGCGAGTACCCAGCCACCACAGAATGTTTCCCCTGCCTCCACCGAGTCACTCCCCAGCAGGGCACTGTCTGACATGCTTCATACCCCATGCTGCAATCTCCTATTAGCCTCCCAGGATCCCAGCAGGCTCTCCCTCTGCACTCCCCCCACCAGACTGACATGACCCAACTACTGAACTGCTTCTCAGACATGCTTTCTGCTGGCCTGGCTCAGAATGCAACACAAATAACCACATCTAGTAAAGCTGACCTACAAAGCTTGGGGGCTCGCATTGATGTGATCGAACAAACTGTTGATCACACAGCAGCATGTACCAATCAAAATACTAATTGCATCCAATCGCTGCAAGACCAACTCGAAATCGCATTAGCCAAAATTGACGATTTAGAGAACAGAAGTCGGAGATACAACTTCCGTATCAGAGGTATCCCTGAATCTGTCACCAACATCCATGACACAGTAAAACTTTTTATGAAAGAAGTCATCCCAGACATTTCAAGCCATAAACTCGAGATTGACAGAGCCCACAGAGCGCTCCAACCACCCCGCCAAGATGGGCTCCCGAGGGATATAGTGGTTAAACCCCACTATTATGGAATCAAAGAAGAAATTATGAAAAGATCTCGGAATCTGGATAACCTTTCCTTCCAGGGAAACAAAATTCAAGTTTTTGCGGACATTTCCCAGACCACAATTCAAAAAAGGAGATCCCTAAAACCTCTCCTAGAAATCTTAACGCAGAAATCCATAAAATACCGCTGGTCCTTCCCTTTCCGCCTTCTGTTCCAACACAAGGACAGATCTTACGGTTTCTCATCCTTTCAAGCAGGTGAACATCTACTTTTGCGACTTGGCTTCATCACCCAAGAAGTTTCCCCCCAGGAGCCCTCCAACAAACCAGGCTCTTCCAAGAGACCCCCCCAGGAAGCCCCATTACTCTGATCTGGAATAAGCAGCAAACGAAGCGATACCGTGACTCTCATCCGTCCAGATGATACCTAATACCACGGGCCCTCCATGGTCCCTTTTCCTTTTTTCCAGGATTTCTTCCTCCAACTGTGTGGCGACTGGTTACACACCAACTGAATCCTTCTCTCCATCCACGAGAGCAGAACAATTTCTCCTTTCCCTCCTCACCCGCCCTCTCATTAAAGGTTGTGGGTGAGGGCTCCAAATTTAGACATTTCCTCCCTAAGGAAATAGATCCCTGATACCCCAGGATTGACCTTACAGTTCGAAATTCCCTGTGCCTAGGTTATCCTTAGCTTCAGCCTTGAAATTATAGCTAACCCCTTCCTTCTCCCCTTCCTATCCACTTCCCTTTTCCCTTCCCTCCCTCACCCCTCCCATTTATCCAAAGACATCCCTCTAGAGCTTGGTCTACAGGTCTGTTAGATTGTTTAAATGTTTTGTCGTCTGTTAAAGTTACTCATATTTATGCCACTTTTTTTTCTTTTTTTTTCAAAAGCTCTTTAGCTCTCACACTTTGAGGTTCCACAATGCCCTTAAAGTTGGGGGCCCGGCGGCCCGAGCGGGTATGTTTTCCACTCCCTCTGTTGTGATCGAGAGGGGTTTTCCCTCTGGTGAGGCTAAGGTTGTTTTTGTTTTTCCGAGACCCTATATTTTTCTGGGTCTCGGTCTAGGACTGAGCTTATAAGTTCTGTCCTCCACTTTCCTAGGCGTCTACGCCTGGTTTTGTTAGTTTTTAATTTGTGGATTTTACTAACCTTACTCTCTTACTTTTTTCCTATGTTTCTCTTCCTCTCACTTCCTCTCCCTTTATACCTAACCCAGGAGCTTGCATAGAGGGCCGTCATGTTCCAGACTCTCCAGCTGAGGTTCCGGACCCACCTTCCCAGACTCAAGTTCTGTTCAACAAGGATCCGGGTAGGTCCACACTACACACGATCGTATCCCCCCTCTCGTGGCCATGGCTCACTCTTCTCCACTACAGAAGGCTCTTAAGGTTGCCTCACACAATACCCGAGGCCTTAAAGTGGAGTTCCACCCACTTTTACAATTCTTCAGCATCCCTCACTAAACTGTGCACTGTAAACAAATTGGATATTTTTTAATTTTTTTTTCTCAGCACCTACTGTATATCTGCTGTATTCATTTTTCACTTCCTCCTCCCTGGCTGAGGCCCATTGCATGATTTCCTGTTTGCAAGGCCTTCTGGGAAGGGGCGGCAACTTCCTCTGACACTGCCGTTGCTATGGAAACCTGACCTGAAACCTATTACACTGCTTGTGCTGCACTAAGCATGTGCGAGATCTGCAAGGATGAGATCCAGGAAGAAATACAGTCTGGCTTCAGATGCCCACACTTAAGATGGCCACGGCCTGCTGTAAGTTTATAAAATAACAAACTACTGCTATAAACTAACAAAACAGACCTTAGTTTACAGACTAACTTTACTAGAATACATCAAGCTTGTGTATTATAGGGGTATTTTTATTTAAAAAGTATAATTTAGGCCGGAACACCACTTTAATTCCCCCGTGAAAAGACGCAAAGCCTTTCAAAGCTATAATTCTAGGGGCTTGGATATCATTCTCCTCCAGGAAACTCATTTCCCCTCCAACTACTCCCCTTCCTTCCTCCACAATAAATATCCCACCTTTTTCCTAGCAAATGAAAAAAAAGGGGGAGTTGCTATACTATTTTCTAAACAGACTTCATTTACCCACTCTTTAACAATTAGGGACACTGAAGGGAGATATATCTTAGTCAAAGGTTCGATTGAGGGAAACCTCTACACCCTCATTTCTTATTATGCACCTAACAGGGGCCAGGCCAAATTTTTCTCCTCCCTACTCGCAAAACTTTCACCCCACTTTGAAGGTAGGGTGATCATGGGCGGTGATTCTAACATCACCTTCGACCAGGTACTGGATAAATCAGTCCATGGGATTCCCCACCTTAAAAAAACCCCCAAACAAAGTCTCCGGATCGCCAGACTCCTCCACTCTCTAGGTCTTATTGATACCTGGAGTGAACTAAACCCATCTACAAAAGCCTATACACACTACTCAGCCCCTCACAAAACCTATGCTAGAATTGATCACATATTCTTGCCCACCTCTGAAATACACACAGCCTCCCAGGCCTCCATACAAGATGTCCCGTGGTCCGATCACTCCCTAGTGACACTGAAACTCTCAAACTCTATATCGCCCCCCGGGATCACGACATTGGCTCCTAAATGAAAAAATTCTCTCCAATCCTGTACATCGCATTATGCTGTAAAAAGATATTAAAGAATACTTCCTAAATAATGACACCGGTGACGTCTCCCCAAGCTCCCTTTGGAGTGCACACAAAGCGGTGATTAGAAGGAAGCTTATCCAACTTTCCTCCAAATTAAAACGCGAACGACAAGCAGACATTTTAAAACTAGAAAAAGAGTTCAAAGAACTTAGTTTATCCAACAAATGGAACCCCAACCTCACCACTCTCACTAAACTAGACACCACCAGATTGGCCCTCAATTTAGCCCTGACCTCCAATGCAAATAGACATCTTCAATGGATCAGTGGCAGTCACTACATGCGTGCTAACAAGTTTGGCCCTCAGTTAGCGGCCAAACTCACGCCAAAACATAGGATCTTTGCCCTCCCCAAAATAAAATCCCTGTCGGGTTCTCTTATCCAACACCCAAAAAGATACTAGACGCCTTTCAATCCTTCCATTCCGTTAATCAACAATGACTTAAAAATTATGACAAAGATATTATCGAACAGACTAGCATCATTTATAGGTTCTTACATACATAAAGATAAGGCGGGGTTCATTCCAGGGAGGCAGGGACCGGACCAGATACGGAGAGCAGTAAACGCAGTCTCCCTCATGAAGTCATCAAAATCAATTGCTCTTAATATATCAACTCCCCAAGACATGGTATACAGACTGAAAGATCAATTCCCATTTTCCTGGAACCCCACTTCCATTCCCTATTTAGGCATTAAACTCACACCCGGCATTGACCAATTGTACAAATATAATTACCCCCCATGTTCAAAAAACTTACCGAAGACCTGAATCAATGGTCCCTATATAAACTATCCTGGCTAGGCAAAGTGAATGCTGTTAAAATGACTCTTCTAGCCAGAATATTGTACCTTTTCCGCTCCCTCCCCATCCCAGTCCCCAAATCACACATTCAACACTTACATTCCGTCATCATCCGCTTTATATGGGACAAAAAGGGACACCGATTTTCCAAATATGTTGTTTTTAGACCCAGAATGAAAGAAGGCCTAGGCCTACCTAACCTGTGGTGGTACTATCTGGCAGCTCAGCTTAGCCAGTTTTCTATAATTTATCTTAAAGGGCCTAAACCTGACTGGGTGAACATGGAACGAGAAGCTGTCCCTAGTTATACTTTAGACTTCTTGCTTTGGAACCCACCTAAAAGACGCCCCCCTATACTAGCTCCTACATTATTCCATTCGATGACGTTATGTGATTCCCTACATAAGATGAGACCCCTAACCTCTACGTGGCAACCACTTGCCCATATCTTCCGTAACCCCAGGTTCCCCCCCAGGTCTAGATATCCAGGCTTTTAAATGGTGGCTAGACAAAGGCCTATACAGAATTGATCATTTCTTTAATTCTAATGGACCCCTCACTTTACCATACTGTACCTCAAAACTTGATATGCCCCCCTCAGAAAAATTTAGGTTCTACCAATTATCACATTTTCTGAACCTTATATGGAAGAGTAGCGAAATCCCACTCTCAGTAACTCCCTATGGTGTTCCTCGGCCATGGACACGAGAGGGGGTATCTCCCTCATATACTCAACTCTAGCTGACCCATCCAAGAAAACGACCTACATGTTGAGCTGGGAACGTGATCTTGACCTTAGCTGGGATCTGGACCTATGGCATTCCAATTTTGCCCGTTCATTTAAAGGTATCCTAAACACGTCCCAGACTGAGGCTAGCCTCAAAATTTTAACACGCTGGTATTTGGTACCTTCTCGTCTTGCCAAATACTATCCCCAAACATCACCTCTATGTTTTAGAGGTTGCAACCACATAGGTACTCTTGTACATATTCTATGGGAGTGTCCTAGAATCAGAATGTTTTGGAATAAGATATTCTCCCTGATTCGCAGAACCATTGGCTTTGCGTTTAAGCAAGATCCAACTATCACCTTACTTAACTGTCTAATCCCTAAAACCTCTAAGTCTAATCAGACTCTGATTCGGTTTATCCTCCTTGGGGCCAAAATGACTATTACCCGGTCTTGGAAATCTCCGACAGTGTCCTTTCGTTTAGCTAAACAAAAAAATTCTTGGATAATGATGCAAGAAAAGATCTCCAATACCATCCTGGACACTTTGGATGAATTCAAAATCATATGGGAACCTTGGGCTACCCAGGTGGGATCTCCCTGTAACCCTGAATCGTAGAACATAGGTTGGATTCTTTTCCAGGGTGGTCCTCAAGTACCCTCTTGTGATAGCCTTCTGTGCATCTCCTGCGCCCCAACCCCTGTCATATGCACTTTGCCTTTTCTCTTATTTCCTCCTTTCTCTTCTCCTCCTTCCTTTCACTGAAATTCTTGATGCTACTCTTCAATGACTCTCGGTATAAATAGGATCTCCTTTAGACAATCAATGTATTGATCTCAGGAAAGGTTCCCCTTCATTTTTTCCTCAGCTACTTTCTTATGAGGTACTCTAGATCCTGCGACAGATCTTTATTTGACCTGCCCTGAGATTACAACCCAGAATGTTGGTTCTTTGGTAATGCTTTTATTCTTGATCTTCATGTCACAAAAGCATTATCCATTGTCCATAATTAACCGAATATTTTATTCCACTGTATTTTTTCTCTTCAATTCATGCTCTGGTTGTCTGGACCTGACTACCTCCTGCACAGCAAGATCCCAGACGGGTTGCTGGTGGTGGGGGGTGCAGAGACCCTAGAGCATTACCATATAAAGGAATGTAAGCCATGATTTGTGAATACTATTCGTATTTTCTGTTTACAAAATTTCCTATGTACCCGATGAGCAAAATGTTCAATATACTTTTGTATTGTTGAAATGTTTCAATAAAATTATCTTTAAACTCAAAAAAAATAAAATAAATAAAAATAAAAAATAAAAAACCCACTGGTGATTACATGCCACCAAAAGAAAGCTCTATTTGTGTGAAGTAGGCAAAAGTTTTTCTTCACGAGGGGGCGGAGAGACCAACCAAGATGGCCACGCAATGAGGAAGCTACTCTGAGCCCAAGCATGTAGCTGAATCTAACTAACAGTAATCCCTACCTACACTCATGAGGAGGATCCCGGGTATATGGGGAGAGGCTCTCGGCAGCAGATAGCGGAGAAGACGATCGAATTTCGGTGCCATCAGAGGGCAGAGAGTGAAGGAGGCTCCTAGCCGATATCGGTATCGCGAGACTTGCGGCAAGTATCGTGAGACCTCAGCAAGATCTCAATGAGGAAACACAAGGAGAATGTTGCTGACGTGGCTTTACAGGTCCCGGAACCCTCCGAACCTACTGAGGCTTGCAACGCACAATACCGCCCCGTCGGCAGTTAAGGAGAGCGGATGCCTAACGGGATGGAAGTCCTCCGTTGGCGACGAGCATATAGCCGGTATGTATCGCTTCTCCTGGAATAAAGGCTGAGACCAGATGGCGGATACCTGTGTCCTAAAAAAATGGAACAGCTGTTGAACAAGTGATCCTATGTACATCATTTTGAGAAAATACAACAGTCACAACAGTGTAAGGAGTGAAACCTATACATACAAAATAAAGAAAAATGAGGATCAAGGTGAGATCTTTTTTTTTTTTATATATATAAATCACTAAGACTGCAACATGCCACCTAAAGGAACCCACGTACAGAAAAATAAGAGGGGACCTACAGGGGGCACAGCTAAAAATATTCCCAAACCTCAATCTGCACAAATGCCTGACATCAAAGAGTTTTTTCAACACTCACAGATACAAGGTCAACAAGAAATGTCTATAACAGCAGAGCTAAATACATCCTCCCCTAGTGCAGAAATAGACAGAGAGATCAAGCACTAGCTCCCCTCTAACTCTGCAACAGCCTATTATGGGAACCGAGATATCAGAAAGGGGTTCCTGGGACATGCAGGCATATATACAATCCTTACCGACAAGAAAAAATATGGATAAATATGTTTACAGATTGGAAACTTCATATATAGATGAATTACAATCAATGAAAACAGCTTTGGTAAAGCAGAATGGATATCATAGAATCCAAAATGACAGTTATTGAACAAAAAACGGCACTATATGAAGAGAAAAATCTGGAACAAGAGTAATATTTAACATTTAAAGTTTGCAATCACCTCCATTGATGACCTTGAAAATAGAAGCAGATGAAATAACATTAGGGTCAGAGGTTTACCAGAAGCAACGGGTCTAGAGGATCTAAAACCGACACTACAGGGTATATTTAATAACCTATTGAAATGTCCAGTAACAGCCGAACTAGAGATAGACTGGGCACACAGATCACCATGCCCCTAAAAATTCTGATCCAATGAAGCCTAGGGATGTAATATGCAGAATTCACTTTCTTCATATTAAGGAAAAGATCATGGCAGCGGCACGTCTCCAAAGGACTATAGATTTTGAAGGAGCTCAACTTATATTGCTGCAGGACTTATACTTATACTTATATTGCCAGATATACGCCGATGATGAGAAAAGCAGTAAAACCTCTCTTGGAAGCCCTTAGAGAAAAGGAGATACTATACAGATGGGGATTTCCTTTCCAGATTATAGTTCATCATAAAGGACAAAAAGTAATATTCTGGGATATTGGCGATCTCCCTGATTTCTTGAATTGTCTTCAGCTACCCAAAATTGATTTGCCACTATGGCCACGAACATATCAAGATTTTTCAGGAAGACCTCCTAGAAGACGATAAATAATGGGGGGAAACGGGGGTACCGGGGGTGGGCGGAGCAGGTCAGGTGGGAGGAGAGAGACAATGGAAACAAACCCTTTTTTTTCTGTGCTGCAGGTGCAGTACTAAGTACACTATAAAATGTATTTTTTTTTATAGTTTGTGGAAAGAGTGATATTATGTACACAAAATATATATAGTCAAGTAATGTTCCACAAAGATGTATTTCATCATAATGTGGGTGGGACACAATGTACACCATTTGGGATATATGGGCACTTATATTACGTGTCACGAAGATGTATTATCATAATGGTTTGGGGGTAAGTGGCTGGATGGACAAAATGTACACAATATGTGATTTAGGGTTATTTATACAATGTATTATGAAGATTTATAGTCGAAAGGGGGGGGGGGTGGACCGGAGGGTTTTTTTTTTTTTTTTATATGGGGAAGGATTTTATATCACAGATAACATGGGGTGTTATTTGAAGCACTCTTTAAGAAATGCACCTCACTAAGATTGGGGTAATGAGCACTTTATTAGGACTGGGGTAAACACAGGGGTGGTTACATGCCTGGTATTGCCCCTCATACATTTTTTGTTTCTTTTTCTCTTTCTCTCTCCTTCCTTCTCTCTCCTGTTCCTCCCCCTACCTTCCTTAACCTTCATTCTCTTTATGAATTCATGATAATAGATAAGAAGTAAATTTATAATCGGACATTCTTATATATATTAATATGCCTGGGCGGGTGTGGCCTATCTGAAGGAGGTCTCTTCCTACCCCTAATATAGGGAACTTACAAATAGTAAGCATTGACTCAAAGGAGTCACTTATGCCTCATTTCCACTGAACGGATCGGTTCGGTTTGGAAGGCCTAGAATGGTCCGGCCTATTCAGGTGAGCGTTTCCACTGCAAGTCGGACCGATAGGGGCCATACGTGGGTTTAGAAAAAATGCCTAGCATGGCATCACACGTTCACCAATCAGTGGAATATATCGTAGCTCCGCCCTAACCGAACAGTTCCATTTTCTATGGCCCCACATCTGAAGCAGGACCCTGAATGGAGCGGTACGGTTTGGTTGTATGGGCCGCTTTCATAATGAAAACAACCAAAATAGCGTACCGAACCGAAACCGAACCGATCCGCTCGGTGAAAACGAGGCATTAGAGGGTTGTTTGAACAGGAAGATGTTAGTTTTTGTTGAGTGAGTGTTGTGTTTTTCTCCCCCTTTTTCTTTTTTTTTTCTTTCCTTCCCTAAACTATGGGCTCTGTAAAAGTGTGCTCTTTCAATGCTAGAGGACTAAACTCCCCATTCAAGAGATCACAAATTTTATATTCCCTTCACAAACAAAAGGTTATTGATGTCTTCCTTCGGGAGACGCATTTTCGTTCAAATCATATTCCCAATATGCAAAACAGGTACTATCCTACTTGGTATCATGATTCTTTTGCCTACTCTAAATCTAGGGGTTTCCATAGAAATCCATAAATCCCTGTCGCATCAAGTCTTTGATAGTTGGAGGAACAGAGACGGAAGAGCCTTGCTCTTGAAACTGTCCATTTATGGAAAAAAATATACAATCATCAATCCATATCTACCCAATCAAGATCAAATTAAAACTGGTATACAAATGTTGACAGACCTTATGGACAGAGCAGGGGGTGTCACCCTGGTTAGGGGGGACTTTAATTTTGTCCTCGACTGGAGCCTGGACACCACCGCACCTCGTTTATCTCACACCACTAAGTACATAACTAAATTTAAAGCTACTTTAGACAAATATCAACTAGTAGATATCTGGAGGGTCCTCCACCCAACAGATAGGGATTATACATTCCATTCAAAAGTTCATGGTACATACCATAGACTGGATCTATTTTTTATAAATCAAATGGGGATGGCGATGGCATCTTCCTCTGAGATCGGAAGCTTTGTTTGGTCTGACCATGCTCCAGTGTTTCTGGAATTGGTTATATTGGGTGAAGTAATAACAAAAGGTTCATGGAGATTAAATGACAATTTACTCAAAGATGAGATTTGTATGTCAGAAATCGGGCAAGCAATTAAAAATGTATTTAGAGATCATAAAGGGGATACTACTTCCCTACCTATACAATGGGAAACACTAAAATGTGTGGTACGACGTGGTCTTTTTATAAAACATGGAGCGAGACTAAAAAAAAGAAAAGGGCAATAGAGTATCTTTACTCTTAAAGGATATATCAAAACTTGAAAAGCTGCATAAACAAAATTCAACCCCCGAAAATTCTGTAATATTAACAGATAAGCGGATAGAACTACAAACATTAATAAACGAACAAATTTTACGTGCGCTGTACTATCAACATGGAAATAAACCAGGCAGGCTCTTTGCGAGGGCACTGCACCAACGCATACCTACGGCATCAATAGTAAAAGTTAAAACTGCATACGGAGAAATGGCATATGATCCAAAGGGAATCCTAAAATCATTTCATTCCTTCTACTCTAGATTATAGAACATACCAAACCAACTAGCGGAAAGGGATCCCCGAAATGTTTCGACAAAATGTACGCCAATATTTAGAAGAAACAGCAATACCAACTCTTACGATGGCAGAAATAGAACAGTTGGAAACTGAATTTTCGGAGGTTGAAGTGCAGAATGCAATTGATTCATTAGTATTGGGTATAAGTCCAGGTCTGGATGGCTTTACCCCACGGTTCTATAGGACATTTAAAGAATTATTGACTCCCATCATGAAGAAGACCTTCAATTCGGTGTCTACCTCTCGACCCTTTGCCCCACAAGGTATGGAAGCGTACATCTCGTCTATTCCTAAACCTGAGAAAGATCATACACTATGTGGAAACTATCGTATGATCTCTTTAACAGATATTGATCTTCGATTATATACTAAGATAATCTCAAACAGATGACTTACACCAATTTTACCAGCACATGTCCATTTGGATCAAGTGGGATTTATAAGGGGTCGGGGGGCAAGAGCCAATACATTGAATACTCTGACACTATGATGGTTTTTAGTTTCCACATATTATTTCCTGTGTGTTTGTGATGTAAGCCCAATGGCTGAGAAAGAAGGGTTAATACCCTGGGCATTTATCAATAGTTATATAAGGGTTTCTCGGACAACACAGGGTGGACCTGAGGAAGGAGGCACCGCCCTCTGAAACGCGTTGTCCAGGCAACCGCATAGCCTCCCCTGTCAGTCTGTTCCATCAGAAACTCCCCCTGGATTACGTGGTGGAGGCTTCCACAGCCTTGTCCTGACCAGCCAGCACCTGGAGTCAGTGAGTGGCTTGCTTGCATCCTGTCGGCAGCTGCGTGGTGAGCCATTGCTTGTGGAGGTGCTCATCCATCCATCCTGTGGACGATCCATCTATCTTGGCACTCGGATGTGACCCTGTTCAGGGCTCCATAAAGGAGGATTCTAAATGCTTATGTTCTATTTACACTTGTAAGTATATTGATTTTATTTCCTTTATCAAATAAACAAACGTTATTTGCACCACGAGCCTGTGCGCTTTTACCTCACTTTATGTTTCTACAGCTCTCTGTTCCCCGCTGATCACAGAGCTGCAAGGAGAGTGGTGTGAGATAGTCTGTTGATATTAACCCTTTCGCTGAAGAATTTCCTTGGACATTTCACATTGGACTGTGTTTTTATTTTTGCTTTTTGGAATCCTTACATTCTTTAGCAATCCTGTATTTTTTGTTTATTTTGTTGTTATTGACAATGTATTGACACTCCCCACAGTTTGCATATGGCAGTGTCAACGCCATGTGATGCGGGAACCCGCGATTGACTTGCAGGGTGCCCGCATCACACAAGTTTGAATCGAGCCTGAATGGTCTAAGTGGTGTACCCCAAGGTTCAGTGTTGGTTCCCTTACCCTAATCTACAGTATATATAAATGATGTAGAAACAACAATGAAATAAGTCAGTGCTATCATTGTAAATAATCATGCGTATGCAATAGGTGTAGATATATAATACATCCACATAAGAAATATAAAAATATTTTCAGCACTCAATAATGTGAATTGTGAATGTGAATTATTCACCAAGAAAAACATGCAAAATTTGTTCTGTGCCATAAATAAAAATAAACATGGATGACAGTAGTTCAACTGATGTGTAACAACATCACATATAGCACATCTGGTGAACCGATAAATAATCCAAGTGTTGCTTGCTCAAACTTTCACTATACAACAAAAAAAAAGCCCACCCTGTCGTGCCTTCATTGTATAGGAAGATTGCAAAAGCACCACAATGTTATGCTATATATGGATAGAACAGCAATAAACGCTTGTTAATCACAATCTTTCTCTCTCCCAAAGATGTGTCTTTCTGTTCCATCAACAGTTAAACCAGGGTTAAACCAGCACTCATATCCACAAGGAACCACCAACGAGAACAATTCGCATAGTGCAGTATTTAATGAGTGGATAAACACATTAAAAACATTTTTTGAATAAAAATAGAAATGATGCTTGTCTGCAGCCATAGAACCAAGGCCAACAGATTTCAGGCTATCCGAAAAAATACGGACAATAGTGGATGTGTGGTGGGGAGAGAGGGACACAAGTTATCGGCATTTGCTGATGATGTGTTGTTCTACATCACTAAACCGAGAATCTCGATCCCTAATCTACTTGACACTCTGAGGAGATACGGAGAGTTATCAAACTACAAGGTCAACCTCAGCAAGTCAGAAGTTTTAAATATTAACATAGACAGACAAGAAGTAACTAAACTTAAGGAAGTATTTCACTTCCCATGGAGCAAAAATATCAGATATTTGGGGGTCAAAATAGCAAACTCTTTAAAGAAATCTATCTATTAAATTATATTCCAATTTTAGATGAGATCAAGCAGGAAATGAAAAAAAGTATTCATCTACCGATCTCTTGGATCGGAAGTATAAATACTGTTAAAATTACTTTGGCCCCGAAGATCTTGTACAAAATGCAGTTGCTCCCAATTCCGCTAGCTCAGTCCTACTTTAGAATATTGAATAGTATTATAACTAGATTTATATGGAATAATAAGAAACCATGGATCGCATATGGGGTCCTGAGTAGGGAAAAAGCACTGGGTGGTCTGGCGCTTCCAAAAAATACAAGGCTGAGGAATCATCATCGGCAATTGGGGCGGCTAAGATAGAACAAGTATATAAACAGTAAAAAAGGGAGGACAAACCATATTGGCCCCATAAAGAATGGGGAAGGAAATCTGGTTACAAAGGATGGGGAGATGGCGAAGGTATTGAATTTATTCTTCTCCTCAGTCTTCACAAAGGAATTGGGTTTCAGTAACCAAAACTGCAGTGTTTATCCTCATGACACATCACAGGAAGCACCCTCATGGCTAACAGAGGACAGAATTAGATATAGACTCGGAGAACTTAACATTAATAAGCCATCGGGACCAGGTGGCGTGCACCCGAGGGTCCTTATGGAACTCAGTCAAGTAATTGCCAGACCATTGTTCCTAATTTTTACTGACAGTCTACTAAAGAGAATGGTACCAGCTGATTGGAGAAAAGCCAATGTAGTACCAATATTTTAAAAAGGGCCAAATACATCCCTGGAAATTACAAACCAGTTAACCTAACATCAATAGTCGGCAAACTCCTGGAGGGGATGATAAGGGATTATATACAAAATTTTAGTAAAGAAAACGGTATCATTAGCAGTACTCAGCATGGATTCATGAAGAATCGTTCTTGCCAAACCAATCTTTTGACCTTCTATGAGGAGGTGAGCTGCCATCTAGATAATGGAAGGCCGTAGACAAGGTGTATCTGGATTTCGCAAAAGCATTTGATACAGTTCCCCATAAATGTTTACTATACAAAGTAACGTCCGTTGGCATGGACTATAGGCTGAGTACATGGATTGTAAACTGTCTACAAGGGCGAGTTTAGAGGGTAGTGATAAACGGGGAGTAGTCAGAATGGTCAGGGGTGGAAGGTGGGGTCCCCCAGGGTTCTGTGCTGGGACCAATCCTATTTAATTTGTTCATACACGACCTGGAGGATGGGATAAACAGTTCAATCTCTGTATTTGCGGGTGATACTAAGCTAAGCAGGGCAATAACTTCTTCGCAGGATGTGGAAACCTTGCAAGAAGTTCTGAACAAATTAATGGGGTGGGCAACTACATGGTAAATGAGGTTTAATGTGGATAAATGTAAAATAATGCATTTGGGTGGCAAAAATATGAATGCAATATACTCACTAGGGGGAGAACCTCTGGGGGAATCTAGGATGGAAAAGGATCTGGGGGCCCTAGTAGATGACAGGCTCAGCAATGGCATGCAATGCCAAGCTGCTGCTAACAAAGAAAACAGAATATTTGCATGCATTAAAAAGGGGATTAACTCCAGAGATAAAACGATAATTCTCCCACTCTACAAGATTTTGGTCTGGCCTTACCTGGAGTATGCTGTCCAGTTCTGGGCACCAGTTCTCAGGAAGGATGTACTGGAAATGGAGCGAGTACAAAGAAGGGCAACAAAGCTAATAAAAGGGACTTTTCCGTGAAAGGGAGTTTAACTACTTGCCGACCAGCGCATGATGATGTACGTCAGCACATTGGCACGGCTGCGCAAGTGGGCGTACCTGTACGCCCCCTTTAACACGGCATTGTGGGTGCATGCCCGCCGCATACTCCGTGAGCATGCCCGCGGGTCCTGCGGACTCAATGTCTGCCGGGGGCCAGCGATCGTGACACCGAGCGGCAGAACAGGGAGATGTAAACAAGGCGTTTCCCTGTTTTGCTTAGCAACATGACAGGGATCTACTGCTCCCTGTCATAGGGAGCAGTGATCTCTGTCATGTTGTAGTGAGCCCATCCCCCCACAGTTAGAATCACTCCCTAGGACATACTTAACCCCTTGATCGCCCTCTAGTGTTTAACCCCTTCCCTGCCAGTGTCATTTACACAGTAATCAGTGTATTCTTATAGCACTGATCGCTGTATAAATGTCACTGTCCCAAAATAGTGTCTGATGTGTCTGCCACAATGTCGCAGTCTCGATAAAAAAAAATTATAATAAAAATGCCATAAATCTATCCCCTATTTTGTAGACGCTATAACTTTTGCTCAAACCAATTAATATACGCTTATTGCGATTTTTTTTTACCAAAAATATGTACAATACATATCGGCCTAAACTGAGAAAGAATTGATCAAATACCACCAAATGAAAGCTCTATTTGTGGGAAAAAAAGGATGTCAATTTTGTTTGGGTGCAATGTCGCACGACCGCGCAATTGTCAGTTAAAGTGACGCAGTGCCGTATCGCAAAAAGTGCTCTGATCAGCAAGAGGGTAAATTCTTCCGGGGCTGAAGTGGTTATTAAGAAACGTGGCCGCTCATTAAAATTAGAAGAAATGAGATTTAACCTTAAACTGCGTAGAGGGTTATTTACTCGAATGCCCCGTACACACGATCGGACATTGATCGGACATTCCGACAACAAAATCCATGGATTTTTTCCGACAGATGTTAGCTCAAACTTTTTTTGCGTACACACGGTCGCACAAAGTTGTCGGAATTTCCACTCGCTAAGAATGCGGTGACGTACACCACGTACGACAAGACTAGAAAAGGCCAGTTCAGAACCAAGCGCGGCACCCTTTGGGCTCCTTTTGCTAATCTCGTGTTAGTAAAAGTTTGGTGAGAGACGATTCGCGCTTTTTCAGACTCATGGTTTTCAGATCGTTTTCTGCTGTTCAGTTTGTGCTTGTGGGTTTGTATCTGCTCTTCAGTGTGTGCAAGCAAGCTACGCGTGACTTTGTCATTGTGTTCTTGTTCGTTCGTTACTGTTTTTCAGGTCGCTCTTTACAGGCCTTGCTGTTCTTCAGTGCGTTCTGTTACTTCGTTCTGAGCAGCCGACCGTTTTCTAGCCATGTTGCGTATACGTACTCCTCGTAGATTTCGTGCTGTGCGGGGGCTTGGTGTTGGGGTCCTGACCTTGACACAAGTCCAGTCCATGAACAGGATGGGGAGGAGTTCATGGACCAAGAATTGGTTGCTTCAGCGTGACCAGTTCTGTCATATGCCTTTGCTCCGTAAGATCCGTGAGAATAATCCTGACGATTTCAGGAACTTTCTCCGGGTGATGGACCCCGTATTTCACCGTTTGTTGGCTTTGCTGACCCCCTATATCAGCAGGCAGGATACCTGCATGAGGCAAGCCATCACTCTGGAGCAGAGGCTCGTTGCCACCCTGCGGTACTTGGCGACGGGGAGAAGCCTGCAGGACTTGAAGTTCTCGACAGGCACCCCCCCCCCAGGCTCTGGGAATTATTATCCCAGAGACCTGTTCTGCCATCATCCAGGTCCTGCAGAAGGAGTATATTAAGGTAATATTTTTATCCTTTAATATCACATTTTATTGTATATAATGTTTGCTAATATATTGTATTTCTTTCCTCATTTCCTAATTACATGATTGTAATATGCTGTGAATGTCCCCTTTCTCCTCATGCATGCTGGATTTTTATGTCATTATTTTTGTTGTCCTTCATACATATTTGCCTTCATTTACCTCCCCAGCATGGTCTCCTGGCCCTATATTCACCTCATGTAGTCACTTAACAATGTATTTTATCAGCTCCATAGTAGTGCTTTACCCCAAACACCCCTAAAAAATGTTTTGAAATGTGATTGGTGCTTCAAATTCAGGCAGAGTGCCAGAGGCTTGTTTTGGAGGTCCCCAAATCATTTTTAACCCTCCCTCCCCCCAACTGCTAAGTCAGCTGATACCAATTCTCTATCCTCAATCATCTATCTGCTGACTTTGCTAAACCCATACACACTATACCCATCTCTTCTGTGCTCAGATTTATGGATGAATTCCCCAAAGCATGTAATGCAAGGGCCTGCCTGTATACTTTCAAATGGTACTGTTTAAAGTTTGGGTATCCTATTATTATCTTGATAGGTAATAGCAGAATGTCCAAATGTGCTAAAATGTGTACAGTGTGTATTTCTATCTTTGTATTATGACACTTCTTACCTGTCCACTGGGCTGTCAATAGTGTAACTAAGGAGGGTCTGTTCAAAGTAATACACATTATATAGGCATTCATCTCTCAATGAAGTGGAGAGGGTTATCTGTCCAAGAGTCCCCCCCCCCATAATGTTAGAAATGGCCCATGAGAGGGGGGAGGGGGAATCTGATAGGTGTACCTTATAATTTGGTCATTAAAAATTCCCACAAATAAATGGTATCTTGATATTGGCCAAGAATGTTTGTGTCTAATCTGCTTTCCATGTTTATGTGCAAAAAGACTAATATTTTTTGGTTTTACTCCACAGTTTCCATCCACGCCACAGGAATGGCAGACTGTGGCCTCCCACTTTGCCCAGCGGTGGGACTTTCCTAACTGCAGAGGGGCAATTGATGGGAAACACGTCCACATCATCCCACCACCCAACTCGGGGTCGTACTATTATAATTATAAGGGGTTCAATAGTATTGTGATGTTGGCGGTGGTGTCGGCTACTTATGAATTTCTGTATGTGGACGTGAGGAAGAATGGCCGGATGTCCGATGGTGGAGTCATCGCCCAGACGGAGTTCTACAGGCGTCTCCAGAATGGCAGCTTGGACTTGCCACCTCCAGAAGACAATGTGGAAGGACTCCCATTCGTCTTCGTTGCGGATGAAGCTTTTGTGCTGGGGGACCATCTTATGCGGCCATTCCCGATGAGGACCCTCACCCCGGACCAGAGGGTTTTTAATTACCGGCTGGCCAGAGCCAGAAGAGTGGTGGAGAACACGTTTGGAATCATGGCCAGCTGGTTCCGCCTATTTCTTACACCCATACATATGGCAGAGTACAAACTGAATCACATTATCCTGGTGTGCTGTGTTCTACACAACTTTTTACAGCAACATTCTGCCAACTATGCTGGCTCAGTTGGGCCTGAGGCCGGAATTCAAAGTGAACCAACCCTGACGGCGCTTGAAAGTGGCCGTCCTGGCTTGCCCCCCCTGAGTGCCCGTGATGTCCGGCTAAGATACCTTGAATTCTTTGCGGGTAGGGGGGCTATCAATATGCCAGACAATGTATAAAACCTTTTTCAAATAAAAAAAAAAAAAAAAGCAAATCTTTGGTGACATTTACTGCTTGTGTTTGTTTTAGCTGACCCTGACAGAAATGTGGTGAGTCCTGAAAATGGCATGATTGTGTAACCTTACAAAGCACTGTTGGGTGTTATTTACTAAAGGCAAAGACACTTTGCACTACAAGTGCAGTTGAAACTGCACTTGTAGTGCAAAGTGGATTTGCCCTTAGGAAATAACACCCATTGTCACAGAAAACAGCAATTAGAGCACCACAAAAGTGTTGTAGCGTTGAGACAATAATCCACACATTCTTGATTAACAATCTTTTTAATACCTGCACAATCACATGTGCATTTAGAAAAGGTTTTTAAAACAAACCAACATGTTTGTTGTGTAACAATTTTTGGGGTCACATCAGAAAAAGTAGAAATGTCCATTTAAGATAAAACAGGCATGTTTAAAACCCACAAGAAAGACACAAATCTTGAACTTACAAAGTTCACATTTGGTAGAACTTGAAGGCAATATCAGACATGAGTATTTAGAAACTGTGTTTGATATTGCGTTTAGATGGGGTGAAGTCACCCCCGTAAAAGCCAAATTTTGAAGATGCACACAAATAGCCGAATGTCAACCTGCCATCACGGGGGATCAAGGGACGTGTTTTGGGGGTGCAACCCCTTCCTCTCAGCTACTTTATTATTGAGGAAGGGGTTGCACCCCCAAAAGGCGTCCATTGATCTCCCGTGATGGCAGATAGCACATGTTGACACACTGTGTGCCTCTTCAAAATTTGGCTTTTCTCCAATTTGACAAAAAATGTTACAAAATTGTAGCACACCAAAAAACAAAGGGATTTGGAGGGGTTTTAAACTCTCCCCAAAACATCAATGATGTTCTTATTTTTTTGAAGAACATCATTGATGTTTTTCTTGATGTTTTCCAAGTCCCTCTTACACCCCATGATCTCCCCGATCAGGATTTGTGCACTTTCCGAGGTGAAAGGATCTGGATCCACAACATCAGGATCACCTAAAAAGATAGAAACCAAAAAAACCATGTATTATAAATATGCCGGCATCCATCTCTTACCTGAGCCTGTGGTCGCAGACACTCACCTGTTGTGGTGCCAATTTTCACCACGTCTTTCTCCTCCTGCTCTTCTTGTCTTGGGTGTATTTCCCCTTCTTCCAGAGGTGGGGGGTCTCTGGTCTCCTCGGATGAGGGGTGTCCTCCGATTCTTTTCTCCCCTATGTAAAAAAAAAGGTATACTTAGCACACAGATATTTGATGGCAGAACTATAAATATGAAACATTGCTTGGAAGTGGGGTACAATTGTCTGTTTTGGCAGAGTTCCAAGATGTAGAATTTTTAGTGTCCTTTGTCAAGCTTCAATACTTTACCTGTTTTGTACAAGCTTCACAGATGGAGACACCCCTATAGTATCCACTGGAGCACCTGTGTGGGACCCCTAATAAAAAGGATGTTCTTGTGTCCCACACTAGTGCTCCAGCATCCAGATGTGTAACCAGCTGCTGAGTGTCCTCTCCTTACACAGAATCTAGTTTGCATATCATTCTAGTAACAAACACATCTACACAACCAAATTAGTTTCAGACAAGTAGGCCCTAAAAAATGTGGGCAAATGCATATGGCCAAAACAATGGTGTTTTCTAGGCTGCACGAAAAATGTTTGATACGAACGAATAATGTGCCCATGAACATGAAAGTTCACATTTAGAAATGGATAACAGTTAAGAAAAGCACATGGAGCAGCACAAACGTAATAAACATAAAGAATAGGAACAGCACAACTACTTACTTTTTTGCAGCACTCTCCAGATCTTTCTGTACTGCTCATGTTCTCTTAATTTGAGGTCCAACCACCGTTTTCTGAGCTGATCTTTCGATCGTCGTACCCCGAAATTCCGGTGCAGACTCTTGACCACTTTCGCCATGATCTTGGCCTTTCTGACATTGGGGTTTGGGTAAGGTCCATACTTCCCATCATAGTCGGCCTTCTTCAGAATGTCGACCATCTCCAACATCTCCCCAAAGGACATATTTGATGCCTTAAATTGTCTATTTCTGGATCGGGACTTTTCAGGATCCGGGCTTTCCTCCTCCTCCTCGTTGCTATAATTAGCACGCACCTGCTGTGTCTCCGCCATGTTCTCTTCCCCCACTGTGCCGAACGAAAAGGGGCAGGGAATAGACTAGAAAGAACGTCAGGGGCGGGTGGAGTTACGTGCATGCGCAGTGTGTATAAAGCGTAACACGCGTGCATAGTACGTACGATCTGTGAGCGGAGGAAGGAGTATCGGAGGCGCCGATCGTGATAACAAAGGTAAGATCTAAACTTGGGCCTATACTGCTTCTAGATTGAGGCCTATATTGTAACAAGATTAGGAAAGTTTTGCCTGACATTAGGGTTTGTCTCGTGTTGTGTCTTGCAGATAAAATGGATGGCTTCAATGACCACAACTTCCTCCCCCTGTTCATAGACAAGTACAGGAAGCTGCCCTGTCTGTGGCAGGTGAAACATCCACATTACAATAATAAACAAAAGAGGCAGGCAGCGCTGGAGAAACTGCTGGAGTTGGTGAAGCCGGTGGTCCCCACGGCAACCATCCCCTATTTAACCAGTTGCCGACCGCTGCACGACGATGTACGTCGGCAGAATGGCACGGGCAGGCAAAAGGACTTACAGGTACGTCCTTGCCTGCCCGCGGGTGGGGGGTCCGACCGGACCCCCCCCCCGGTGCCTGCGGCGGTCGGCAAATCTTCCAGTCGGTGGTGAAGGGGAGGCCATCCATTCGTGGCCCCCCCCCCGCGATTGCTCCCAGCCAATGGGATAATTTCCCTGCCTCTGTATTGTACACAGAGGCAGAGGAAATTATGTCATCTCTCCTCGGCTTGGCATTTTCCGTTCCGGCGCCGAGGAGAGAAGATTGGAATGTGAGTGCACCAACACACACACTCAGTAGAACATGCCAGGCACACATTACACCCCCGATTACCCACCGATCCCCCCCGATCACCCCCCCCCCGTCACACTGACACCAAGCAGTTTTTTTTTTTTCCTGTTTACTGCATGGTGTCAGTTTGTGACAGTTAGTGTGGTAGGGCAGTTAGGGTTAGCCCCCTTTAGGTCTAGTATAACCCCCTAACCCCCCCAATAAAGTTTTAACCCCTTGATCACCCCCCCTCGCCAGTGTCACTAAGCGATTATTTTTCTGATCGCTGTATTAGTGTCACTGGTGATGCTAGTTAGGGAGGTAAATATTTAGGTTCGCCGTCAGCGTTTTATAGCGACAGGGACCCCCATATACTACCTAATTCATTTTTTAACCCCTTGATTGCCCCCTAGTCGCCCCAGGCAGCGTAAGATTAGCGCCAGTACCGCTAACACCCACGCACGCAGCATACACCTCCCTTAGTGGTATAGTATCTGATCGGATCAATATCTGATCCGATCAGATCTATGCTAGCGTCCCCAGCAGTTTAGGGTTCCCAAAAACTCAGTGTTAGCGGGATCAGCCCAGATACCTGCTAACACCTGCGTTTTGCCCCTCCGCCCAGCCCAGCCCACCCAAGTGCAGTATCAATCGATCACTGTCACTTACAAAACACTAAACGCATAACTGCAGCATTCGCAGAGTCAGGCCTGATCCCTGCGATCGCTAACCGTTTTTTTGGTAGCGTTTTGGTGAACTGGCAAGCACCAGCCCCAGGCAGCGTCAGGTTAGTGCCAGTACCGCTAACACCCATGCATGCACCGTACACCTCCCTTAGTGGTGTAGTATCTGAACGGATCAATATCTGATCCGATCAGATCTATACTAGCGTCCCCAGCAGTTTAGGGTTCCCAAAAAGGCAGTGTTAGCGGGATCAGCCCAGATACCTGCTAGCACCTGCGTTTTGCCCCTTCGCCCGGCCCAGCCCAGCCCAGCCCACCCAAGTGCAGTATCTATCGATCACTGTCACTTACAAAACACTAAATGCATAACTGCAGTGTTCACAGAGTCAGGCCCGATCCCTGCGATCGTTAACAGTTTTTTTGGTAGAGTTTTGGTGAACTGGCAAGCACCAGCGGCCTAGTACACCCCGGCCGTAGTCAAACCAGCACTGCAGTAACACTTGGTGATGTGGCGAGTCCCATAAGTGCAGTTCAAGCTGGTGAGGTGGCAAGCACAAGTAGTGTCCCGCTGCCACCAAGAAGACAAACACAGGCCCGTCGTGCCCATAGTGCCCTTCCTGCAGCATTCGCCAATCCTAATTGGGAACCCACCACTTCTGCAGCGCCCGTACTTCCCCCATTCACATCCCCAACCAAATGCAGTCGGCTGCATGAGAGGCATTTTCTTTATGTCCTCCCGAGTACCCCTACCCAACTAACCCCCCCCAAAAAAGATGTCGTGTCTGCAGCAAGCGCGGATATAGGCGCGACACCCGCTATGATTTTCCATCCTGTCCTGACAATCCTGGTTTTTGCATTGGTGAATGTTTTTAACGCTACCATTCACTAGTTGAGTATTAGCGTAGGGTACAGCATTGCACAGACTAGGCACACTTTCACAGGGTCTCCCAAGATGCCATCGCATTTTGAGAGACCCGAACCTGGAACCGGTTACAGTTATAAAAATTACAGTTACAAAAAAAAGTGTAAAAAAAAAAGAAATATAAAATAAAAAAAAATAGTTGTCGTTTTATTGTTCTCTCTCTCTATCCTCTCTCTATTGTTCTGCTCTTTTTTACTGTATTCTATTCTGCAATGTTTTATTGTTATTATGTTTTATCATGTTTGCTTTTCAGGTATGCAATTTTTTATACTTTACCGTTTACTGTGTTTTATTGTTAACCATTTTTTTGTCTTCAGGTACGCCATTCACGATTTGAGTGGTTATACCAGAATGATGCCTGCAGGTTTAGGTATCATCTTGGTATCATTCTTTTCAGCCAGCGGTCGGCTTTCATGTAAAAGCAATCCTAGTGGCTAATTAGCCTCTAGACTGCTTTTACAAGCAGTGGGAGGGAATGCCCCCCCCCCCACAGTCTTTCGTGTTTTTCTCTGGCTCTCCTGTCTCAACAGGGAACCTGAGAATGCAGCCGGTGATTCAGCCAGCTGACCATAGAGCTGATCAGAGACCAGAGTGGCTCCAAACATTTCTATGGCCTAAGAAACCGGAAGCTATGAGCATTTCATGACTTAGATTTCGCCGGATGTAAACAGCGCCATTGGGAAATTGGGAAAGCATTTTATCACACCGATCTTGGTGTGGTCAGATGCTTTGAGGGCAGAGGAGAGATCTAAGGTCTAATAGACCCCAATTTTTTCAAAAAAAAGTACCTGTCACTACCTATTGCTATCATAGGGGATATTTACATTCCCTGAGATAACAATAAAAATGATTAAAAAAAAAAAAAATGAAAGAAACAGTTTAAAAATAAGATAAAAAAGCAAAAAAATAATAAGGAAAAAAAAAAAAGCACCCCTGTCCCCCCCTGCTCCCGCGCTAAGGCGAACGCAAGCGTTGGTTTGGCGTCAAATGTAAACAGCAATTGCACCATGCATGTGAGGTATCACCACGAAGGTCAGATCGAGGGAAGTAATTTTAGCAGTAGACCTCCTCTGTAAATCTAAAGTGGTAACCTGTAAAGGCTTTTAAAGGCTTTTAAAAATGTATTTATTTTGTTGCCACTGCACGTTTGTGCGCAATTTTAAAGCATGTCATGTTTGGTATCCATGTACTCGGCCTAAGATCATCTTTTTTATTTCATCAAACATTTGGGCAATATAGTGTGTTTTAGTGCATTAAAATTTAAAAAAGTGTGTTTTTTCCCCAAAAAATGCGTTTGAAAAATCGCTGCGCAAATACTGTGTGAAAAAAAAAATGAAACACCCACCATTTTAATCAGTAGGGCATTTGCTTTAAAAAAATATATAATATTTGGGGGTTCAAAGTAATTTTCTTGGAAAAAAAAAAAAATTTTCATGTAAACAAAAAGTGTCAGAAAGGGCTTTGTCTTCAAGTGGTTAGAAGAGTGGGTGATGTATGACATATGCTTCTAAATGTTGTGCATAAAATGCCAGGACAGTTCAAACCCCCCCCAAATGACCCCATTTTGGAAAGTAGACACCCCAAGCTATTTGCTGAGAGGCATGTCGAGTCCATGGAATATTTTATATTGTGATACAAGTTGCGGGAAAGAGACAAATTTTTTTTTTTTTTTTTTGCACAAAGTTGTCACTAAATAATATATTCCTCAAACATGCCATGGGAATATGTGAAATTACACCCCAAAATACATTCTGTTGCTTCTCCTGAGTACTCGGATATCACATGTGTGAGACTTTTTGGGAGCCTAGCCGCGTACGGGACCCCAAAAACCAAGCACCGCCTTCAGGCTTTCTAAGGGCGTAAATTTTTGATTTCACTCTTCACTGCCTATCACAGTTTCGGAGGCAATGGAATGCCCAGGTGGCACAAACCCCCCCAAATGACCCTATTTTGGAAAGTAAACCGAATCGCAGGTTCCTCCCCTCCGCCTTCCATACAAAAGACCCAGGAAGGGGAGTCACGTGCAGGATTCAGCACTCAGGCTCATTCAGGAGGCTTCTGCGTCCCTCAGAGCCACCCCCACTCCTGAAGAGGCCTTTGCCTGCATGGCTGCCACCAAACTGTAGGCCATGCAGGAGGGTCAACGCAAGCTGTGTGAGGACCTTCTGTATAAAGTCCTAAGTAAGGGGGTGAGTGGCGAAATCACACCCAATACCCACCTGAGTGAGTTGGCCCATCCCCCTCCTCCTCCTCCTGCTGCCACAACTCCACCACCACAGCCACAGCATGGAAGGAAGACCAGAGAGTGATGGCCCTGAGTTCAGTCTGGTCTGACAAAAGATGCAGTCTCTTGTATGACCACAGCCTGGGGACACAGATATCATCTGCTGCTTTCCGTATCTCTGGGACTTCTGGACCAGACTGCACTCCCTTAGATAAGGACTCCTCAGGCCACCAATTTTGCTGGAAAATAATTGATGTCTGCCCTGGGGGCCAAAGGCTTCACCAATTTCTGCTGTTTCTCCAGCGTTGCCTCCCTCTTTGTTTGGTTGTGAGCCCTTAATAAAGGAATTTTTGTTTCAACTATACTCGCCTATGTGTGTTTTCCTTAAAAAAAAACAGTTTGTTGGTGAGGATTCAGGTACATTTCAAAATTCGAAATTAACAAGGGACACCAACACCAAACAATCTCATTGAGATTAAATAATACAAGATATCAATGGTGTTGTGGTAACTTGACACACAAAACACACACAAAAATATTCTGGCGTAAAAACCAAAAAAAAGAAAAAAAAAACAGCCTTTAAAAAAATACAAACCCAAAAAAACAAGTAAACAGCCTTGAAAAATTCAAAAAATTAAAAACAACCAAAAAAAATTGTTCAGATGTGACAAATCCAGATATATTGAGGGAATCCCGAAAAAGAATAAAGAAATACGTTTGTGAGAAGTCTGTGTGAATATGAGCAGCAAAACTACTTCATTCTTCTCACATTATAAAGATGAACAGAGTGCGCTGTATTAAACTATTTAAAACATTGCAGTGTGACGAAAGTGCTGTATCCATTCCAAACGCTCATTTTACCAGACCGAGCTGTTCCGTCTCGGAATTTCTTCTGAGCATGCGTGGCACTTTGTGCGTCGGAACTGGCCACACATGGTCGGAATTGACGCAATCGGATTTTGTTGTCGGAAAATTTTATAGCCTGCTCTCAAACTTTGTGTGTCGTAAAATCCGATGGAAAATGTCCGATGGAGCCCACACACAGTCGGAATGTCCGACAACACACTCCGATCGCACATTTTCCGTCGGAAAATCCGACCGTGTGTACGGGGCAT